>NW_006399801.1:12390194-12401551 GCF_000299155.1 Elephantulus edwardii
TAAATTCTTCTGTGTCTGCCAATTTCTTTCGATACAATGACTCAGTATATTCCAGACCTCCAAAACCATCTTTGGCTTTAGTAGTTGGTGTATAAATTTGAAAATAGTCACATTAACTTGTCTTCCTTGTAGAAAGATGGATATTATTTTTTAAAATAAAATTTTTATTTTGTACTGGCTTACTTACAAAGCTCATACACCTTGTTTTTAACTCAAGATCATTCTCACTTTCTTTACCCACTCCTCCCTCTACCCATCAAATTGTGTGACTTTATGATTACTACCCTACCCATCTTCACCCCTCTGCTCCTCCCTCCTCTCCTTGTATTCTCCTACATGTTTTACTAGCTATCTTTCTATTTCTACAATAACAGTCTTATACAGTATTTCTCCTTATGAGACTGAGTTAGTTTACTTAGTATAATGCTTTCCAGACCCTCATAACTTAGGTAGTATTTTCAAAATCATTGCTCATGCATGCTGCATAATATTTCATCATGTGAATGTACCATAATTTCTCAATCCATTCGATTGTGGTTGTACATTTGAGCTGTTTTCATTTCTTGTGATGGTGAATACTCTGCTATGGACACTGGTGTACAAATCTCCATTTGTGCCTCAGTTCTAATTTTCTCTGAATCTATCTTTGTTTCAGTGACTATGCAAAGGCATTTGACTATATAGATCACAATAAAGTATGGCTGACTCTGACAAGAATGTGAATCCCAGAACAATTAATTGGACCTATTCTTGGACCAAGAGGCAGTCGTCAGAATAGAGCAAGAAAATAGAGCATGGCTCAAAATTGGGAAGGGTGTGTGCCAAGGATGTGTCCTATTTCCATATCTTTTCAATATATATGCAGAACAGATTATCCAGGAGGCTGGGCTCTATGAGGAGAAATGTGACATCAGGATTGGAGGAAGACTCCTCAACAAACTGCGTTATGCAGATGACACAACCCTGCTTGCTGAAATTGAGGACCTGAAACGCTTGCTGCAGAAGGTCAAGGACTACAGCCTTCAATATGGATTGAAGCTCAATATCAAGAAAACAAAGATTCTCACCACTGGGCCAATTGGCAGTATCGTAATGGATGGCAAAGATGTTGAAACTGTTAACAGCCTCAATTTGTTTGGCTCTAAAATTAACACTGTTGGTACCAGCAGCCAGGAAATTTTTAAAAATGAGTTGCATTGGGAAAGTCTGCTGTCAGAGACCCCTCCAAAGTCCTGGAGAGTAACGATGTCAATCTGGAGACTAAGGTGTGCCTGATACAGGCCATGAGTCTTTGCAATCACTTGCTATGCATCAGAAAGCCAGACAATGACTAGGGATGATAGAAGCCAAACTGATGCCTTTGAGCTGTGGTGCTGGAGAAGAATATTGACTGCTAGGAGAACAAACAAGTTCATCCTAGAGAGGGTGAAGCCAGGCTGCTCTTTGGAGGCAAGGATTCTAAAGCATCATCTGACATACTTCGGACATGTTGCAAGGTGGGATCAGTCTTTGGAGAGAGTCGTCATGCTTGGGAGGGTGGAGGGACAGCGCAGGAGAGGAAGACACTTGATGAGGTGGACTGATTCAGTGACTGGGGTAATGGGGATAAGTGTGTCAGAGATAATAAGTTTGGCATGGGATAGAGCAGGTTTTAGTGCTGTTGTGCATAAGATCGCTATGAGTCTCAAGCAACTCGATGGCACATAACAATAATATAGTCCAAGCAGTAGAGTAGCTGTGTCATATGGAATTTCTATGTCCAGCTTTCTGAAGAAATGCCAAACCACCTTTAATCCCACAGTGTATAAGCATTCCTATCTCTCCACATTCTTGCCAACATTTATTACTTGCTGTCCTGTTAAACTTTGCCACTGCTACTGGAATGAGATGGTATCTCATCATGGTTTTGATTTGCATTTCTCTTATTGCCAGTGATTAGGAACATTTCTTCATGTGTTTGTTGGCCATCTGAATAATTTCCTCTGTGAACATTCTTTCCATGTCTTTTGTGCATTTTGTAATTGTATTATCAGTCTTTTTCTTATGGAAGCCCTGTAGGATTCTGTAAACTTTTGATATGAGATCCTTGCCTGAAATAGTATTGCCATATGTTTTTTACCATTTGGCAGGTTTTATTTTCACTCTGTTGGAAAATGTCTTTGATGCTCACAGAGATTTAATCTTTAGAAGATCCTATTCATCAATTTTATTCTCTTCAGATTGTGCATTTCTTGCTATATTTGGCAGTCTCTTTATGCCATAGACTAGGCTGCCTAAGCATGATAACAGTTTGTCTTTTATGAACGTTATGGTTTTGGTCTTCCTTCCCAGGTCTCTAATCCACCTTGGGTTGATTTTTGAGAAGATGGATATTATTTATCATGACAGTGTCATGCTTCAGGATAGATCCTGTAATTATTTTTCTTTTCCTTTTTTATCAAAAGTTTACAGAAAAGTTAGATTTTCATTCATTCATTGTGTATATTCACCCCAGTTCACTTTTAAAAAAATATTCATTCGTTGTTGCATAAATTTCTCCCTTTCCTTTCACCACCCATCCCGCAGTTCACTTTGCTATGAACCTCTTATTCTGGACTATTGTCATGCAAATGACACCTAATCATATATTCCTTTTAAACAGTTCTTTTCTCCATTTGTTCCAATGCAATGTCCATTATTTATCCCATTTTTTTCATAGTTTCCTCCCCTACTCCAATGTCAGTCCTATTTTATAACAGTGATGTTATGCAGTATTTGTCATTTTGTGACTAAGATGTTTCACTCAGCGTAATGTCCCTCAGGATCATCCATGTTGTGTAATATTTTATTAATTCCTTGTTTTTCAGTGCTGTGTAGTATTCCATTGTGTGTCTATACCATAGTTTTTCTATCAATTCATTTGTTGATGGATGAATTTTTTTATATTATGAATGTGACACCATTTTGCTTCAAACTGCCATCCCCTCTATAGCAGATCATAGTAGTCCATTTCAATTCATTAGCACTTAAAATATGCATCTTTCATTTTGATGATTTCTAAGTTTTCTGGATTTATACTTTGTATATTGTACATTCTGATTATTAATGAGTGTTGGCAGGTTTTGTCCTTCTCATTTTGAGTTGTGCTATATCCACTAATCAAAGTTTTAAATGTCTCATCCCTTCTACATCACTAAGGCAAACTCTTGCTATACATCTGAAAGCTGGACAATGAATAAACATGATAGAAGAAGAACTGATGTCTTTGAGCTGTGGTGATAGAGAAGAGTGCTGAAGATCCCATGGACTGCAAAAAAAAAGAAAACTCAAACAGATATGTCTTGGAGAAAGTGCAGCCAGAATTCTCCTTGGAAGAAAAGATGATAAGGATTCCTCTCATAGACTGGGAGCATGTTGCTAGGAGAGGTTATACTGGAAGAGGAATATCATGCTTAGAAAAGTAGAAGGGTGGTAAAAGAAAGGAAGGCCAGATGGGCTAACATGATAACTGTGGCAATGGGCTTGAGTGTGTCAGAGATTATAAGGACAGCACAGGATAGGACAGTGTTCAGATCAGTTGTTCATAGGGTCGTTATGAGTGGTTCTCGACTCAATGGCACCTAACAACAACTACTACTACTTTGAAGAGATAGTCCTTCCCCATTTACATTTTTTTAGCGCTTCCAAATGGAATTAAATAAGTCCACATGAACCAAGCTACAATATTGAATCTATTCCATCTGAATTTCAAGGTCATTTTATGAATAGGTTTAAGGCATTGAACACCAATGATCAAAGACTGTATGAGTTGTGGAATGATATAAAAGATATCATCCATGAAATAATCAAATGTTCATTACAAAAAGAGAAGAAAGAAAAAACTGAAATAGATGTCAGAAGAAACTCTAAAAATTTTATTAGAGCATTGAGAAACAAGGAAAACATATCAAAAGAGCTGAACAAAAGATTTCAAAAGGCCACTTGAGGAGACAAAGAAAAGTATTATAATGGAATGCAGAGAGCTGGAAATGGAGAATAAAAACGGTAGAACATGCTCTGCATTTCTCAAGCTAAGAGAACTGAAAAACAAATTTAAACCTGAGTCTCAATATTGAAAAATGTTATGGGCAATATATTGACTGACCCAGAAAGCATCAAAAGAAGATGGAGGGAATACACAGAATCACTGTACCAAAAACAACTGATGCTGAAATATTTCAGGAAGTACCATATTAGCAGGAGCCAATGGTAATGAAGGAGAAAGTTGAAGTTGTATCGAAGGCATTGGCAAAAAATAAGGCCACAAGAATCAACAGGATATCAATTGACTTGTTTCAGTTAACAGATGCAGCCTTGCATGTGTTCACCAGTCTATGCCAGGAAATTTGGAGGACAGCTGCCTGGCCAATGGACTGGATTTTTTTTTCCCATTCCCAAGAAAGGGGATTGATCCTACTGAATGTGGAAACTATCGAACAATATCATTAATATCACATCCACTGTTGTAAAGCAGGACTGACATCATGGTTGGGGGTAATCTAAGAAAAGAGGGTATAAATAACATATACTGCATTGAAATAGATGAGGGAGAGAACTGTTTAAAAGGAATATATGATTAGGTATTATATTCATGACAAGAGTCCAGAAGAGCTTCATGGGGGGAGTGGACTCAGGGGGGGTGGGGGTTGTATAATAATGAACGGGTTTGGGGGTCATTTTGGTTTTTTTTTTACTTTTCAGAGAGAAAAACCAACTGGGGGGAGGGGTGGGCAAGGAGGAAAATGTGCAACAATGAATGAATGGAAATCTAAAGTCTCTATAAACTTTCATTAAAATTAAAAAAAAAACCACATCCAGGTAAAATACAGCTGGAAGTCATTAAAAAATAGCTAGAACAGAATATATCTAAGGAACTGCCAGAATTTCAAGTAGGATTTAGAAAAGGCTGTGTCAACAGGGATATACTATTGCTGATGTCAGATGGATCCTGGCTAAAAGTAAGAAATACCAGATGAATGTCTATTTATACTTTACTGACTATGGAAAGACATTACTGTGTGCATTATAAGAGATTGTGGCTGACATGAGAACAATGAAAGTCTCAGAGCACTTATTTGTGCTCATGCAAAACCTATACCTGCACAAGGAGGTTGTTGTGCAAAGAAAGCAATGGAACACAACATGGTTTAAAATTAAGAAGGGAGTGCATCAGGGTTGTATTCTCTCTCCATACCTATTCAATCTGTATACTGACCAAATTATTCAAGAAGCTGGACTCTATGAGAAGGAATGTGGCGTCAGAATCAGAGGGAGACTTCATCAATAATCTGTATTGTACAGATGACACAACCTTACTTACTGAAAATAAAGACTTGAAGCACTTGTTATAGAAGATCAAGGAATGCAGCCTTTGTATGGATTGAATCTCAATGTCAAGAAAACAAAGATTCTTACCGCTGGACTAATAGACAACATCATGATGGAGGGAGAAGAGATTGAAACTGTCAACAACTTCATCTTACTTGGATCTACAATTAACACCCTTAGTATTGTTGTTGTTGTTGTTATGTGCCATCGAGTCACTTGCGACTCATAACGACCCTATGTACAACAGCCCTAAACTCCGCTCTGCCTGTGCCAATTGCACTGTCTCCGACACTCCCATCCCAATTATCCCAGTCAATGAATCAATCCACCTCATAGAGGGCCTTCCCCTCCTGCACTGTCCCTCCACCCTCCCAAGCATGATGTCCCTCTCCAAGGACCTGCCTCTCCTTACAACATGTCCAAAGTATGTTAGACGGAGCCTCAGAATCCTTGCCTCCAAGGAGTCCCCCGGTTAACAGGATGAATCTGTTTGTTTTCCTAGCACTCTCAATACTCTTCTCCAGCACCACAGCTCAAAGGCATCAATTCTCCTTCTATCCTCCTTGGTCATTGTCCAACGCTCTGATGCATAACAAGTGATTGCAAAGACCATGGCCTGTATTAGATGCACCTTAGTCTCCAGAGAGACACCATTGCTCTTCAGTACTACCAGTCATGAAATAAGGAGAGACACATTGCCCTGGGAAATTCTGCAGTTAGGCCCTCTCAAATTATTGAGGAGTAATGATGTAAGTTTGAGGACTAAGGTGTGTCTTATTCAGGCCGTGGTCTTTCCAGTCACTTGCTATGCATCTGAGAGCTAGACAATGAATAAGGATGACAAAAGAAGAATTGATGTCTTTGAGCTGTGGTTTTGGAGAAGAGCACCGAACATCCCATGGACAGACAAAAGAACAAACAAATATGTCTTAGAGAAGGTGCAGCCAGAATGCTCTTTGGAGGCAAGGATGATGTGGTTTTGCCTCATATACTTAAGGCATGTTGTCTAGGAGAGGGACATGATGCTTAGAAGGGTGGAGGATTGGCAAAGGAGAGGAAGATCCTCAACCAGCCGGATTGACACAGTAACTGCTGCAATGAGTCAGAAAGTGTGGAGATGGCACAGGATAGGACGGGGTTCAGATCTGTTGTTCAAGGGTCTCTATGAGTCATATTCACCTCAACAACACCTAACAACAACAACAAAATGAAATGGTCTTCTTCCCATACTATATCAGACAATATTTCACTGCTCTCCATCAGGTTTTCACCAATCAATTTTTTTCACAAGTAAATCACCAGTCCCTTTTTCTTAATCTGTCTTAGTCTGGAAACACCACTGAAACCTATCACCAATGACTCTGTTAATATTTTTTTATCTGCTAATATATTAAATGTGTTTAATTTATTACACAAAGGCATTTGACTGTGTGGATCACAACAAACTGTGGCTGACTCTGAGAAGAATGGGAATCCCAGAACACTTGATCATGCTAATGCGAAACCTATACTTGGACCAGGAGGCAGTCGTCAGAACAGAGCAAGGGAACACTGCATGGTTCAAAATTGGGGCGGGCATATGCTAGGGATGTGTCCTATCTCCATACCTTTTCAACCTGTATGCAGAACAGATTATCCAGGAATCTGGGCTGTATGAGGAGAAGTGGCATCACCTGGTGGAAGATTCATCAACAATCTGCGTTATGCAGATGACACAGACCTGCTTGCTGAAACTGAGGAGGACCTGAATCGCTTGCTGCGGAGGGTCAAGGACTGCAGCCTTCAATATGAATTGAGGCTCAATATCAAAAAGACAAAGATTCTCACCACTGGGCCAATTGGCAGGATCAGGATGGATGGTGACGAGATTAAAATTGTTAACAGCTTTAGTTTGCTTGGCTCCACAGTCAACATTCTTGGTACCAGCAGCCAGGAAATTAAAAGACATATTGTGATGGGAAAGGTCTGCAGTTGGGGGCCTCTCCAAAGTACTTAAAAGCAATGGTGTCACTCTGGAGACTAAAGTGCGCCTGATACAGTCCATGGTTTTTGCAATAATTTGCTATGCATCAGAGAACTTGACAATGACTAGGGAGGATGGAAGGATAATTGATGCCTTGGAGCTGTGGTGCTGAAGAAGAGTATTGAATATACCATGGACAGCTAGGAAAACGAACAGATTCATCTTGGAGAGGGTTAAACCAGGTTGCCCTTTGGAGGCAAGGATTCTGAAGCTTCATCTGATATACTTTGGCCATGTTGCAAGGAGGGACCAGTCCTTGGAGAAGGACATCATGCTTGGGAGGGTGGAGTGACAGTGTAGGAGAGGAAGACCCTCAATAAGATGGATTGATTCAGTGATTGGGGTAGTGTGAGTAGGTGTGTCAGAGACAGTGAGGTTGGCACAGGATAGAGCAGGATTTAGGGCTCTTGTATACAGGGTCACTATGAGTCACAAGTGACTCAAGGGCACAAAACAACTAATGACAACATACTCTTTTATTCAGATAGGTTCCATTTCATCCCATTCCTCTCTATTCTATAACATTTTATTCTCATTTTAATTAAATGCAGTGACAACAAAGACAAATGATTTTACAACCTATTAATGGTTCACAATCAGTCTACAATTGCACTGCCTTCAGATCAATGTCAGGAGATCAAAAAGGGGAACAAAATTAAAAACTCACCGTTTTATGAGTCTTTCTCCAGGTTTTATGTCCACTCTCTAATCTACTATCGTTTACTTTTCAGAGTAGTCAAGTAGTTGGTTTTTTGTGTTTTGCTCAGATTTTGCACTTCTAATGAGTAGGATATATGTGCTATGGAGGGCTTACTCCATCTGTACCTCAAAAGGAAGATATTTTCTTTCTTTTTAAAAAGAAAATTCCATGAACTACTTAGTTCTCCTAACATATCTCTCCTTCATCTTTTTTTCCCCATCTATCTCCAGAAAACCTACAGCTTTAATTTGGGATCTCTCATAAGACATAACACCACAAAAACAATATACCTTCCATATAAGGTAAAATAATGTTATCTAGTAACTCTGTATTTAAATAATATTGTTGTTCGGTGCCATTGAGCCAGCTAATCATGACTGAACAACAGATCAGAACCTTGCCCTTTCCTCCACCTTTGTTACAATCTCCTTCACGTTTAAACCCATAGTTGCAGTCATTGTGTCAGTTTGGATACTCTGGTGGTCTAGAACACTGGACTGCCACCAGTATTTTATTTATATGCAGAGTCACCAGTGGTGGACAGGTTTCAGCAGAGCTTCCAAGACTAAAACAAAAAAGCAAGGTTAGCCATCGACATCTGAAATAACAGACTTACAGCCCTACAAATAGCACAAAATGCATAAAAACCACTAATCTTTTGACTAGTATTCTCCTGGTGTTTATCTTCTCATTCTTTTATGTTTAAGCCTTTTGTTTTGCTCCTGTAAGCAATGGATATTCTGGATTATGTTTGTGCATTTAACCTAATTTAGCAAATTTTATCTTTCAACTAAATTATTGTTTCTACTTGGTGGGATTGTGCACATCATCACACCCACTCTACAGCTAGGCTCCAGAGACCAGGTCGTTATGAGAAAATCAATATTAAGTCACAATGTAAAATCATATCAGGTCACAAAATGAGTGATGATTCCAATATTATACAAACATCAGATTACATTGTTACATAACTGCCATACCACTGAAAATCATGGCTCAGCCAAATTGGCACAAAACTTCAGCCATTACAGCTAACCATACTCTCACCTTGCACCTCAGCATTTGTTACTAACAGGTATACGTCACAAATGCATAAAATAGTCTGATAGTAAATATTCTTCTATGGTTGTAAATACAAAATTCCAGACAACAGGATAGTTTATAATTGAGACATAGATAATCCAACAGATGTTACCCAGAAAAAGGATGGGCAATCTCCTCCCATGTGATTTACTGCCTCTGAAAACACAGTGGAGGGTCAGCTAGGAATCAATTTCAATTTGATGGTACACAACAACAGCAGCTTGGCCTTTTCTTTGTTTCTTTCACTCCATCCTTCTTATCTTCCTATTGTATTGTTTAAATTTTTTTTTATTTCTCCTTTTTCCTGTACTTGGCTGTTGTTTTGTTTTGTTTTGTTTTGTTTTGTTTTGTTTTTTAAAACTGACATCAGGGTATACTGAGCTATTTGATTATTAGAATTAAAGTCCTTAGTTAAGTCTGTAAAATCCTCAGCAACTATTTGTTTTGAATGTTTGTTGCTTCCTTCTTTCTCATGATCTATTTTTTACTTTCTAGAAATGCCATTTTATGTATATAAGAACTTTAGATCTTTCTTGTCTCTGTTTCTTTTTCCTATTTCCCACCTCTATCTTTCTGAACTGCTTTCCATAAAATGGCAGCTCTGCTACTTTATGATTTTCTAATTCTGTCTCCAATATTGTCTAATTTATCCACTGAACATTTTAACTTACATGACTTTATTTTATTTCTAATAAGCTGAGTTTTTTTTTTATTTCTACTAGATTCTTTTCAAATTTGTTTCCTTTTCCAAAATAATGTCTTCTTCTCTTTATTGTTGTTGTTGATTGCCTTCGAGTTGAGCACAGCTCATGGTGACCCTATGAACAAAAGGCCTGAAGCCCCTCTAGAACCATCAACATTTATCAAAGTTCATAGGTTTCCAGAGGCAAGTTATTTAGGGAGTGGCTTTTTAAACTTTTCTTTAAACTTTTAGGTTTTTAAAACATGTTTATTGTGAAATCTATTTAGTTGCTTTATTGTCTGAAGTCATGGGACTAAATATAATTCTATTGACTCTTGCTCAGGGAGATTTTTTCCAAGTATGATTTGTAATTTCATAGTTTAGATTCATATTTTTAAATTGTGATTTTATAAAAATTTACAGAAAGGTTTGGTTTTCTTTCATACATTGTTGCACATTTTCCTCCCTCCCTCTTGCTTTCCTCTCCTCCAGTCCACACTGCAATGCACCTTTGTTCCAGATTGTTGTCATACATATAATATCTAATCATACATTCCTCTCTGGCAGTCCTGACCCTCATCTGTTCCAATGTAATGTTCATTATCTATTTGTAGCAATATTGAGCTGCCTGGCTTGAGGGCATGTCCCTCCAAAAAGAATTTGTATTTGTGTCTCCCAAGTATTCCAAGGATATCACTATTTGGCGCAACGTTTATATTCCTTTTTCAGCTTGAGAGTTTCCACACCAGATGGATAATCTACATTAAATGTTGCTGTTCTTGTTAGGAGCTACGGAGTCTGTTTGGACTCATAGCTGCCCTACATATAACAGAGCAAAACATTGCCAATCCTGCACCACCATCAAAATCATTGCTATGCTCCATCATTGCAGTTATTGGGTCAATCCATTTTAAAGGCCTTCCTCTTTTTCACCGATCCTCTAATCTTCCAAATATGATAACTTTCTCCAGGCACTGTACATTCTAATAACATGTCCAAAATATGTGAGACAAAGTGTGGCTATCCTCACTTGTTTTTTTCTTTGCTATCCTCATTTTTAAGGAGAATTCTGACTGTACCTACTCTAAGACAGATCTGTTCATTATACCAGAAGTCCATGGTGTATTTAATATTCTTCAGTAATGTCATAATTTAAATGCACTAATTCTTCTTCAGTTTTCCATATTCATTTTCCAGCTTTTAGATGCATATGAAGCAATTAAAAATATCTTGTCATGGATTGAAAGGACTTTATTTCTCTAAACTACCTTTGCTTTTTAACTTTTTTTAAAGAGGTCTTTTGCAACACGTTTTCCCAATGCAATATGTCACTTGATTTCTTGAGTACTTGCAACGGGTCTTGATAGGATATTGAAATAAATTAAATTCTTGACTTAAATATGATCTTTCTGTATCATGTTACTTACTGGCCCAGTTATGAGGATTTTGCTTTCTGTATAGTGAGATAAAACAAATACTGTACCCATCAACAAACGAATGGCTAGAGAAGCTGTGGTATATTC
>NW_006399801.1:12407500-12423232 GCF_000299155.1 Elephantulus edwardii
TTTCGATACAGTGACTCAGTATATTCCTTCCATCTTCTTTTAATACTTCCGGGATCATTTAACGTTCTGCTGAAAGCATCCTCGATTATAATATGTCACCAAAAAAAGTAATGGTGTGATATGTCACAAAAGTAAAATATATGTGTATAAAGGCTAGTGGATCATAACAGAGAATCTAAAAATTGATCATACATACATTGCCATTTAATGTCTGCCAAAGATGGCAATGCAGTATAGCAGAAAAAGAATATTCTTTCAATAAGTAGTATTTAGTAACCTGGATCTTAAGATGTAAAAACTTAATATCAATCTCTCTATATACCAAAAGTAAAAAAGAAATCAAGCCCAGATGGATCTAAATGTAAGATAAAAAGGTAATAAATCTTAGAAAAGAAAAATTCCTTTTGAATAAGAAAGTATTTCTTAAGTTGCAATTGTTGCTAGGTAGACTCTAATTCCTAACCACCCCATGTAAAACATATCAATACCTTGCCCAATACTGCTTCATCCCCACAATCTCTATTGTTCTTAAACCCATTGTTGTAGTCATTTTGTCCTGTCTTTTTTTTTTTTACCTTCACCTTTTCAAGCATTATGTCCTTTATGTCCATTATGACTGAGCCCTCTTGGACAACACATAAAAATGTAACCAAGGATGTGAAAATGGTTGCACAACTCAAAGAATGTAATCAGTGTCACTAAATGGTACACAGGAGCTCTGATGGCTTAGTCCAGGGAATTGTACTGCTAACTTAGAGACCACACCTCTCTGATGATTTTAATCCACCAGTGACTTTGTGGGAGAAAGATGAGCAAGATCTTCCCATATGATTTATAGAAACAGAAACCTGCTGGAAGATTAGCTGTGAATTAGTTCTAACTTGATGTCAACAAGTCTGAGTTAGAAACTGTACACGTAGAAACTGTGGAACTGGCATATGTGTTGCTGTGTATATTCTCAATACAAATTTTTGTTGTTGTTGTTGTTCTTGTTAGATGCCATAGAATTGAGTATGACTCATATTGAGCCTGTGAACAAAAGATCTGAACCTATTCCTGTCTTGGGCCGTCCTCACACTTCCTGACACACAAGAGCCCATTGCAGCAGTCACTGTGCCAATCAACCTGATCGAGGGTCTTCCCCTCCTTCACCAACCCTCCACTCTTCCCAACAATACAAATTAGACACATTTGAAACAACCCAAATAAACCCCACAGGCTTATCAGTTGTATTAAGAGAGTGAAAATTGAGAAAGCTACAAAATGGGAGAAAATATTTGCAGTAGATATGTCTGGCAAAGGATTGTGCTGTGAACTTATGAAGAACTGTATATCAAACATAAAATACTATGAAGGTTCTTCTCTGATCAATACACTACAAAACCAGAAATCAATAACAGGAAAAATCACACTGGATAGCATCTTGCTTAAAAATTGCTGGGTAACAGAAAAAAATTAAAAATAGTCAGTCTCATAATCAAATGAGGAAGTAAATAATCACACAACATACTAATATACTTAGGAGAATTCATTGCAATGCATGCACATATCAGAAAGAAAAAGGGACAAAATTAACAGTTTAACCCTGCAACTCAAGCAAATGCAAAAAGAGCAACAAAAGGAATCCATAGCCACCAGAAGAAAGGAAATAATAAAGAGTGTTGTTATTGTTGTGTACCATTGAGTCGGAACCAACCAGTAGCTGATCCTCCACAGGGTTTTTCAGAAACTGCATGGGAGATTACCCATCTTTCTCCTAAGGAGCAGATGGTGGATTTGAACTGAGAGCCTTTAGGACTGCAATGCAGCTCCTAACCACTAGACCACCAGAGCTCCCTGAATAATGATTAGAGTAGACATAAATGGAGCAGAGAGACAAACAAAAGAATGAATCAAGATCAGAAGTTAGGTTTTTGAGGACCAATAAAATAGACAAATCACTTAATAAAGTGACAAAAAAATTAGAAGATGCAAACAATCAAAATAATAAACGTGATAGATGGCATTACAACAAAACCATTTAAGATAAAAAGAAAAACATAATATGACAAACTATGTTCTAACAAATTTGAAAACCTAGAAAAAAATGGACAAATTCCTACAAGCACACTGTTGTTGTTGTTGTTATCTGCTGTCCAGTGACCTGCAACTTATAGCAACCCTAGGTACAATAGGCCTAAACTATGTGCTATCCTGTGCCAATCTTATTGTCTCTGACACACCTATCCCTATTACCTCAGTCACTGAACTAATCCATCTCATTGAAGGTCTTCCTACCTAGGAATAAATGGACAAATTCCTAAAAGCACATTGTTGTTGTTGTTATCTGCTGTCCAGTGACCTGCAACTTATAGCAACCCTAAGTACAATAGGCCTAAACTATGTGCTATCCTGTGCCAATCTTATTGTCTCTGACACACCTACCCCTATTACCTCAGTCACTGAACTAATCCATTTCATTGAGGGTCTTCCTCTCTTGCGCTGTACCTACACCCTCCCAAGCATTATGTACCTCTCCAAGGACCAGTCTCTCCTCACAACATGTCCAAAGTATGTCAGACGAAGCTTCAGAATCCTTGCCTCCAAGCAGCAACCTGGTCTCACCCTCTCCAGGATGAACCTGTTTGTTCTCTTAGCGGTCCATGGCATATTCAATACTCTTCACCAGCACCACAGCTCCAAGGCATCAATTCTCCTTCTGTTATCCCTAGTCATTGTCCAGCATTCTAAGGCATTGCAAAATATTAGCCAAAAGAATTTTAAAAATAATAATAACACATCACACCCAAGTTGGATTCAAGCCAGGTATGCAAGGATGGTGCAACATTAGAAAATGAATAATCAATGCATCACAAAAGTGAAAAGGAAAATAAGTACAAGATCATCTCAATCAATGTAGGAAAGTCATTTGATGAGTTGCAACACTCACACTCATACACTGCTGGTGAGACTGAAAAACAGGGTAGCCACTAAGAAATGAAGTTTGATGCTTCCTGAAAAAATTGGGAATAGAAATACCATTTGATGCAGCAATTCCATTACTAGATATATGACCTAAAAAAATAAAAGCTATAACACAGATAAATGTACATTCATGTTCATGGCAGCATTATTTATAATAGCAAAGAGATGTAAATAATCCAAGTGTCCATCAGCATATGAATAGCTGAACAAACCATGGTACATTCAACACTAAAGAATGATAGCATGCAACACTAAAGAATAATAAAGAATGTGTGATATATTACATAAAATGGGTAAATCTAGAGGATGCTGTGCTGAATAAAGTAAGTCAATTACAAAAAAAAAGACAAATATTGTATGAGTCCACCATTAGAAAAAGCTAAATAAAGATTTACATCAAAAAATAATTATTCTTAGATGGTTACCTAGGGAGCTCTGGTGGCCTAGTGGTAAGGACCTCCATCAATTCACAGGTTTAAACCCATCAGCAACTATGCAAAAGAAAGATGGTCAATCTCCCCCTATGTGATTTACTGCTCCTGCAAACCCACTAGAGGGTCAGCTATGAGTCAGTTCTGACTCCTTGGTACCTAACAACAACAAAAGATAGGTACGTATTACAAATAGAAAGAGAGAGAGAAAAGAGTGAAAATCAGTAAGCATATAAAAGACACAAATGAAATGATGTGAAATGAAAAGCAATATGTAATTAAGGGAATATATTGACCATTGACCTATGCTCACTCTTGCCGTATCCTTTTTCAGATCCCACTGGATATTTCTTAATTCTTTCACCCCTCCCTTCACCCATCAAACTCTGCAACCCCATGACTCTTCCTCCTCAAAGGTATATAAGCATCTCAATCATAACCAAACACCTTTGGGGATGAGTTGCTGGTACTTGGACCTGGGGACCATAGTCATGGGGAATATAAAGGCCAATTGGCATTACATGGTCCACAAAGAGAATGTCTACATCCAATTTTTTGGAGTAGTGACTGGGGTTTATAAGCTTGCAAATAGTCATTTAGGGTGCAAATATGTGTGTCCCTGTTCAGAACAAAGAAGAAAGAAAAGACATACAGAAACAAAGGGCTAATGGACCACCTGAATCTCAAATTTTATAACCCTGAAACCATAAACTCTAGATAGTACATGGCTGACCACTCTAAAAGGGATCGTGTTTGAAGGTACTGGATAGAGTAGAGAGAAGTGCACAAGAAAACTCAAAAATTTAAAAAAAAATATTTCTTTCCTAAGAGGTGGGTGGAACCTCCAAGACTATGACATCCAGTCACCCTTCAAACCTGGAGCAAAATTCACCCCCATTATTCAATTTTCAGCCAAACAATAGACAGATGTATAAGGAGAAAAATAATACTGGGACACACTCACTCTTTGGAATAATTAATCATAAATGTCAAAAGGGCAGTATATACCCAACACTAAAGCTTAGAAGGCAGGAAGGCATACAAGAATTAAAGGAAATAAGAACCAAAGGGAAGAAGTGATATAATGAGTATCACAATTAATGTTATAAAGCAAAATGTGTATGTATAGTTGAATGGAAAAGCAATTTGCTTTGTAAACTTTCACTCAAATCAGAAGGGAGAAATCCAGCATTCATTCCTGATAAAAATTCCCAGCAATATAAGAATGGAAGGGAAATTTTGCAACATAATTAAGACCAAATATACAAAAACAATCACCAATATTATTAACAGTGGAAAGAGATTGAAACATTTTCCTTGAGAATGAAACAAGACAAGGATATCGCCACTTTGTTCAATATTGTACTGGAAGATAAGAAATACAAGGGTGTCACCACTTTTATTTAATATTGTACTGGAAGATAAGACAAGAAAGGGAAAGAAAAACATCCTAGTTTGTAGGAAGAAGTAAAACTATCTCTATTTGCTGATAGCATGATCTTATACAAGAAAACTACTGGAACTGATAGAAGAATTTATCAATGTGGCAAGGTACAAGATCACTATACAAAAACCAGTCTGATTCCTCTACAGTGAAAAAGTGAAATGAGAGTACTTCTTGGAAGCAAGGATGGTGAACATCCATCTCACATACTTTGTGCATGTTGTAGGGAGAGGCCAGTCCTGGGAGAAGGACATCATGCTTGGAAAGACACAGAGCTGGTATAAAAAGGAAGAACCTCATAGTTGCACATTTTCCTTCTTTCCCTTCTTTCTCCCTCCCCTAGTCCCCTTCGCAATGCACCTCTTGTTCCAGATTGGTGTCATGCATATATCCTATATCACATATTACCTCCAGACAGTTCTTCCCCTCATCCCTTCCAGTAGTGTTCATTATCCATTCTTTTCCTTTTCTTCTCCCAACCTCTCCATTAATCCATTTTTTCTTTTAGAATATGCAACTTCTATTAATTTAAAATCTCCAGGAAACTCAGGCTCAAGATAGTCTTTTTTTTCAGAAATTATTTTATTTTAATGAAATTATTCAGTCTTTTTCAGAAATTATTTTATTTTAATAAAAGTTTATAGAGAGTTTGGGTTCATTGTTGCACACTTTCCTCCCTGCCCACACCTCCTCCCCATTTCACTTTTCTCTTTGAAAAGTAAAAAAAATTATTTCATTGTTATACAATCCCCTCTCCCCTCAGTCCACACCACTATGCAACTTTCATTCTGGACTCTTGTCATGACAATAATACCTAATCATTTAATCCTCCTAAACAGTTCTCTCCCTCATCTGTTTCCATGCAGTATACATTATTTATGCCCTCTTAGTTTCTCCCCAACTCTGATGTCAGTCCTGCTTTACAACAGTGGCACTATGCAGTATTTATCCTTTTGTGAATGAGATATTTTGCTCAGCATAATGTCCTTCAGGATCACCCATTTTGTATAATATTGCATGAGTTCCTTGTTTTTCAATGCAGCATAGTATTCCATTGCCATCAGTCCTTTTTTATAACAGTGGTATTGTGAATGAAAATCCAACCTTTCTGTAAACCTTGGTTAAAAGCATGATAATTTTAAAAAATTGAATGAATGGAAATCCAAGTTTTCTGTAAACTTTCACTGAAATATGAATTTTAAAGAATTGAATATTGTTCATCAGGGTAGCAATAAAATTATAGTTTGACTTTGCAATGAGCATGCTATGCACATTTTAATTTTTTTTAAAAAAAGTAAATAAAGATTCAAGTGTACCTGACTGAGGGGAAAAAAAAGAAAGGAAGACCCTCACTAAGATAGACTCCTTGTAATAGTAATGGCTCTGTGATTAAGTGAAACAATGACTATAACAATGGACTCAAGTATGTCAGAAGATGGTGAAGATGGCACAAGGAATGATAGGGAGTTGCATTGGATAAATCTCCTGTCAGGGACCTCTCCAGAGTACTGAGATGCAATGATGTCAGAGTAGAGACTAAGGTTCACCTGATCCAGTCCATGGTCTTTGCAACTGTTTGCTATCCATCAGACAGTTGGACAATGATTACAGATGACAAAAGAATTGATGCCTTTGGGTTGTGGTGCTGGAGAAGTGTCTTGAACATACCATGGACCACCAAGAAAACATAAAGGTCTGTTTTGGAAAGAGTAAAACCAGGTTTCTCCTTTGAGACTAGGATTTTGAAGCTCTGTTTCACATACTTGGCACATGGCCAGAAAGGATCAGTCCTTTGAGAAAGACCTCATGCTCAGAAGGGTGGAAGGACAGTGCAGGAAAAGAAGATCTCAGATGAGATAGACTGATATGGTAACTGGGACAATGGGGGTATGTATGTCAGAGTCAGTGATACTGGCTCAGGACAGTGCAGGCTTCAGAGCTGCTGTACACAGGGTCGCCATGAGTTGCAGGTGATTCAACAACATGTTGTTAAGTGCTGTCTAGTCATCGAGTTGCAGGAGACTCATAGTGACCCTATGAAGGAGAGTCCTCAACACTTGTGTGTCTTTCATCCTCTCTCCGGGTTCATAGGGTTTCTGGAGGCAAGCTATTACGGAAGTGGATGCCACTCCTGCTTCCAAGCTCAACAGTACATAACAACAACAATAAATCGCAGTACAGTTGACAGCACACAGCAACAAAAAGAAAGAGAGTTCTGAAAAGGAAATCAGGACTAGCTGCTGTTTGGGAGATAAGTGGGCAATCTCCTCTCGTGTGATTTACTGCCTCTGAAATCCTACTGGAGGGTTAGTTAAGAGTCGGCACAGACTCTATGGCACACAACAATAACAATTTTCATATAGCTCTTTGAGTCCTAGTGTTATGCCCTGTTCCAAAGGAAATAAGGGAAATACTGGCACACTGGAAGAACCCTTGTTCCTCCCAGTGAGTGGACTAAGCCAAAGAGGCTGCAATGTGTTCTGTGATTGAGTTAAAGGTGTCACACTTTGGGGTGATGTAATTAACTGTCACCTAAAACCATGGGCAAGGAACAAGTGTCAGTGAGTACCTTCTCACTCAGGAAGGTGATTAGGTCATAACAAAAGAATTTACATTTATGGAGCATTCTGCATGCCTAGAGTTGACCAATGTGAGCTCTGATACTATAGTCTATAGGGAGTTGCTAACACAACAGGCATGCCTCTCTGTTGTAGTGACTGGGGTTCAAATTCACCCACTCCTTAGCAGGGAAAAGATGGGCAATCTCTTCTAGAGTGGTTTACAGCCTCAAAAACCCAAGAGAGGTTCAACTATGAGTCAGTTCTGACTTAGTGGCAGTTTACAACAGTGAACTCGATAATATCAATTATTATAAACATGGTGCCAGATCAGACAATGTTTCGTTCTGATAAAAAGAAGGAGTGAGAGCCAATTCAATGGCAGCTAACAACAAAGAAATGGGAAAGAGACTTACAGATCCCCTTGGCCAGATCTTCCTTTCAGCCCCTGGTCACTTGATTTTCCCTTCTTGGCCACCAAAGCATCCTTTTCTCATCACTTGTAACTCGGGTCTTCCAAATGCATAGCCGTGTTTGCCTCCTCTAAATTCGCTTTGCCTATCAGTCTTCTCACCAAGCTTTGACTCAGAGAAAATCTCTATCAATCTTTTATTCTCATTCTTGTTGCTAGGCAGATCAATACCTTGCCTCATTCTCTATCATCCTGCTGTGGCTATGCCTAGACACTGTGTCAATCCATCTCACTGAGCGTCTTCCAGTCCTTCTCTGAAACTTCCGCCTTTTCACTCATGATGTCTCCTTCCAATCACTATCTCCTCATGATAATAGGCCCAAAGTATGTGACAAGGTCTTGCCATCCTTGTCTCTCAGAAGGACCCTAGCTAATTCATCTAAGAGAGATTTGTGTGTTACAGCCCATACTATAGTCAATATTCTTCAGCAACACTACCTCTTAGGGGTATCAGTTCTTCAGTCTTCCTTATTCATTTTCTTATTTTCTTCAAGCACACGAAGCAATTGAAAGTACCATGGCTTGAGTTAGGTACACCTGAGTCATTAAACTGATGAACTCCAATACTTTAAAGATATTTCTTACAGCTGATTTGCCCAATGTAATGAAGCATTTAATTTCTTGATGCTGCTCCTGTGGTCACTGACTGTGAAATTGTGAATTCAGGTTAAAATAAATCCTTGACAATTTCAATAATTTCTCTATTTGTCATTGGTCCAGTTGTGAAAATTTTTGTTTTCTTTATGTTGTTGAAGTATAATGAAGGCTGTATAGTCTTTGATCTTCTTTAGAAAATGTTTCAAGTCCTGTTGCTTTCAGTAAGCAAGGTTATGCCGTCTGCATAATGCAGGTTCTAATGAGTCATCCTCCAATACTGATGCCTCATTCTTCTTCACAATAGTCCAGCTTTTCAAATTATTTGCTCAGCACACAAAATGAAAAAGTATGGGGAAATGATGAGGAGCCTTGGCACACACTTTTCCTGACATTAAACCATGCAGTGTCCACTTGTTCTATTTGAACAAGTGCTTCTTGGTTCCTATACAGGTTCCACATGAGCACTATTAAGTGTTCTGGAATTCCCATTCTTCTCAATGTTAGCCACAGTTTGCTATGAGTCACACAGCTGAATACCTTTGCATAGTCAATAAATCACATGTAAACATCTTTCTTGGGTTTTTAAAGTGGAATGGCCTAACCAGCTGGACCATTAGGACATGGGAAGCTCAGACTAGTGTTAATGATGTTAATTTGACTCACCCTTGACTACAAACAGCAGACCAAAAATGTCCTAACTTCTCTTCACTAAAAATGGTCTGAGAGAAAATGGTTAAATATCTGCTTGAAGATGTTTCTTTGAACGTATAAAATAGCATTTTAGATAATGACTGAAGAAACCTGCAGGCACCAGCCTGTTGGCTTACAGCAAGAAATTCACCTTCAAATAAGGCATACCAGTTTCATAGGTTGTTATTGTTACATTCCATCAAGTTAAGACTCATAATTGATCCTCCAGCTGGTCTTCAGGGACAGTAAACTGCACAGGAGGAGATTGCCCAGCTTTCCCCCATGCAGCAGCTAGTGGATTCAAACCCCATGACTTTGCATTAGCAACACAATTCCTTATCCACTCAGTCACCAGGGCTTCTTCCAGTCTCATACTTCCTCCCAAGGGCTGAGCCTGCAAATGGCCAGTGGATGTGGCTGTTACTTCATGACTTTAGATCAGCAGTAGCAAAAATCATGAGATAGATTTCACATGCAAACATATCAGAGTCCTCCTTCTAGATTCGGTTGGTTGCCACCAAAATTCTTCAGTCAACCAATGGTCCCTATTAGTTAGCCTTGTTCAATAATATATGGAGGGCCTCAGTCCATGGTAGGACCCAGGGATAATTTTAGAAAGAGGGCAATGAGTATTATAATGGACGCAATAGGAGGAGCATTGGATAGACCAAGATATGGACTCAGTAGGAGGAGCATTGAATGGACCAAGAATTGGGGGGGAAAGTACCTTATCACCAAGTATCTGTCTTAACAGTCTTTACCAACCATCTGGAACCGGCTCTGCTTATCTGCAGAGACACATAAGGAATGCTGTATGGGTAGAGAGGGGGGAAATAATTGGACTTCTTTGTTGCACTGAACCTCCCTTCTAATTGGGAACCATGTACGATTCACTCTTAGTAATATCTGCCATTTAATAAACATATGATCAGGTACCATGATGCACCATCACTTTCAACCCTCTCAACAACCCAGGAAGGTTGGTTGGTCTTATTAAACTCCATTTTGGAGTTAGTAACTGGTCGAGGCAGCATCGAATGAGGTAGAGGAAGAGGAGTTGGAGGTAGGTCTGTGGGACTCCAAATCTGACATTTTTTTCTCTGCATCTCTCTGCCCTTGGCACACCACCTTCTCTCTCAGCCTGCTCCCCCTTGACAGGAAGTCAGAGGCGCAGGCAGCCGATGCTGGCAGAGAGCCACCCAGAAGACAGGCACTTCCGGAGCAAAACTGCCACAGCCAGGGGCCTTGTAAACCGTGGTCTCCAACCGTTAACCACATGGCCATCACATGTCTAGAAATAGCCTCCTTTTGTCCACACACTGTTACACACAAACAATAGCCCTATAAACCTAGGAGACCACAGAACAAAGGGAGAGAGTGCCAGGGACCGTGGAGGGTATAAATAAAACTCTATATGAGTTTACAAGAAAAATATTGAATGATTTAAATGCAGAATGTATTAGGATGCTTTAAAAAAAAGACTAGCTTTTAAATTATCCCTGAAGCTCTTTATGATAAAGTGGACTTTGTGTACACAAATGCGCCTGTGTTTTCAGTTACGTCACGTGCTCTGCCTTGCAACCCAAAGCAATGTTTGTGTTTCATGTGCTGCACCTTGGTGTTTTATACACAGAATCACCTGATCCAGCTCCTGTTCCTGAGATGCAAATTAACATTTTCCGCTGGGGGAGGGCAGTGGGCGTTGAGGGAGGAGAGGGACGCAGGCGTGCTCTGCAGGCCACTGTGGGGCTGACACTGCAGGGCCTGATGGATGGATGCTGCCAGCACTGTTGCTTAGCAACACAATACCCTTCAAGAAAACCCAGCCTTCTCACTGGCTCGTTGAAGCAGGCAGAGCGGGTTCAGCATGGTCCTGGGCATGGAACAATACGAATGCAGGGAGTTTTCCAGTTATTAATAATCATTCTTGGTTTCTCATAGAGATCGACATACCTGATTGCTCCTGGGTACCCTACTCTAGATTGGGAATGGAAAAAGCCCGGAGTTGTTTCAATTGCCTCCTAATCAGCAGCAGAGAGTAGTGGAATTTTACTGGCTAGTTCCATGATGCTGTTATAATTCCAGACCCTTTCTGCCACATGAAGGCAGATCTCCGCATCGTGACTCACCGTCAGCATACCTCCAGATCCGTGTTTGTCAGCCATGTCATGAGTCATTCTTTCTTCAGCTTGTTTTTTTCTCAAAACTGAAACACTTGACATTTTAGAATAGAGTTGGGAGAAGGTGGTTTGTTCCCCCATACCACCCCACCCCCCACCCTCCGTGCCCCAAACCACTCTGTAGCTTTGTTTGCTGGTGTGGGTGGGAGTGGGAAGAGTTGAGTAATGGCTGTGCGAGCAGGTAAACAGGGATGAGGTTCTTTGCATCTCCTCCAGTCATCTGGAAAGCTGTTGGGGTAGAGCTGGGCTGCCGTTTGTGCCCAGGAGCCTGGGAACACCAAGGCTTCATGGCATCCTAGGAGGAAGAGGCTCCAGTGACAGTCACCTTCCACCCATTCTTTCCAGCTACCTAATGCTCCTCCAACAAAGAATTGTTTTATTCTGCACAGTGTAGATATAAAGAGTTTAAGGGGGGGAAATCCAGCAGGAGTTAGAAGGGAAAAACTCATGAGATTTAAGTTTGGGTTTTTGTTTTTTTAAAAAAGCTGCTAGGAAGCAAAGCACACTTGCCACACAGAAATTGGGCTAGACCAGGCAGACAGGATGGTGGGTCCTGGGGCTCTGCTTCAGATTCTGACATTAATCAATGTGTGAAGAATTTCTCTCTGTTTTGCATGGCCCACCATGAGTCTTACCACTTTAGGAAGCTCTCAACTTGTCAAATGTACCCGTTCACCTGCGTTCACAGCACAATGTCTTCCCTCCTAGAATACAAGCATCTCAAATTCAAACACTGTTCCATACCTCTCCGTATTGTGTCAACTTGGGTCACATCGGGTATTTTGTTGGAGTTAGCTGCCATTGAGGGAGCTCTGATGGCTTAGTGGTAAGGAGCTGCATTGCCAGCTCAAAGGTGTGTGGTTCAAACTCACCAGCTGCTCAATGGAAGAAGAATAGGCAATCTCTTCCCAAGTGATTTACTGCTTCTGAAAACCCACTGGAGGGTCAGGTATGAGTCAATTCCAACTCAACAGTACATAATAATAGCTGCCAGTGAGTCAGCCTCCACTCGTCTAAAACAGAACAAAATGCCTGATCTTATATCATCTTAGGATCAGTTGCAAATTAGACATTGTAATTCATAATCAGCCAGTTTTCAATGGCCAATTTTAAGTAGATTTCCAGACCTTTCTTTCTAGGACAAAATCTAGAAGTTTTTCTAAAACCTGTTCAGCATCAGAGCAACATTCAAGCCTCCACTGTCAGATGAATGGCAACTAACAGCACATGAGGAGCACTGGCTGAGCATCTAACTTGAATCTCCTGCATGGAAGGTGAGAATTCTACCACTGCCTCATCAGACATATAGTAGATACTGAAATCTGCTACCTGCTTGTTTGGGGAGATAATGGCATCCACTTCCTAAACAACCTGCTTCTGGAAGCTCTATAAACTTTGATAAATGACCATAGTTATAGAGAGGCTTCAGGCCTTTTGTTCATAGGGTTGCTATGAGTTGTGTTCAACTTGACATCAATCAACAACCACAATAACAATTCAAATTAGCATCTTGAAACTTCTTATTTCTATGTTTAATGGGCTAGATACAATATACTCGCAGATGGATAATAAGGGTATAATTGAAACCCTTTTTGAACTTTGCACAAATGTCTCCTAATAAAGCATTTTAGAAAGGAAAAATAGTAGTTATCACAATTGTCCCCAAAGTCAAGGATCAAGACCAAGTCTTACTGTTTCTTTTTTGTTAGATGCCATCAAATCAGTTCTAACTTGGGAAATGCTGCCTGTGCCATCCTCACAATTGTTTGGACCCATGGGAGAGCCACTATGTCATTCCACCTCCAAAGAGTCTTCCTCTTTTGCAGTGGCCCTCTACTTCACTAAAAATTGTGTTCTTTTCCATTTCATTATTAGCCTAAAAGTTGGCTTTTTTTAAGCCATTAAAGTTAGTCCTCTCTAGTCTTCAGCTTAACTGAAGACACATGGTCTTGCAAATCATCAATACCTGTGGGAGTAGGGGAGAAAGAAAGGGAGAGGAAGAGAGAGAGGGAAAGAGAGAGGGAGAGGGAGAGATATTTTCCCACACTGGGGAGCAAGACTTGAGGGAGACTGGAGAGAGACCCTAGTGGTAAGACCTTGGTGATAGTGGTAGAAAAACCGTGACATTGCTGTGGGAAAAGTGTAGCAAGGAGTAACCTGAGGCTTCTTATGTTGGCCACTAGTTAAAGGTTTTGCTGATATTTCCAGATGCTTGAAGGAGAAACTTACTTATAACAACTTTGAGGTAATCTTTACCAAGTGATTTAGATTTGACTACTGAAATGAAACCAGAGCCTGGACTAATTGAGGAATTGTGCCTTGGGACTGTTGGGCTAAAACCTAGATTTGTATTGGGTGATAATCTTTGCTGCCCACTATCCAACTTACCTCCCTAATAAACCCCATTCTCGGTACCACAGCTTTAAGTCTGTGAGTCAACAATGAATAAATGAACCTCTTGCTGGTAGTGTGTATCTAGAGGCACCATAGGGCTGGGCTATAGGCTGTTTATCTGCTTTCTGCTCTGACGTGGTGAGGGCCTGTGCTTTTCTCACTCCCTCTGGCCCTTTCAGAAAGATGCTCATTGCTATGTGTCTCTTATGTACCATGTTTTTGCTCATTAGACACCCAGGAACTGGTCCATTTTGATAAGATGTCCAGAGGCTCATCATCTTCACTTCTAGAGAACATTCTTGTTGCATTTCTTCTAAGATAGATTTGTTTGCTCTTTTGACAGTCAACATTCAATATTCTTCACCAATACCACAATTCAAAGGCATCGATTTTGCTCTGATCTTCCTTATCTTTTTTCAGCTATCTCATGCATATGATACAAATAAAAATATCATACCTTGGATCAGGCACACCTTAGCCTTCAAAGAAGTCTTTTGCAACAGATCTGTCCAGTGGATTATATCATCTAATTTCTTGAGTGCTGCCTCCATGGACCTCAATTGCAGCTATAAGTAAAATGAAATCATTCATGATTTCAACTTTTTCCTCTGTCATGATTATGTTTATTGGTTAAGTTGTACATTTTTTTGTTTTCTTTATGTTGAGGTGTAATCCATACTGAAGCTGCAGCCTTTGGTCTTCAGCAGCAAAGAAAAAGATCTTCACTATTTTACAATCAGTAAAATTGTGTCATTGCATAGTGCAGAACACTTAAATATGCTCATGTGGAACTTATACATGGACCAAGAGGCAGACTATCAAACAAAGCAGAAGAGTATTGCATCATTTAAAATCAGGAAAGATGTGTGTCAGAGTTGTATCCTTTCCCTACTCTTATTCAATCTGTTCACAAAGCAAAGAATCCAAGAATCTGAGCCATATGGAGAAGAACTTATCATCAGGATTGGCCCTATTACAAGCATAAATAAATTGAGGCAAAGAAAAATTCAAGTTAATACAAAACATTCTCCCAAATTGGGGTCATGCCCAAGATTTCCACAATATTTTGTTTCTTTTAGATTAAGGCATTGAAAATTGCTTGTTAAAATCTAAATGTTCTCTTAAAACAACATATTAAACTAGTATTAACCTCTAGCACTTTAATTAAGCTAATCACACCAAATTTGGAAATCCAAAGAACTAAGGGACTAGGACACAAAATAGATCATTATCTTACAGAGGTTTTTTATGAAAATCTTCAAACATAAAAACTAGAAACACTAGTAAGCCCCTGTGTGCCCTTCATGGAGCCTGGTGGTGAGAAAGGTTTGACTATTCACCAAAAAGCTGAAGGTTCTAACATCTTATTGATCCACAGAGAAAGCAATCTGGTTTCATAAAGATTGCCGCCTAGGAAACCCTATGGGGCAATTCTACAGTGCATCATGGGATTGTTATGAGTCACAATCAGCTGGACCACATTCAACTGTATGTGTCCATCAGCTAGCTCTAACAATTACCATCCTACAGTCAATCTTGCTTCATCTACCCACTCCTCTTAAACTGCAGTGTTTTGAAGCAAATCCAAAGCCTCATAAAATTTCACCCTCATAGGTATTTCAGTGTAGATCTCTAAAATATGAGGATTATTTTTAAACATAAGCACAATACCAGTATCCCTTCTTTTAACAAAATATCCTAATATTATCAAGTATAACATCATCAAGTCAATGTTCAGGCATCTCTGATAAAACATTTCATTTTGAAATGGTAGTGGGGTAATTCAGAAAAGAATAGTGTTTTATTGGCTATGCAAAGGCATTTGACTGTATAGATCAAAAGAAATCATATGGATAATATTTAAAAGAATGAGAATTCACCTTTCGTTCTTTTCCGGTGTCCAAGATGTCGAAGCGAGGACGTGGTGGGTCGTCCGGTGCAAAATTTCGGATTTCCCTGGGTCTTCCGGTAGGAGCTGTGATCAACTGTGCTGACAATACAG
>NW_006399801.1:12423567-12432705 GCF_000299155.1 Elephantulus edwardii
AAAAAAAAAGAATGAGAATTCTAAAAACTTCATTGTGATCATACAGAACCTGAACATAAACCAAGAAGCAGTTATTTGAGCAAAACAAAAGGATAAAATGCATGATTTGAAATCAGGAAACATGTGCATAGGATTCTATTCTTTCACCATATGTATTTAATATGTACCTGAGCAAATATCCAAGAAGCTGGGCTATATGAAAAAAAAAAAAAACAAAACAAAACGTGGTATCAGGGTTGGAAGAAGGCTTATCAGCAACCTGTGGTATCTATAGGACAGAACATTGCTTGCAGAAAATAAAGAGAACTTTAAGCATTTATTGATGAAGTTCAAAGATACAGACTTTAAAACCCAAAGATATAGACGTCAGTGTGGTTGTAGCTCAACTTAAACTAAACAAAACTTTTCACTACTGGAATCATGGGAGAGACTAGTCCTAGAACCCTTTTGGGTTAGAAGAAGGGGCCACAACCTGCTTCACAGTTTTGTTTTCCTAATTACCAATTTTGCCAAAATGAATCCAGATATAGACAAAAATTAGGATGTGTATGTCAAAATTTACTCTCCCAATCAAACAATGACACTTGCCAGCTTCCTTCAGGTATTGTTAAAAGTAATTATACAGGATTTCTTTAACTTTCAGTAATAGAGATAGGTTATGACGATAATTCATTCTCTTGTCAAATTGACCAGACCATAGGTAATCTAGACTTACTTGTCTGAACTTCCTCTTTTTTTTAAAGGAGGGTAGTAATAGGATCTACTTCATGAGGTTTCTAGAGAAATCAGAGCAGACAGTGTATATAAAGCACTAAAAAAATCTCCTGGCACAGTAAATCCTTAAGGAAGGTGAACTATTGTATTCCCTACTCTTCTTGGGAACCAGAACTAGGGAGAAGCTGAAGCCTGAGGATCATCCTAACGGTTTTATGATCCTGGTGACAATCCTAATGGTCTCCTCCTTTTTCTTGGCAAAATATTGAATCTATTTTCAGTTAATGTTGCACAAAATGTAGTCTTCAAACTAATTGCATCAAGATCATTCTGAATGATTTTTTTAAAATGTCGTTTGCTAGGTTTGGGGCAATACTTAGGACCTCTGAAATTTGATAATTACTGCTTTAAGTTGCCTGAATGTTACTAGAGCAATTTTTCCAGCCAGAAGGAAAAAATGAGATTCCTATACAATAGGGGCTGTGGCACTAAGAACATAATAGGCAATGTTAGATGGCCCTTAGCTGAAAGCAGAGAGTACCCAAGCAATGTCTATCTGTGTTTCATTGACTATGCAAAAGCTGTGTGGATCACAACAGATTGTGGCAATCTTGAGAAGGATGGGAATCACAGAACACTTGATTGTGCGCATGAGTAACTTATACCTGAACCAGGAAGCTGTCCTCTGAACAAGGCAGGGAAACACTACATGGTTCAAAATCAGGAAGATAGTGCATCAGGGATGCATCCTATCTCCATACCTTTTAAATCTATGTGCTGGACTTTATGAGGAAGAATGTGGCTTCAGGATTAGAGGAAGACTCATCAACAACCTGGGATATGTGAATAGCACAATCTTGCTTGCAGAAACTGAAAGAGACCCGAGGCCTTTGCTGTATAAGGTCAAGGACTTCCATCTTCAATATGGATTGATGCTTAACATAAAGAAAACAAAGATTCTCACCACTGGACCAATTAGTAGCACTATATAATACATGGAGAAGAGATTGAGGTTAACAGTTTCAGCTTGCTTAGTTCTATAATCAACAGTCTTGACAGCAGCAGCAGTCAGGAAATCAAAAGATTAATTACATTACAAAAATCTCCTGTCAGAGACCTCTCCAGTGTGCTGAAGAGCAACAATGACAGTCTAGAGATAAAGGTGCACTTGATCCAGGCCATGGTCTTCACAATTATATGCTATGCATCAGAGAGCTCGACAATGACTAAGATGATAGAAGAAAAATTGATTAGTATCCTTAGAAAACCCTAAAGACACAGCAAAAAAAACCCTATTGGACATAGTTGACCAATTCAGCAAAGTGACAGGATAAAAGAACAACACCCAAAAATCAATTGGATTTCTCTACAGTGACGAAAAGAATACAGAACTAGAGCTAAGAAAAACAATACCCTTCACAATAGCTAATGACAAGATTAAATACTTGGAAGTAAATCTAACCAGAAGCACAAAGAATCTATTCAAAGAAAATTACAAAACATCACTACAAGAAACAAAAAGAGACCTTGAAATGTGGAAGAATATCTCTTGTTCATGGTAGGAAGACTCAATATTGTGAAAATGGCAATACTACCAAAGGCAATTTACATGTCCAATGCAATCCCAATACAAATATCAATTCCATTCTTCAATGAGATGGAAAAGACAATCTCCAATTTCATTTGGAATGGAAAGAGACCCTGAATAAGCAAAGCACTCCTTAAAAAGAGAAACAAGGTAAGAGGCATCTCATTCCCTGATTTCAAATCCTACTACACTGCCATGGCGGTCAAAATAGCATAGTACTGGTATAATGACAGGCACATAGATCAATGGAATAAAATTGAGAATCCAGAAATCAACCCATCTAAATATGGACAACTTATTTTTGTTAAGGATATTAAATCTGTTAAGTGGAGAAATGACAACCTTTTTAACAAATGGTGTTGGCAAAATTGGAAAACTATATGCAGAAAACTCAAGAAAGATCCACACCATACACAAAACCCAACTCAGAGTGGATCAAGGACTTAGGACTAAAACCAAGGACTATAAACTTTACTAGAGAAAAGATTGGAAGAACTCTAGAAACCCTAATCCATAGTATTAACAGTCTTCCAAGCATCCTGAAAAACCTGGGACTTTCTAAGAATAAAATCCCTATGTACATCTAAAACCTTCCCCAAGAGGGTAAAAAAGGGAAACCACAGACTGGGGAAAAGTATTTGGTAATGACATGTCTGATAGAGGACCTATATCTAGAATTTATAGAAGACTCAAGCACCACAACAAAATAAAGGTAAACAACCCAATTGAAAAAAATGGGCACAGGATATGAACAGACACTTCACCAAAGAAGACATTCAGATGGCCAACAAGTACATGAAGAAATGTTCAAAATCCCTGGCTCTAAGTGAGATGAAAATCAAAACAAGTATGATATATCATCTCATCCCAATAAGACTAGCAAAATTTAACAGAACAGGAACCACAAATGCTGGTGAGGTTGTGGAGAAACTGGAACCCTTATTCACTGTTTGTGGGAGTGTAAAATGGTGCAACCACTATGGAAGACAGTGTGGCACTTTCTCAAAAAGTTGCAAATAAAAATACCATTTGACCCAGCAATTTAACTACTGGGAATTTACCCTAAAGAAACCAGAACTGCCACCCAAGCAGATACAAGCACATCCATGTTTACTATGGCTTTGTTCAAAATAGAAGAAACAACCCAACAAATGAATGGATAGAGAAGCTGTGGTATATTCACACAATGGAATACTATGCTGCATTGAAAAACAAGGAACTCAGGAAATATTATATAAAATATAATATTATACAAAATAGGTGACCCTGGAAGACCTTATGCTGGGTGAAATATCTCAGTCACAAAGAGACAAATACTGCATAATGCCACTGTTGTAAAACAGGACTGACACTGGGTTTGGGAAGAATCTAAGAAAAGAGGGGATAAATAATATATACTGCATTGAAACAGATTAGGGAGATAACTGTTTGAAAGGAAGATATGATTAGATATTATTTTCATGACAAAAGTCCAGAATGAGAGCTGCATGGAGGAGTGGACTGGCTGTGGGAGGACTGTAAAATTATGAAAGGTTTAGGGTGTGGTTTTTTTTTACTTTTCAAAGAGAAACACCCCCTGGGGGGGCAGGGAGGAAAATGTGTGACAATGAATGAATGGAAATCCAAATTCTCTATAAATTTTCATTAAAGTTTCAATTAAAAAAATAAGAAGAATTGATGACTTTGAGTTGTGGTGCTAGAGATGAATATTGAACATGATGTGGACTTCCAAGAAAACAAAAAGTCTGTCCTGGAGAGGGTAAGTCCAGGCTGTTTCTTGGAGGATTGTGAAGCACCATCTCACATACTTTGGGCATGTTCCCAGGAGGAGTTAGTCTTTGGAGAGGACTTCATGCTTGCAAGGGTGGAGGGACAGCACAGGAAAGGACGACCCTGGATAAGATGGAATGACACGGTAACTGAGATAATGAGAGTAGATGTGTCAGAGACAGTGAGACTGGCTCAGGATAGGGCAGAGTTTATAGCTATTATACATAGGGTTGCTATGAGCGGCAGGGAACTTGGTGGCACATATGACAATTAGGTAAAGCAGAGAAGACATTGGATCTAGAACACTGGCTGGTAGAGTACTCCAAGTACTGTAAAGACCATTATTGTAAAAATAAAAGGAAAACTAGTAAAACATATACAGGAACTCAAGGTAGGGGGAGAAAAGAGGTGAAGATAGGTAAGGGTGAAACCACAGGGCTATACAGTTTGGTGGGTAGAGAGAGGGGATGAAGCAAATGGAAAGGATCCAGGTGAAAACACAGGGTAATGATGGGCAAGGTCCAATGGTGATTGATTTTATAAAACGTAATGTATGAGAACAAGTATATGAAACACAATGCAAATGAAAGATTGTATAAAACAATGGATATGACTGGAAACACAATTTAAAGGAATTATTATATGAAAAACAATAAAAAATCTTTTTTAAAAAATTGCATTCTTCAAAAAGATGTTTAAATCCTAACCCATGGTATCTCTGACCAAATATGATCCTGTTTGAAATTTGGGACTTAGAAGATGTTATCAGGCAGCAAGAAGTCACACTGAGGTAAGAGTGGCTCTTTCCTTAATCCAATATGAGTGGTGTCCTCACAAAAAAAGGAGAGAAGATAAAGCAATCCAGAGGAAAGACAGACACGTGAAGATGGAGGAGGATGCACCTCCAAGTCAGGCAGTGTTTCTTTCTGTTGTACATAAGGTTACTTACTATGAGTTGGAAGAAACTCCATGGCACATAACAATATTCACAAGCTGGATTACTGGTTATCACTAGAAGCTAGTCCAGACGTACAGAGTACATGCTCCCTCAAAGCCCTCAAGAAGAATCAATATGACTGATTCCCAGTACCTTAGTTACCTGTTGTTGTTGTTGATTGTCATGAAGTCGAGCACAACTCATAGCGACTGTATGAAAAAAAGAAGACCTGAAATCTTTCTATAACTATCATCATTTCTAAAAGTTCATAGAGTTTCCAGAGGCATGTTGTTTAGGAATTGGATGCCACTCCTGCTTCCAAACATGTCTTAATCTATTGTTGTTAAAAATATGGAACACTTCACAAATTTGCATGTCATTCTTGTGCAGGGATCATGCTAATCTTCTCTGTATCCTTCCAATTTTACTATACTTGCTGTCAAAGAAAGCACTGAGTTACGTAGAGTTGTTATAACAAAAATAGCATAATTGGTTGTCTTTAAGTGCCATAAATGTATTTTTGCACAGTTCTAGAAGTTAATAGTTCTGATCAGGGTCTCAGACCTATTAATCTCTTCTTTATCAGGAGCCTCGGGCACTAGCTTCTCACATAGAGTCTGTCTTCCATGTAATTTGTTCTTTCCAGAACTCAGAAGTTATTTTCTTTAAAACCCAACTTACTATGCACACCCATGTTTATCGCGGCTTTGTTCACAGTAGCAAGGAGTTGGGAACAACCTAAGTGCTCATCAACAAATGAATAGAGAGAGAAGTTGTGGTATATTCACACAATGGAATACTATGCTGCATTGAGAGAAGATCTTCACCCTGAAACCTACAGTGTCCCTTTCCAGAAGGAAGTAGCTAAGAGAATACGCTGTTCCCTTTTCATTATGAATCAGGGTGAAGTCTCTCTCAGGGAGGAGTGATAGGGAATGGCAAAGGACACACTGACAAAGGAGATTAATCAGAACTGGTTTTGACAATCACTGTGGCAATGGGACAATTAAAACAGACTTTCAAGGGGGGGAAAGAGGAACAAAGTGAGGGGGTAGAGAAAATAGTGCAACAATGAATGAATGGAAATCCAAAATCTCTGTAAATGTTCATTAAAATTAATAAAAGTTTATTTAAAAAAGAAAGAAAAGCAAGGAACTCATGCAATATTATTCAAAATGGGTGACCCTGGAGGACATTATGCTGAGTGAAGTACCTCAGTCACAAAAGGACAAATACTGCATGGTGCCACTGTTGTAAAACAGGACTGACCTCAGGCCTGGGGGGAGACTGAGAAAGATAGGTTCAATAATGTATACTGCATTGAAACAAATGAGGGAGAAAACTGTTTAAAAGGGATATGTGATTAGGTATTTTTGTCATGACAGGAGTCCAGAGTGAAGGCTCCATAGTGGAGTGGACCTGGGGGAAGGGATTATAAAATAACCAAAGAATTTTTCTTTCACTTTTCCAAGAGAGTAGTGTACTGGGTGGCGGAGGGTTGGGAGTGGAGAGAAGTGCAACAATGAATGAATGGATATCCAAAGTCTGTACATTTTCATTGAAATTAATAATAATTTTTTTAAAAAGAAAGAACTTTTAAAAAAAACCCAGTTTACTTGGATATGATCCAATTAACATAACAAAGAAAACTTTACTTCCAAAAATGATTACATTTACAGGCATAACTAAACCAAGCTTAGAGAATCTTGAAACTATACACGTTTGTTCTTATAAGCCACTGATTTATGGTACTTTCCTTACAGCAGCCTTAGAAAACTAACACAGTGAAATAGGATAAATAATACCTGGAATGGAATCACGAAGATGAGAAATACTTTCTATAAATCAATCAACATGAAATGTTAGTTATTTGTGTTATTATCTCAATTACAAAAACTTTTATTTTCTTTTATTCTAAAAGCACCCTATTTGATGATTTTAGAACGAGCCGTGGTTTTTCATATTTCTATGACAAAAGAGATATCATTCATCAGAGTTCCATTTATTCATTAATTAGCAAACATATATTATCAGTTCTTTGCTAGGCACTGTGCTGGGACAAAGGGAAACTTGAAAAATTATAAAGTTAATTCTAGGATGGGCATGGATTGTTTTGTTTTGTCTTGTTTTGTTTTGTTTGTGGCTTTAAATGTATTTCCACTTGGGGTGGATAAGACAGCTATGGATATTAGGAAAGCTCATGTGTGATTAGACATGAAAGAATGGAGTTCTCTCAACTTTTTGGTCTTTTGCTTTTTTATATAGAAAGAACCACCCACTTCTCCACTTGGTGCACCTGCCTAGTCTATAGGGTGGTGCAGGAAGGTGCTGACAGAAGCCTCTCGGGAAAGCGTCAGTGGTGGTGACAGTGCCCTTTCTAGAGAAGCCCGGGGCCAGCGCCACCGGGCCAGGTCACAGGCGACCACAGCATCACACCGCCAGAGGCCCGGGGTCCCAATTGTTCTGGGGACTCCAACACAGTGGTCATGAATGTGGCACTAGTCTTCCCGAAAAAGAAGCTGGCCCAGCAGTGGCCCGGGTCAGCCTTGGGGAGCCCTGGGTGGTGGGGAATGGCTTCTTCCGGGTACTCAGGGCTTCTACAGGAGCTGTTACTGGAAGGGGATCCCAGGTAACGTGTGGGGGGCCACAAGTGAGCCGCGGGAGGGGATGGCCGCCCTACTCTTGTTTGTGGCTTGGTGGAAACCTCAACAGCGATGCACGCGATCACGGGTGACAGGACACCGGGAAGGAGGGGGAAAAACCTAAGCCAAGAAGCCCCTTTGTGCAGGTGAACACAGGCGGACACTCCAGCCCTGTGACATGCGCGGACTATGGGCATGGATTCTTGTGGGCACACTTTCCAATTTTTTCATAGAATCAGTAAGTAATTCAGAGACCCAAAGAGATGAGGCAACTTCATGTCCCACAGTGAGTTGGGGTCTGGAAAGCCCTTCTATTAGTTTCCTTATATGTCTGTAACATAACTGCCATGAGTGAATAACTTCAAAGAACAGAAATTTATCTTTTCACTGTTCTGGATGCTAAAATCAAGACCTTGCTACACTGATTCCTTCTTTGTCAATAGCCCCAGTTCCTTGGTTACTTGGCTTATACTTGATACTCACATATGCATGTAAGTATCTCAAAATTAATCAGGTTTATAATTCACCCAAAACTAGTGTGACTTCATCTCATCGATTACATTAAACTTGGAATGCACTTAAAACATGGTTGGTGAAGAGATGCCTCCTCAAAGTAAGGTCTACCTTGATGACATGGATAGAGTAAAACTTGTGCTCATTAGTTCATTAACTTCATTAGTTGATTTAGTGAGATTTAAAATGAGGAGAAACTGCTATAAATATCCAATAATGATTGGAACATGGAATGTATGAAGTAAGAATTATGAATCTTGGAAAATTGGAAGTGATCAAGAATTAATTGATACATAAAGATCAACATCCTAGGCATTAATGAATTGAGATGGACTGATATTGGTAATTTTGCATCAGATAATCATATGAGTTACTGTGCCAGGAATGACAAATTAAAGCAGAGTCATGTTACCTTCATAATAAAAAAGAACATTTCAAGACCTATCCTTAAGTACAGTGCGGTGAGTGATAGCATATCATCCATACACACACAAGGAAAACCTATTAATACAACTGTTATTCAACTACACACATCAAACACTAAATTCAAACGTAAAGAACTCGAGGAGTTCTATGAACTTTTGTGGGGAGCTCTGGGGCTTAGTGGTAAGGAGTTACACATCCAACCCAAAGGCATATGGTTTGAATCCACTAGCTGCTCCATGGGAGAAAGATGAGCTATCTCCAGCTTTGTGATTAAACAGCCTTTGAAAACCCACTGGAGGGTCAACTACGACTCAGTTCTGACTCAATGGTAAATAACAAAAACAGCAATCTTTTGTAGTCTGAAATTGAAACACATGCAATCAAGAGGCATTAATAATAATTGGTGACTGGAATGCAAAAGTTGGAAATGAAAAAGGACTGTAGTTGGAAAATATGGCCTTGGGGGGAAAGTATGTTGGAAATCACATGGTTGGATTTTGTACAATCAATAAGTTATTTATAGCAAATCAATTTTTAATTATTTTAAT
>NW_006399801.1:12432805-12444746 GCF_000299155.1 Elephantulus edwardii
TGACCACCAAGAGAACTAACAGGTTTGTCTTGGACAGGGTGAAACCAAGTTGCTCCTTGGAGGCAAGGATTTTTTTTTTCATTATTAATTTTAGTGAAAGTTTACAGAGACTTTGGATTTCCATTCATTCATTGTTGCACTTTTCCCCCTCCCAACACTCCCCCTGTTATTTTAATTTTTTAAAAAGAAAATGATAGTGGTTATACACATAGATGTCACCTGAAGAACTATGCAAGAATAAGACTAATTACATCTGTGGAACAAGAAATAAATAGTGGTTATACACATAGATGTCACCTGAAGAACTATGCAAGAATAAGACTAATTACATCTGTGGAACAAGAAATTAGAGAAGCTAATATCTGCAATGAAACAAGGCCAGGGGCTGTCTGTGGAACAGATCAGTAACTCTCATAAACACTGTGACACTGATGAGTCAAATGTGATAATGGTTACTCATGGTGGATAGTATTTGGTGGAGCTCCCAAATTAAAACAAGCTTGGAAGTAGGAATGGCATCCATTTCCAAAACAGCTTGCCTCTAGAAACTCAGTGAATGTGGAGAAACAATGAAAGTTATACAAGTGTTCAGCTCTTTGGTTCAATAGGGTCACTATGAGTCGTCTAAGGTTTGACGGCACCTAACAACAACAATGCAAGTTCAGGTTGAAGCTGAAGAAAATGAAAAGTCCACAAGAATCCAAATATGATCTTGAGTCTTACTGAATTTTAATACTAGCTCAAAAATATATTTGATACATTGAACTAATGACCAGCAGCTAGATGAGTTATAAGACCACATCAAGGACATGATCCATAAGAAAGCAAAATGTCATTACAAAAAAAGGCAGGAAAGAAACAAAAGACCAAAATGGATGTTAAATGAGACTCTGAAACTTACACAGTTTCAGAGAGACAAAGTCAAGGACATAAAAGAAAAAGAGAGAGAGAAGAGAAGACTTCAAAGTGTAGTTCTAGAAGACAAAGAAGAGCATTATAACCAACTGTGCAAAGTTGAAGTTAGAAAACCAAAAGGGAAGAACACAGTCAACATTTTTCAAACTGAAAGAACTGAAAAATAAACTCAAGCCTTGACTTGCAATACTGGGGGATTCTATGAACAAAATATTGAATGGTACAGGAAGGATCAAAGAAGATGGGAGGAATCTACATTCTCTGTACCAAAGGAATAGCATATGAACAAGAACCACCAGAATTAAAAGAAATACAAGCTGCACGGAAGGTATTGGTAAAAAAAGTAAGGCCCCAAGAGTTGATGTTGTTTCAGCATACAGATACAACTCAACTAATTGAGTCGTTTCAGCACATAGATGCAGCCCTGACATACTTACTAGTCTATGCCAAGAAATTTAGAAGACAGCTACTAACTGAAACAGATCCATATTTGCTTCCATTAAAAAATTTTATCCAACAATGTGCAGAAATTATAAAACATATTAATACCACGTACAAGTAAAATCTTGCTGAACATTTTTTTTTAAATGGCTGGGACACTGCATCAACAGAGAACTGTCAGAAATTCAGGTTGGAATCAAAAGAAGCTATGACAATAGATATATCATTGCAGATATCTGATGGAACTTAGATGGAAGCAGAGAATATCAGTAAGATGTTTTGTTGGCTATGAAAAGAATAGGAATCCCAAAACAATTAATTGTATTTATGAAAAATCTATACATCGATCAAGAAGAAATTGTCCAAACAGAACAAAGGAACATTGCATGGTTTAAAATCAGGAAAGGTGTGTATCAAGGTTGTATCCTTTCTCCATAGCTATTCAATCTGTATGCTGAGCAAATCATTACAAAAACTGGACTATATTAAGAAGAATGTAGCTTCAGGATTGGAAGAAGACTCAATATAATGATGATTATCAACCTGAATTATGTAGAGGGTACAATCTTGCTGCACAAAGTGAAGAAAACTTGAAACACTTATTACAGCTCAAAGACTACAGCCTTCTAAATGGATTACATTTCAACATCAAAAATAGCCCAAAATCTTCACTACTGGACCAATAAACAATACCATGATAGATGGAGAAAAGATTGAATTTATCAATTATTTCATTTTACTAGGATGTACAATCAATACTTAAGGTAACAACAGTCTAGAAATAAAAAAACAGGCGAGCTCTGATGGCCTAGCGGAAAGAAGTTGCACTGCAATCCAGAGGTAAGCAGTTCGAATACACCAGATGTTCTGCTGGAGAAGGAGGGACAATCTCCTCCTGTACCAGTCAGATCCAATTTGATGGTACACACACAAAAAATAATAATTTTTTTTAAAAAGGAATCAAAAAACATATTGCAGTGGGGAAATCTGCTGTCAGGTGTCTCTTTAAAGTTCTAAAGACCAAGGATGTCAGTATCAAGACTAAAGTGTCTTCTCCATTGCTTGTAGGGAGACAGAACTGAGATGTCTCTGGAGTTATAGGTCTCTCCTTCTGGGGGTCCTTGCCTCCTTGGCTGTGGGGCCATCCCAAGGACAAATAAAGACAAGAGACTTTAGTATACATAATCTTCAAGCGGAGGAAAGAATTTTCTTAGCTCCCTGCTGACGGAAGGCTGACCTGTGAGCCTCTGCATACAAGCGTTCCAAGCAGGTGGTCCTGATCTCTCCCACAACATCACAGATGAAGGAGGACACTAAAATACAGGAAAAAGGGGAGGAGAGAGGAGGATCTGGGCCAAGAGCTAGCACTCTCCATTGCTTGAGCGGAGATAAGACTGAGGCATCTTTAGGGTTATAAATCCTTCCATCTGGGGGCCCTTGCCTCCATGGCTGCAGGACCATCCTAGGCGCTAAACCAGAAAAAGGACTTTAGTATACAGAACTACAAGCAGAGGAAAGTAGTTGCATGGTTTCTGAAACAGAAAGAGCGAGAGAAGGCTGACTTGAGACCCCCTGTACGCAAGCTGCTTGAGCTGGCAGCCCGGATCTCTAATCTTGTGCCACTCCAAAGACAAAGGAAGACATTAAACTTCAGGAGAAAAAGGTCCATGAGAAACTGCTTGAGTAGAGAACCTGGTCTCACACCACCCAGTGACTTCATACATGAAGAAGGACTATAGAATTAGTGTAAAGAGACTACATGGCTGCAGTGCAGAATAGAGAGAACCTCAAGGACTTTAGGAAAGGTGAATTTTCCCAGGAGAGTGAGTAGCTCACCCATAGACTGAACATTTTAACTTGGCAACTAATTAGTAACATTATAAAGTCAAGAACCAACCATACTTTTCCGGACACAATAGAAGCCACCTAACATTTTAAAAAAAAACCAAAAAAACAAACTTCAAATAATGCCAAGAAAGCAGCAGGCAGCAAAAAAGCAGAGAATATTAGAGACCTCATGAATCCTCCAGGGTCAAGAAGGAAGATGATATATGGAGACATTAGAATAGCTACGAATGAAAGTACAAATGATGGAACAAACAATGGAAGCCACGAATAAAGGGAATAACCAAGAGGTAGAGAACCATTGATAAAGAGTTATTTGAGCAGCTATGGAAAAAGGTGCAAATGATGGGAAAAACAATGGAAACCACCAAGAAAGCAAACGCTTCAGAGACATGGAGCCAAAAGAAATATATTGATGAAGAGGAATTTGCATAAATACAGAAGAAAATGCAAAACATGGAAGAAAGAATTGAAATTATACATAAGAGGTATACAAACGTAAAAAATCATCACAAGATAGAGAGGATACTGCCAACACAGTACTAGAAATAACAGTAAGGCAAGAAAACGCAATCCAGAATATTAAGACTGAAATGGCAGAAGTGTCCAACATGCTTGAAGGACAAAAAAGTGGAACAGAAGAGATAGAACAGAGAGTCGGTGAGATGGAAGACAAGAACCTCAATGGAAACATGTTGTTGTTGTTGAGTGCCTTCAAGTCAAGCACAACACATAGCAACCCTATAAACAAAAGACCTAAACCCTGTTCTATAACTATTGCCATTTTTCTAAATTCATAAAGTTTCTGGAGGCATGTTGTTTAGGAAGTGGATGCCACTCCTGCTTCCAAGCCTGTCTTAATCTGGGAGCTCCAACAAACACTGTCCATCATGGGTAACATTTGACACACCAGTGACATAGCATTCAGTATCACAGCAATCTCAAGTTACCGCAGTACAGCAAGTTGGCAGACCAGTGCTGTACCATATAGAAGAATGTTCATTCCAAACACAATTAACACTAGGCCCGAGGGTCTGTGTGAAAAGGGCCCAACTGACCAACAGTTCCTGATTGGCTCTAAACAAAAAAATCAGAAATGAGACATGAAGAAAATAGTAGAATCATGTGGGATGACACTAAAAGGGACAGCATATATATGACTGGAATTTCAGAATATGAGAGGCATAGGGAAGTCACTGAAATAATTGTAGAAGAGGTGCTAGAAGAAAACTTTCTAGGTATTATGAAGAACAAGGAAAGCCACATTCAGGAAGCTCAGTGAAAACCAAATAGACTAGACCCAAAGAGGAAAACGTGAAGACATATCATAGTCAAATTCTCCAAAATAAAAGATAATGCTAGAATACTGAAAGTACCCTGAGAAAAACAAAAAGTCACCTGTAAAGGAAAAGCAATCAGATTAAAGAATGGTTTTTCCTCAGAAAGCATGCAAGCAAGAAGACAATGGGAAGAAGGTAGAAAGAAAATAGTTGTCAGCCAAGGATCCTGTACCCAGCAAAGCTCTCCATCAGATATGAAGGAGAAATCATATCCTTTGCCAAAAAAAGAAAGAACTTAAGGAATTTGTGAAAACAAGACCAAACCTATAAGAACTTTTAAGGGAAATCCTTCACACAGAGACACCAAAGGAAAGCGGGTGGACCATAGTAACAAGAAACAACAAAACAGTAACAATAAAACCTGCCCTGTCAATAATCACACTTAATGTGAATGGACTAAATGGACTAAGTCAAGAGGAAAAGAGTAGCAGAATGGATAAAAAAGCAAAGCCCTTCAATAAATTGTCTACAAGAGACACATCTAATAAATGAAGAGAAAGACTCAAAATAAAAGGACGGAAAAGATATATGAAGCAAATGGCATCCACCAAAAAAGCAGGATTGACAATACTAATCTCTGATAAAATAGACTTCAGAATAAAAACCACCATAAAAGATAAGGATGGGCACTATAAAATTATTAAAGGCACAGTAGAGCAAGAAGACCTAACATTGGTTAACATCTATGCACTAAATTATATACCTGCTAAATACATAAAACAACTATTAACATAATTGAAGAAAGAAATAGGCAGCACCACAATGGTGGTAGAAGACTTTAACACACCACTCTCGCCAAACGATAGGTCAACTCAAAAGAAACTTAACAAAGAAGCAGAAGAGCTAAACTATGCAGTCAGCCAACTTGACCTTGTGGCTGTATTGGAGCACTGCATCCAACTAAAACTCAATTCACTTTCTTCTCAAGTGCATATGGCACATTCTCCAGAACTGATCACATATTAGGGCACAAAATAAGTCTCAACAAATTAAAAATCATTGAAATAATACAAAGTATCTTCTCAGATCACAGTGCCATAAAACTAGAAATTAACCACAAGAGGATAAAGCTTATCAAGCCACCAATGTGGAAGCTAAATAACACCCTGCTCATGCAGGCAAGAGTTTACTGAAAATTATCCAAAAACCACTGGAACAGCACATCAGCAGAGAACTACCAGAAGTCCAGGCTGGTTTCAGAAGGGGTCGTGGTACTAGGGATATTGTAGCTGATGTTAGATGGATCTTGGCTGAAAGCAGGGAATACCAGAGGAATGTCTATCTGTGTTTCATTGACTATGCAAAGGCATTTGACTATGTGGATCATAACAAACTGTGGCTGACTCTGAGAAGAATGAGAATCCCAGAACACTTGATCGTTCTAATGCGAAACCTATACTTGGACCAGGAGGCAGTCGTCAGAACAGAGCAACGGAACACTGCATGGTTCAAAATTGGGAAGGGCGTACGCCAGGGATGCATCCTATCTCCATACCTTTTCAACCTATATGCAGAGCAGATTATCCGGGAGGCTGGGCTCTATGAGTAGAAATGTGGGGTCAAGATTGGTGGACGATTTATCAATAATCTGCGTTATGCAGATGACACAACCCTGCTTGCTGAAACTGAGGAGGACCTGAAGCACCTGCTGCAGAGGGTCAAGGACTGCAGCCTACAATATGGATTGAGGCTCAATGTCAAGAAAACAAAGATTCTCACCACTGGACAAACTGGCAGCATCAGGATGGATGATGAAGAGATTGAGATTGTATACAGCTTTAGTTTGCTTGGCTCCACAGTCAACACTCTTGGCACCAGTAGCCAGGAAATTAACAGGTGCATTGCTATGGGAAAGTCTGCTGTTAGGGAACTCTCCGAAGTACTGAAGAGCAAAGGTGTCTCTCGGGAGACTAAGGTGTGTTTGATACAGGCCACAGTCTTCGCAATCACTTGTTATGCATCAGAGAGTTGGACAATGACCAAAGAGGATAGAAGGAGAATTGATGCCTTTGAGCTGTGGTGCTGGAGAAGAGTATTGAGAATACCATGGACTGCTAGGAAAACAAACAGATTCGTCCTGGAAAGGGTTAAACCAGGTGGCTCCTTGGAGGCAAGGATTCTGAGGCTCCATCTAACATACTTTGGACATGTTGTGAGGAGAGATTGGTCCTTGGAGAAGGACATCATGCTTGGGAGGGTGGAGGGACGATGCAGGAGGGGAAGGCCCTCTATGAGGTGGATTGATTCAGTGACTGCGATAATTGGGATGGGAGTGTCGGAGACAGTGCAATTGGCACAGGACAGAGCAGAGTTTAGGGATGTTGTACATAGGGTCGCTATGAGTCGCAAGCGACTCGATGGCACATAACAACAACAACAACAGAATAAGATTGGGTTATAGAAGAAATAAAAATTGAAAAGGTCCTTGAAACAAGTGATAGTGAAATTACAATGTACCAAAACCCCTGGGACACAGCTAAAGCAGTCCTCAGGGGACAGTTTACAGCAATAGGCACACACATAAAAAACAAAGGAGCAAAATTAATGATCTAGTTTAAGATCTTCATCAAATAGAAAAAGAACAACAATCTAAACCAACAGCCTCTAGAAGAAAGGAAATTATAAGAACAAGAACTGAAATCAATGAGACTGAAAATAGAGAATCAACTGAAATCATCAGCAAGACCAGGAGCTGGTTTTTCGAAAGGATAAATAAAATTGACAATTCACTGGCAAACTTAACAAAAGAGAAAAAACTCAATTAAGGAATGATAGGGCTGACATCACAACAGAACCAGAGGAAATTAAATCTATAATATTGGACTATGATGAAAAGCTATACTCTAATAAATTTAAAAACTTAGAAAAAAATAGACAAATTTTTTCAAACTCATGCCCCACCCAGATTGACATTGTCAGATGTGGAACACTTGAACAGACCCATCACAAAAGAAGAAATTGAACAGGTCTTAAAAAGACTACCCCCCCCAGGAAAGCAGAGCCAGGATGGGTCAGCGGCCAGACCGACTGCCAAGGTGAACAGCAGGAGGGCTGCCGAAGATGAGACTGCACCCGGAGTTGATCACAGGCAGCTCAGGTGAAGGCAGAGAAGCAGCTGCTGGCCAGGTTCCTGGGACAAAGGCTGGGATGGGCCATCCTGATCAGTTACTGCAGAGGCAGCTGATCTTGATTTACTGCTAAGCCTGCTGGGCCTGACATCTGGGCACTCTGGAAATCAAGAATCACCCCATGATATTGCTTTGACCAACACTTCTGGTTGTCTTCCCAGAGATCTCCCTGAAGAATAGTCTCAAAGGAACATTTCTCTTCCCTCTTTTAATGTCTGTTTTTACGTGGACCAGGAAAACACTTACCTGTGTTTGGCCTGCTTCAGGTAGCCAAAGGAAGCTTTCTTCAAGTTGTTTCTAGAACTCTCTTGCAACACACCTCCCTGTGTTGGGTAAATGGTCAAGAGGCCCTTTTCTGAACCTGCTTGGAAGGGTTAGGCTTTGTAGAGCCTGTGACATGGAGGCCTTGGAAGTGGATGATATCAGCCCAGCCTTGGAAGTTACAAAAGATTTCTTGAGTTCTTTTGATACTAAGCTTGAAAAGGCTGTACAACAAGCAGAGGTTTAAGTCCCTGAACTGATGGGGCACAAAGTTTTCAGTAATATACCAGACAATGGTGCTATCAGAAATGTAGCCTCCCTGGGCAAAGGGGGCATGATTTGGGACAACTGTAACAGCAGGCTCTTAGAAACGAAAGCTCACAATGTCTTTCCTGCCAAAGAACAGTTTCTGGTCCAGAGAAGAACAGCTCCAGATAACCTTTCCAGAATGGAACAAAAGGAAGCATCAACCTTCAATTTTTTCAATATTTGCCGGCGTCGGAGGGAAAGACCTCGTTCTGTGAATGACTTACTGGATGAGACCTCTACTTTCAAGCCAGGGCACACTCGCTTCAGGTCAGATGTCACTCAAGTGGACTGGAAGGTTGTCTTCAAATCCATGCCTTAACAGCAGCCACAGCAGCAGCCGTCTGTGCCAGGCCCTCACTTCACCAGGCCATTTTTTCTGTCACCTTCCCCAAATAAGTTAGAAGATGCACAAGGAAATACTGGTATGTTTTTCTATCTGACTGCTGTTAAACAATTGTTGGGTTTTTCTTCATCAATCTAACATCTACCTCATGATAATCTTACTCTCTGATATCACTGTCTGATTTTCTTAAATAAAATTTCTTATTCTAAAAAAAGAAAAAAAAAAAGACTCCCCCACCAAAAAAGCCCTGGACCAAATGGCTTCACAGTTTAATTCTATCAAACATTCAAAGAAGATTTATCCCCAACTCTACTTACGTTATTTTAAAAAATAAAAAAGAAGGAACACTCCCAGAAATATTCTATGAAGCAAACATAACCTGAATACTAAAACTAGGAAGAGATATTACCAAAAAAGAAAACTACAGACCAATGTCTCTCATGAACATAGACAAAAAATCCTTAACAAAATCTTAGCCAATAAAATCCAAAAGCACATCAGAAAAATAATTTTATCATGACCAAGTTGGATTCATAAGAGGTATGCAATGATGGTTCAACATAAGAAAAACAATCATTGTAATTCACCACATTAACGAAACAAATAACAAGAACCATATGATTCTAGCAATTGATGCAGAAAAGGCATCTGACAAAAATTCAACATCCATTCCCAATTAAGACACTCAGAAAAAATGGAATAGAAGGGAATTTCCTCAACATAGTGAAAAGCATATATACAAAACCAAGAGCCAGGAGCTCTGGTGGCCTAGTGGCAAGGATCTGCAACTACAATCCCAGAGGCGCACAGTTCGAATCCACCAGATGCTCTGCCGGGGAAGGAGGGGCAATCTCCTCATGTACCAGTCAGATCTGATTTGACGGTACATGCACACAAAAATAATAAAATAAAATTAAAAAATAAAAAAACCAAGAGCCAGTATCATTCTCAATGGAGAAAGACTAAAAAGCAATTTCCTTGTGAACAGGGACCAGACAAGGATGTCGACTATCATGACTTCTATTCAGTATTGTATTGGAAGTACTTGATAGGCCAATACAACAAAGGAAGGAAACAAAAGACATCCCAATCAGCAAAGAGAGGGTTAAAATGTTGCTCTATGCAGATAATATGCTAGTGTACACAGAAAATCCCAAGAACTCAACAAAAAACTGTTGAAACTTGTAGACCAATCCCAAAATTAGTGGGATTCCTCCACAGTAATGAGAATTCAGAGAAGGAAACCAAGAAAGCAATACCATTTACAATAGCCAACCACAAATTGAGATACCTGGGAGTGAACCTAACTAGAGACACAAAAGATCTATACAAAGAAAACTACACAGAACATTATTTTGCAAGATACAATAAAAGACCCAAACATAAAAATATTTTCTGTTCATGGATAGGACGGCTCAATATTGTGAAAATGACATTCCTACCAAAAGCAATCTACAAGTTCAATGTAATCCCAATACAGACACCAAATTCATTTTTCAAGGAGATTGAAAGGGAAATCATTAAGTTTATTTGGAGAGGAAAGAGACCCTGAATCAGCACAGCATTTCGAAAAAACAAAAATTAAGTGAGAAGCATAGCACTTCCTGACCTCTAAACCTATTGCACAGTAGTAGTATCCAAAACAGCATGATACTAGTACAATAATACTGAAAACCAAGAAATGGACCCATCAATCTATGGACAACTGATATTCAACAAGGAAATAAGACTTATCAAATGGGGAAATGACAACCTCCCCAACAAATGGTGTGAGAAAAACTGAACTGTTAATTGCAGAAAGTTGAAACAGGATCCATGGCTCACACCATACACAAAAATCAACTCAAGGTGGATCAGAGACCTTGGAATAAAGCCCAAAAGCATAAAGTTCATAAGAGACAAACTGAGATCAAGCTTAGAAGGCCTAGTCTATATTATAAAGAGATTGCCAAATACATCCAGAAATGTACAATCTGAAAAGGTTAAAATTGGTGAATGGAACCTTCTGAAGGACCTTTTGTGCTCATTAAAAACTTCTTCCAACAGAGTGAAGAGAAAATCTACTGACTAAGAAAACTACTTGTCAATACCATCTCAGACAAGGGTCTCATAATGAAAGTTTACAGAATACTCCTGGGCCACCACAAGAAAAAGACAATTTCAAAATGGGCAAGAGACACTGAAAGACTCTTCACAGATAAGGACATTCAGATGGCCAACAGACACATGAAGAAAAGCTCAAAATCACTAGCAATAAGAGAGATGCAAATCAAAACCACAATGAGATACCATCTCACTCCAGTAGCAGTGGCAAAGTTTAGCATGGCAGCAAGTAATAAATGTTGGAGAGGATTTGGCAAGATAGGAATTCTTATACATTGTTAGTGGGATTGTAACATGATCCAACCACTCTGGAAGGCAGTTTGGCGTTTCCTCAAAAAGCTGAGCATAGAAATGCCATATGATCCAGCTATTCCACTGCTTGGAATATACCCTTAGAAAATGATAACTGAGGCACAAAGACTTGTACACCAATGTTCATAGCAGCGTTATTCACCATAGAAAGAACATGGAAATAGCCCAAATGCCCAACCACAATAGAATGGATTGAATTATGGTACATTCACACAATGGAATACCATGCAGCATGCAGGAGCAATGATTTTGTAAATTACTACATAACTTGGGAGAGACTGGAGGGCATTATGCTAAGTGAAATAACTCAGTCTCATAAAGACAAATACTGTATAAAATCATTATTATAGAATGAGTACGAAGATCCAAGGGGGAAGTACTTAATCATAGGGTCGCAGAATTTGATGGGTGGTTGGAGGAGTGGTTAAAGGAAAGGAGAGATATTTGGTGTGAAAAACAATGTATATGAACTTTGTAAGTAAACCAGTATGAAATTTAAAAATTTGAAAAAAAAAAAAAAGACTAAAGTGTGCCTGATCCAAGCCATGGTCTTTTAAATTACTTCTTATGCATCTGAAAGCTAAACAATGAATAAAGACTGTTGGAAGAAGGATTGATGGCTTTGAGCTGTGTGTCAGAGAAGAGACTAAATATCCCAAAAGAACAAGCAAGTCTGTCCTGGAGGAAGTACAACAAGGGTAATGTTAGAGGCAAAGATGGTGAAACTTCATTTCTTTTGTTGTTTGGTGCCATCAAATCAAGTACAGCACATAGTGACCCGTTGAACAGGAGACCTGAGTCTTATCCTATCTGTGCCACCCTCACCATCTCTGATACACTGGAGCCCATTGCTATAGTCCCTGTGTCAATCCATCTCATTAGAGGTCTTCCTCTTTTTACTGACCTTTCCTAGCATAATATTCCTTTTGAAAGAATAGCTTCTC
>NW_006399801.1:12448251-12450563 GCF_000299155.1 Elephantulus edwardii
TGGGGTAGTCGGGATGGGGTGTCAGAGGCAATGCAATTGGCACAGGATAGAGCAGGGTTTAGGGCTGTTGTACATAGGGTCGCTATGAGTCTCAAACGACTCGACGGCACATAACAACAACAACAACAAGAAGTTTAGTAACAACGTATGGGAACAACAGTATACTTTTTTTTCGGGTGTACAGTGTGTTGTGGAGACTCAATCACAGCAGTTGGACCAGGGAGAACAGTATGTTCAGGAGCTCTGAGAGTCAAAGTGGTAGACAGGAGATGACGGCTTTGCTTGGTTTTAGACTCAAGGACCATGGGAACCACTGAAGGCTTTCTGACAAGGATATGGCTTGATGAGATCTGTGTTTTGGGAAGATTACAAAAATAACAACAAAAAAAATATCTAAATCCAATTTCTTTAAGTTGATTCCAACTCACAGTAACTACAGAACAGAACTATCCCGAAGGGCTTTGTTTTGTTTGATTTGTGGGAATTCGTTAGGGATATTTTTTTTTCCACTTTTCCTGAGCCAATGTTTTAACATAATTTATTGTTCTTGTTGTCATTGTTGAGGACATACACAGAGGAACATAAACCAGTGCAACGCATTCTCCACGTACAGTTTAATGACATTGATTCCATTCTTCAAGTTGTGCACCATTCTCACTCTCCTTTTCTGAGTTGTTCCTTCCTCATTAACATAAACTCATTGTCCCCCAAGTTCCCCATCCTATTTTTCAAATTGTTGTTGCGTCATAGGGTCATCTTGCCTGTCATCTTGACAGAAGCAGGCCACTGGGCCTTACTTTTTTTTTTACAGGGCTGAGTGAACTGCTAGCCTTTAAGTTATGTTCCATTTAGTTGCCAGCAAGTCTATTCCCATTCATAGTAACCCCACCTGGGTAGAGCAGGACTGTGCTCCACAGGGGCTTTCATGGCTGTGACCTTTCAGAAGCAGATTGTCAGGCATGTCCTTCATAGCACTTCTGGGTGATTTCAAACTGTCAACTTTTCAGCTATTCAAAACTCAAGTGCATTGCCTTTGAATTGGAACCAGCCCATAGCTGATCCTCCAGTGGGTTTTCAGAGGTAGTAAATCACAAGGAAGATGATTGCCCATCCTTCTCCCTCATGCTTCATTGAGAACCTGTTAATTCATCTTCAACAAAACAAAGACATTTTTTCCACATCTCAGCCTAGATGTGGGCTGTTCTCTCATCCTGTACGCAAACAACCCAGATTTGTGCGGACCTTATTCCTAATCCTTTGGGAAATATTGCATCAGGTCTTTCTTTATTCTTTCTTTTCCTTTTTTTATTGAAATAATTTATATATCATAAAATGCATTTTTATGGAACACTGATGGCCTGGTGATAAAGAGTTGAGATTTCAACCCCAAAATACACAGTTTTAATACATCAATCAGCTGCTCCTTGGGAGAAAAATAGCCATTGTCTCCCGTGCCATTTACTGCCTCAGAAAACCTACAAGGTCAGCTATGATCAGTTCTGACTCAACAGTGCACAACAACAACAAGCATGATAATAAAATGATGCAGCTGCCATACCCAGTGCCATCTAGTCAGTTCTGGCGCCCAGTGACCCCATAGGATGGAGCAGAACTGCCCCTAGGAGCTCCAAAACTGTACATCTTTAGGGGAAACAAAGGGCCTCAGTTTTCCTTCACTGAGTGTTCAGCTGACCTTTCAGTTAACAGTTAAACATTTTAACCATGGCACCACCAGAGAGCTTAGGGTCACTACCATCGTATCTAATTCTCCAACATTTTCATCACCCTAAGTTGTTGGGGGGGGGGGCGGTAAATCCCTGTGCGCTTTTGTTGTCACTCCCAATATCTCTGCTCTCAAGCCCTGAGCGGCCATTCTCCCGCTTTCTAGCTCCATGAACTCATGTACCGGACACTTTTCATATAAGGTATCACACATCACACGCCCTTTAAGGGATTTCTGGTGGTCTAGTGGGTAGGGAGCTGCACTGTCAACCAAAAAGTGGGCAGCTGGAATTCTCCAGAGATTCTGCAGGAGAACAATGGTCAATCTCTTTCCATGCCTCTGAAAGCCCACTGGAGGGTCAGCTGTCAGTTCTGATCCAATATCAATGAGATAAGGATGTTTTTGAGGTCTAGCTGCTTCACTGAGCCGATGTTTTCAAAGTTCTTCCATGTTTCACTATGTCTTTTAAACACACACACACACACACACACACAACAACAACAAAAACACCTCCTTACTGACTAATATTCTACTGTGTGCATGTGAGAAAGGCAGGGACAACACTGACACTAAAGTTAACTCCGCAATA
>NW_006399801.1:12458676-12469524 GCF_000299155.1 Elephantulus edwardii
CGGAGTTTAGGGCTGTTGTACATAGGGTCGCTATGAGTCGCAGGCGACTCGACGGCACATAACAACAACAACAACAACAACAGAGATACAAAGAGCCCTGGTGGCGCATGACTGAACTCAGCTGCTAACTGAGTCAGTTCAAACCCGCCAGGCACTCCATGGGAGAAAGATGTGGCAGTCTGCTTCCATAAAGATTACCGGCTTGGAAGCCCGAAGGGGTGGTTGTCTTCTGTCCTATCAGGTCACTGTGGGTTGGGAAAGACAAGATGGCAATGGGTTTGGTTTGAGCCGGGTATGGAGAGACCACATTTTGTTTAGCTGTTGGGTTATTTGCCCTTTTCAGCCTTCCATTGACTCTTACCCACTGGGTTATCAGAGGCAAGCTGTCACACAAGTCCTCACTAATTGAATTTTAAAGCTAAAGGAATTTGAGGCGGAGGGTAGTGGGCCCTGCTGGGCTGGGACAAATCCCTTCTTCATCTACATCACCCATTGCTTACACTCATCCTGGCAATTTTTTCCATCAGTGTCGCTGGTGTAACCAAAATACTTGTGCCTCCTAGAGACTGTGTGGCTTTAAGGGAACATTTTTGAACACCAAAGCCCACTCCATGGATTAACAAATGCCACAGGATTAGAGGATAATCTTTAGCTTTCATAGCCTGCCAATGAGCAGCACTTGAGACCGCTGATTCCCAGGCATGACAGAAGCTGCATTCAGCCTAGGTGTGGCCTGCCTTCTCCTGCTGTAAACAACCAAGTCAGCTCCGTGCAGATCAGGGTTCTAGCTTTACTCCTCCTTTCCTACAGATCTGACTGTTTATTTCCTCCACATATTTTTACAAGCTGTTAAAACACGAATGCCATTGAACTGTAATCTTCATGTTACAATAAAACCCGAGATGTTCTTGTCATTCTGCAAACCCAACTGAACTAAAAATAAGGCCATTAAGAATCTGTCCATTTGGCACCAGGCTTCTGAGTTCTGAGAGTGAGAGGGAAAACCCCACCCATTCAACATTTGCTTCTTTCAAATGTTTAATATTATTTTCTTGTACAGCCAGAGGACAGAGTGACGAGAACTATACTTAAGAGTTTTATGAGGTAAAAATGTTTGCCAAGAAGCTACTTTTTTGCTAAATAGGATGATGCACTTCATGATCTCTGACAGAGACGGTGAAGGAAAGAGACTCTGGGTAAGCAAAGCACTACTGAGGAATAAAAAGAAAGCTTTGTTGTTGATGATGATTGGCTTCGAGTCTATGAACAAAAGACCTGAAGCCCCTCTACAACTATAGACATTTATCAAAGTTATTAGGGTTTCCAGAGGCATGTTATTTAGAAAGTGGATGCCACACCTGCTTCTAAAAAGACTAAGTAGAAGACCTTATACTTCCTTATCTAAAACAAACAAACAGACAACACCCACAGTAATCAAAATAGCTTGGTACAGGTACAGCAACAGGTACAAAGACCAAAGGACTAGAAGTGAGGAACCAGAAATAAATCTATTCACAAGTATGGATAACTAGGGAACTCTGGGACCCTGGCATGTAAGGAGGTGTGCTGCCAGCCTAAAATCACAGTTTAAACTCACCAGCTGCTCCATGGGATAAAGATAGGCAATCTCCTCTGTGTGATTTACAGCCTCTGAAAACCTGCCCAAAGGTCAGGTTTGGGTCAGTTCCAAACCAATGGCACATAACAACATATTGACAACTAATCCTTGACAAAGAGACGAAATCCATTAAGTGGGGAAAAGATAGCCTCTTTAAAAGCGACTGGAACAACACATTAGCAGAAAACTGCCAGAAGTCCAGGCTGGGTTTAGACGGGGTCGTGGTACTAGAGATATTGTAGCTAATGTTAGATGAATCTTAGCTGAAAGCAGAGAATACCAGAGGAATGTATATCTGTGTTTCATTGACTATGCAAAGGCGTTTGACTGTGTGGATCATAACAAACTGTGGCTGACTCTGAGGAGAATGGGAATACCAGAACACTTGATAGTGCTAATGAGAAACCTATACTTGGACCAAGAGGCAGTCATCAGAACAGAGCAAGGAAACACGGCATGATTCAAAACTGGGAAGGGCGTACGGCAGGGATATGTCCTCTCTCCATACATTTTCAATCTGTATGCAGAACAGATTATCCGGGAGGCTGGGCTCTATGAGGAGAAATGTGGGGTCAAGACTGGTGGAAGAACTATCAACAATCTGCGATATGCAGATGACACAACCCTGCTTGCTGAAACTGAGGAGGACCTGAAGCACTTGCTGCAGAGGGTCAAGGACTGCAGCCTCCAATATGGATTGAGGCTCAATGTCAAGAAGACAAAGATTCTCACCACTCGGCCAATTGGCAGCATCAGGATGGATGGTGAAGAGATTGAGATTGTACACAGCTTCAGTTTGCTTGGCTCCACAGTCAACACTCTCGGCACCAGCAGCCAGGAAATTAAAAGACATATTGCTATGGGAAAGTCTGCTGTTAGGGACCTCTACAAAGTACTGAAGAGCAATGGTGTCTCTTTGGAGACTAAGGTGCATCTGATAAAGGCCATGGTCTTTGCTATCACTTTTTATGCATCAGAGAGTTGGATAATGACTAAGGAGGATAGAAGGAGAATTGATGCCTTTGAGCTGTGGTGCTGGAGAAGAGTATTGAAGGTACCATAGACTGCTAGGAAAACAAACAGATTCATCCTGGAAAGGGTCAAACAGGGCTGCTCCTTGGAGGCAAGGATTCTAAGGCTCCATCTACCATAATTTGGACATGTTGCAAGGAGGGACCGGTCCTTGGAGAGGGACATCATGCTTGGGAGGGTGGAGGGACAGCGCAGAAAGGGAAAACCCCCTATGAGGTGGATTGATTCAGTGACTGGGGTAATCGGGATGTGTGTATCAGAGACGGTGCGATTGGCACAGGACAGAGCAGAGTTTAGGGATATTGTACATAGGGTCGCTATGAGTGGCAAGTGACTCGACAGCACATAACAACAACAACAACAACAACTTTAATATTTGATGCTACAGCTTTTAATATGTTCCTTAAAAGATAATGACATTCCAGCCTTTTCCATATTTTTGATTGAGTAAACTGAGGACTTGTGGTGAAGGTCCTTGGAAGGATTATATTCACACATGTGTATTTTTGTTATAAAAATAGATTTGAATGTGTGAGAAGGTAGAAAGGAAGGTAGTATAGTCATTATTAGGCAATGTGATTTGGCACAGGGTAGAGCACGGTTTAGGGCTGTTGTGCATAGGGTCGCTATGAGTCGCAAACGACTCGATGGCACATAACACCAACAACAAATATGTACAGGGTCCAGTCCACAAGAAAGAGGACTCAGTAAGTTTGAGTTACTAAGAATAAGCAGAATTCTATCCTGGAAACCTCTGGTAACATCTAAGTTGTGGTTGCTCTTGATCTTTTATGTACTTGACTAGTAATAACTGATGTAAAAGTTCAAATGTTAATTGTGCAAACAGATAATCCCACTTCTCATATTGATAAATAGAAAGAAAACCAAGGATTGCTGTCAGAAGATCAGGTAATAGAGTAGAACCTTCATATATAAATTCTATTGCTAATGCGGAATGACTCAAATTTAATTCTAAATGAGATTATATTGAGTGGAAACCATAATGTAAAAAGGCTTTGTCTTATTAGGTCCTTAGAGCTTGTATTTTATGCTGGAAGTTGTGATGGCCTCTCTTATCTTGAAGAGGGACACATATGGAATGCTCGAGGCTCTTATGGCTTTCTTTTCATCCAAAGTGGGTCTCAGCAGATGGGACTTGTCAGATGAACTGGGGTCTCTGGCTAACAGTCTACCAGCATGGGGGAGTACCTGAATGTTTAATTAAATGTTGTAGGTATAATTGTTTTTCATCAAACATTCTTCTAGATTGCATAGCACTGGTCTGTTGATTTGCTGCACAGAAGTAACTCGTGGTTGCTGTGATGATGAACAATGTGACCCTGATGTGCCAAACTTGATATTGGTCACCCATGGTAGACACTGTTTGATGGCATTCCCCAATTAAAACAAGCTTAGAAGCAGGAGTGGCATCCACTTCTGAAATAGTTTGCCTCTGGAAAACCTATGAACTTGGAGAAACAAAGAAAGTTCTACAAGTGTTCAGGTCTTTCATTCACAGGGTCGCTATGGTTGCCTATGACTCAAGAGCACATAACAACAACAACATTCTAAAACATGTCACAGGTAATGTGGTTTCTGTTTTGAGAGGACGTACATATAAAGGTAAAATGATTAGTAAATTTGATTTATAATTAGAAAAGATCATTAAAAATATTTTTTAAATGTGGGCCCAAATACTGTATAGTTATATTTTTGTTATATTTTTTTCATTTAAAATCTATAACCACTTAGTTTGGAAGCAGGAGTGGCATCCACTTTCTAAAAAACATGCCTCTGGAAATTCTATGAACTTTGAAAAATGTCGATAGTTGTAGACGGTCTTCAGGCCTTTTGTTCATAGGGTCGCTATGAGTTGTGCTCGACTTGAAGGCAATCAACAACAACAATAACATAATTAGATACTTATTGTAGAAATCAAAGAGCTGAACAGAAAATTTCAAAAGTCAGCTCAAGACAACAAAGCAAGACATTATAATGAAATGTGCAGAGAGCTGGAATCAGAAAATCAAAAGGGCCAAACTCACTCAGCATTTCTTAAGCTGAAGGAGTTGAAAAACAAATTAAAGCCATGGGTTGCAATACTTAAGGATACTTTGGGTAGAATGTTAAATGATTCAGGAAGCATTAAAAGAAGATAGAAGGAGTACACAGAGTCACTGTATCAGAAGAAACTGGCTAACATAGAAGATTTCATGAAATAACATATGAGCAAGAGCCTGTGGCAATGAAGGAGGAAGTTCAAGTTACTCTGAAGGAATTGGCAAAAAACAAGGCTCCAAAAGTTGACGGCATGCCAAATTGACATATTTCAACAAACAGACACTGCCTTGGATGTGCTCACTAAGTTGTACCAAGAAATCTGGAGGACAGCCAGCTGGCCAACTGACTGGAAAAGATCGATATTTGTTCCCATTCCAAAGAAAGGTGACCCAGTAGAGTGAGAAAATTATTGAACAATATCATTAATATCACATGCAAGCAAGATTCTGCTGAAAATTATCCAAAAACATTTGGGACAATATGTCAACAGAGAACTGCCAGATGTGCAGGCTGGATTTAGAAGAGGTCGTGGTACTAGAGATATTATAGCTAAGTTAGATGGGTCTTGGCAGAAAGCAGAGAATACCAGAGGAATGTCTATCTGTGCTTCATTGACTATGCAAAGGCTTTTGACTGTGTGGATCACAAGAAGCTGTGGCTGACTCTGAGAAGAATGAGAATCCCAGAACATTTAATTGTGTTTATGCAAAACCTATTCTTGGACCAAGGGTCAGTCGTCAGAACAGAGCAAGAAGACACTACATTGTTCAAAATCAAGAAGGGGGTTCCGTCAGGGATGTATTTTGTCTCCATACCTTTTCAATATGTATGCAGAACAGATCATCCAAGACACTGGGCTGTATGAGAAAGAATGTGACATCAGGATTGGTGGAAGAATCATCAACAACCTGCGTTATGCAGATGACACAACCCTGCTTGCTGAAACTGAGGAGGACCTGAAGCCTGCGTTATGCAGATGACACAACCCTGCTTGCTGAAACTGAGGAGGACCTGAAGCGCTTGCTGCAGAAAGTCAAGGATTGCAGCCTTCAATATGGATTGAAGTTCAACATCAAGAAAACAAAGATTCTCACCACTAGGCCGATTGGCAGCATCATTTTGGATGGTGAAGAGATTGAGATTATTAACAGTTTTAGTTTGCTTGGTTCCACAATCAACACTCGAGCAGTAAGAAAATCAAGAGACGAATTGCATTGGGAAAGTCAGCTGTGAGGGACCTCTCAAGAGTACTGAAGAGCAACGACATCAGGCTGGAGACTAAGGTGCGCCTGATCCGGGCTATAGTCTTTCCAATTATGTGCTATGTATCTGACAGTTGGACAGTGAATAGGGATGATAGAAAGAGAATTGATGCCTTTGAGCTGTAGTGCTGGAGAAGAGCGTTGAATATATGATGGACTGCTAGGAGAACAAACAGGTTTGTCCTTAAGAGGGTGAAGCCAGAGTGTTCCCTGGAGTCAAGGATTCTGAAGCTTCATCTGACATATTTTGGGCATGTTGCAAGGAGGGACTGGTTCTTAGAGAGGGACATCATGTTTGGGAGAGTGGAGGGCCAGCACAGGAGAAGAAGACCTTCGATGAAATAGTTCGATTCTGTGATTGGTGTGGTGGAAATAAGTTTGTTTGAGACAAAGAGGTTGGCACGGGATAGAATGGCATCTAGGACCCTTGCACTATGAGTCGCAAGCCACCCGACAGCACATAATAACAACAACATTGTAGAAAACCAACATTTCTCACACTATGTGCAAAACCAAATCGAATAGAAAAGATATAACCATAATTTTTTAATAATAATTTTCCAGAGGGTAAGAAGAGAGTATGATCCCTGAATGGCAAAAATGGTTTGGGCTAACAGAAGGATTGGCAGTATATCCCACTCAGTGGCACTGTGATCTGCTTCTATAAAGAATGCATCCAAAAATCTTCTGTAGAGTAATTCTGGCCTCTATCGCTTACTTTCATCCATGAAGAAAGCAAAAGGTCATTAAAAAACAGAAGAGAAAGGAGAAATCTACATGGATGTCAGAAGAGACTCTAAAGATTGCACTGGAGCATTGATAAGCCAAAACTGAAACAAAACAAAAAAAAACCTTACATGTTAACACGAAAGAGCTGGACAGACAAATGAAATGTGCAGAGAGCTGGAATTGGAGAATAAAAAAGGAAGAATTTGCTCTAAATTTCTCAAGCTGAAAGAACTGAAAAACAAATTTAAGCCTTGTGTTGCAATATTGAAAGATGCTATTGGCAATATATTGAATGATGAAGAAAGCATCAAATGAAGATGGAGGGAATACACAGAGTAACTATACCAGAAAGAATTGATTGACGCTGAGAACTTTCAGGAAATAGTATATGAACAGGAGCCAATGGTTTTGAAGGAGGAAGTGGAAGCTGTATTGAATGTTTGGCAAAAAACAAGGTCCCAGGAATCAAAGGGATACCAATTGACTTATTTCAATTAACAGACACAGCCTTGGACACACTTAACAGTCTATGCCAGGATATTTGGAGGTCGGCTGTCTGGCCAGCAGATTGGAAGAGGTCCATGTTTGTTCCCATTCCCAAGAAAGGTGATACAAGAGAATGTGTAAATTCTTGAACAATATCATTGATATCACATGAAAGCAAAAGACTGCTGAAGATCATTAAAAAATGGCCAAAACAGTACATAGATAGGGAACTGCCAGAAGTTCAAGTAGATTCAAAAGAAGACATGGTACCAGGGATATCATTGCTGATGTCAGATGGGTCCTGGATGAAAGTAAGGAATACCAGAAGAATGTCTATTTGTGCTTTATTGACTATGCAAAGGCATTTGACTTTGTGGACCATGACAAGTTGTGGCTGACAGTGAGAAGAATGGGAGTACTAGAGTACTTGATTATGCTCATGTGGAACCTATGCCTGGAACAGGAGGCTGTTATGCAAATAGAGCATGGGAGCACTGCACGGTTTGGAACTGGAAAGGGAGTACATCAGGATTGTATTCTATCTTCATACCTATTCAATCTGTATGCTGAGCAAATTATCTGAGAAGCTGAACTCTATGAGGAGGAGTGTGACATCAGGATTGAAGGGAGACTCGTCAAAAACCTGCTTTACACAGATGACACAACCTTGCTTGCTGAAAGCGAGGAGGACTTGAAGCATTTGTTGCAGAAGAACAATGAATGCAGTCTTCAGTAAGAATTGCATCTCAATATCAAGAAAACAAAGATTCTTACCACTGGACCAATAGGCAGTGCCTACAGGAGATTGAAATTGTCAACATCTTCATCTCACTTGGATCCACAGTTAACACCCTCAAGTACCAGCAGTCACAAAATAAGGTGACACATTGCACTGGGAAAATCTGCAGTTAGGGACCTTTCCAAATTACTCAGGAGTAATGATGTCACTTTGAAGACTAAGGTGTATCTGATTCAGGCCATAGTCTTTCACATTACTAGCTATGCATCCTAGAGCTGGAAAATTAATAAGGATAACAGAAAAATAGTTGATGCCTTTGAGCTGTGGTGTTGGAGAAGAGCACAGAACATTCCTTGGATGGCTAAGAGAATGGACAGATGTGGCATGAAGAGGGTGCAGCTGGTGTGCTCTTCGTAGGCAAGAATTATGAGGTTTTGCCTCACATATTTTGGACATGTTGCTAGGAGGTGCTACTCCTTGGAGGACATGACACTGGGAAGGGTGGAGTCTCGGTGAAGGAGAGGAAGACCCTCAGCCAGGTGGATTGACATGGTGACTGCTGCAGTGGGCTCTAGTTGTGTCAGGAAGTATAAGAATGGCACAGGATAGAACAGGTTTCAATCTATTGTTCATAGGGTCGCTATGAGACATTCTTGACTCGGCAGCACCTAATAACAACATCACCACCACTTGGTTCACCATGAGTTGAAACTCTCTCCACGTAAGCAGGTTTGGCTTTCGGTTTGAGAAGAGAAGGGAATAAGAAGTGACTACTAATAAGTAGAAGGTCTCTTTCTAGGGAGCTCTGGTGGCCTAGTGGCAAAAAGCTGCACTGCAATCCCAGAGGTGCACAGTTTGAATCCACCAGATGCTCTGCTGGAGAAGGAGGAGCAATGTCCCCCTCCTGTACCAGTCAGATCTGATTTGACGGTACACACACACACAAAATAATAAAATAAATTTTAAAAAAAAGGAAGGTCTCTTTCTGGCAGGATAAGATACTCAAATATACTTGCCATCTAGTTGGAACCAACTCAGAGCTGACTCTGCATCAGATTTTCAGAGGCTGTAAATGGCATTTAGAGATTGTCCATCTTTCTCCTAAAGAGTCACTGTTGAATTAGAACTTTCAGACTCTGAGTTACTACTGTACAATTCTTCACCCACTATGCCACTAGAGCTTTCTGGATAATACAAATGGTTAACATACTCAGCTGCTAATGGAAAGTTTGAAGGTTCAAGTTCACCCAGAGGTAAGAACTTCAAACATAGTTTTATTGCATGGAGTTGCCATGAGTTAGTCAACTCAACGGTAAATAGTTTGGCATGTTTTATAAAAGTTTTTCATTTTATATCATTAACTCTAATTGGTAAATATATATAATTACAATGTCTCCGTGCCAGGAAATCTGGAGGAAAGCTACCTGGCCAACTGATTGGAAGAGATTCATATTTATTCCCATTCAAAAAAAAAGTAATCTGGCAGAGTGTCAAAATTATTGAAAAATATGCTGAAACTGAGGAGGACCTGAAGCGCTTGCTGCAGAGGGTCAAGGACTGCAGCCTCCAATATGGATTGAGGCTCAATGTCAAGAAGACAAAGATTCTCACCACTGGACCAATTGGCAGCATCAGGATGGATGGTGAAGAGATTGAGATTGTACACAGCTTTAGTTTGCTTGGCTCCACAGTTAACACTCTCGGCACCAGTAGCCAGGAAATTAAAAGATGCATTGCCATGGGAAAGTCTGCTGTTAGGGACCTCTCCAAAGTACTGAAGAGCAATGGTGTCTCTCTGGAGACTAAGGTGCGTCTGATACAGGCCATGGTCTTCGCAATCACTTGGTATACATCAGAGACTTGGATAATGACTAAGGAGGATAGATGGAGAATTGATGCCTTTGAGCTGTGGTGCTGGAGAAGAGAATTAATGGTACCATGGACTGCTAGGAAAACAAATAGATTCATCCTGGAAAGGGTCAAACAGGGCTGCTCCTTGGAGGCAAGGATTCTATGGCTCCATCTAACATAATCTGGACATGTTGCAAGGAGGGACCGGTCCTTGGAGAGGGACATCATGCTTGGGAGGGTGGAGGGACAGCACAGGAGGGGAAGGTCCTCTATGAGGTGGATTGATTCAGTGACTGGGGTAATTGGGATTGGGTGTACCAGAGTCAGTGTGATTGGCACAGGACAGAGCAGAGTTTAAGGCTGTTGTACATAGGGTCGCTATGAGTCACAAGCGACTTGACAGCACATAACAACAACAACATAACTAATATAATATGAAAGCAAAATTTCCCTGAAGATTATCCAAAAACAAATGAACAGAGAATTGCCAGAAGTGTAAACTGAATTTAGAAAAGGCCATGGCACTTGGGACATTATAACTAAGGTCAAATGGATCTTGGCTGAAAAAAGAGAGTAGCAGAGGAATGTTTATCTGTGTTTCATTGACTACGCAAAGGCATTTGACTGTGTGGATCACAACAAATTGTGATTAATCTTGAGAAGAAGGGAATTCCAGAACATTTAACTGTATTCATGTGAAACCTATACTTGGACCAGGAAGTCATCCTCAGAACAAAGCAAGGAAAGACTGCATGGTCCAAAATCAGAAGTGTGTCAGGGATGTGTCCTTTCTCCATACTATATATCTATATCTATGTATTTATATATAGATAGATATAGATATAGATATAGATATAGATATAGATATAGATATAGATATAGATGATAGAGATAGATAGATAGATAGATAGATAGATAGATAGATAGATAGATAGATAGATAGATAATGTTATGTGCCAATGACTCGTTTGCGACTCATAGTGACCCTATGTACAATAGCTCTAAACTCTGCTCTGCCCTGTGCCAATCTCATTGTCTCTGACACACTCATCCTGATTGCTCCAGTCACC
>NW_006399801.1:12469624-12473564 GCF_000299155.1 Elephantulus edwardii
AACAGATCCTTCATAAGGCTGGACTTTATAAGGAGGAATATGGTGGCATCAGGATTTGAGGAAGACTCTGAACAACTTACATTATCCAGATGACATAACCTTGCTTGCTGAAACTGAGGAAGACATGAGGCATTTGCAGCAGAAGGTCAAGGACTGTAGTCTTCAATAGGGATTGAAACTTAACATCAAGAAAACAAAGAATCTCACCACTGGGCCAATTGGCAGCACTATGTTAGATGGAGAAGTAATTGAGTTGTTAACAACGCCAGTTTTCTCACTTCTACAATCAACACTCTTGGCACCAGCAGTCAGGAAATCAAAAGATGAATTGTGTTGCATAAATCTGCTGTCAGGGGCTTCTCCAGAGTGCTAAAGATCAAGGATGTCAGTCTGGAGACTAAGATGCACCTGAACCAGGCCATGCTCTTTACAATTACTTGCTATACATCAGTGAGCTGGACAATGATTAAGGATGATACAGGAAGAATCGATGTCTTTGAGTTGTGACACTGGAGAAGAGTGTTGAACAGACCATGGACTGCCAAGAGAACAAAAAAGTCTATTTTAGAGAGGGTGAAACCATGTTGTTTCCTGGATGGCAGGATTTTGAAACTCTGTCTTACATACTTTGAGCATGTTGCAAGGAAGGGCCAGGCCTTGGAGAGGGACATCATGCTTGGAAGGGTGGAGGATCAGTGAAGGAGAGAAAAACCCAGGATGAGATGGATTGACACAATAACTGGGATAATAGAGTTAAGTGTGTCAGAGACAGTGAGACAGGCTCAGGACAGGGCAGGATTCAGAGCTGTGTGGATAGGGTCACAAGGAGTCACAGGCAACTTGTTGACACATAACAACAACAGCATCAAACATCAATGGTACATTGCCTTTCTTTTCCTTCACAGAACCCATCTTCTCATTCATTTTTGCTCCTTTCTCTTTCTGCCACACCATCACCTCTCCAAGAATGATTCTATATGATACTCTTCCCTAACTTGTTTTTCCTAATCAAATAACCATGTACATTTTGTTCCATATTGTTAATTACAATACCCACGATATCTGGTCATCTTATATAACTTAAAAAATGTAAAAGAAACATGGAATGGTACCCGTTAAGACAGATGAAGTTGTACATTTAATATTTCAATTAAAAAATTAAATGTTTGGTGTTGTTAGGTCAATTCCAATGCATCGAACTCTACAAGGGAAGGTAAACCCCTGCTTGGTCCTGTGTCATCCCAACAATCTCTGTGGCGCACAAACACAATATTGCAACCACTGGGTCTGTCACACAGCAGTCCAAAAGCTAGTGAAAGCAACATGTCTGAGTGGAGTGAGTGGAGAATAAGAATGACTATTCTTTCAAAAGCTATTTTTTGCTGTTGAGGAAAAACTATAGAAAACATCTCCCCATGCTTGTCCCACCCGAGATGAGCCAAAACCGTTCCTCAAACAGGCTCATTGTTCAGCTTTCCCTGTCCTCCAGATCCCACTCCACCCTACCCAGCCCAGGAGCTCCAGAGTTCAGTAGAGGCTCTTTTAACTACTTTGCCCTCCGGCTTCGTGCTTAGAAAGAACTGCTGCCTAGCTTACAAGGTGATTTGGAAATAAACTGCTGGCTGTGTTTTATGCATGTTATCAAGGTGTGTTGTTGGGGTGTTTTTGTGGGTTGTTTTTTTTTAACTTTGTGCTAGCTGGGACCATGAAGGGCACAGTTTTCAAAGGTTGAAGTTAAACAGTAATTTCACACCAGAAAAGGTCCAGCTGCGGCGGCAGAGCAGTAAATTTCCCGGCACAAGTCAATTTGTTAAGGACCGGAGGTGACCTCACGTCTAGAGGTTGCAGAGGAGCCTTGGGTACAGTCTGAGGCTGAATAACAGAGGAGTTGTGCACGGGGTCTTTAAAGATAGGGCAACTGGCTTGAGTTGTTGTTAGGTGTCCTTGAGTTCAGTAGGACTCACAGTGACCCTATGAACAAGACCTGAATCTTGTCTTATCCTATGCCATTCTTATCATCTCTGACACACTTGAGCCCATTGCGGTAGTAACCATGTCAATCCATCTCATTGCAGGTCTTCCTCTCTTTTGCTGACCCTCCACCTTTCCAAGCATAGTCTCTCCTAGCAGCATGTCAAAAATATGAAGAGGTGAAGTTTCGCCAGCCTTGCTTCCAAGGAACACTCTGGTTGCACATTTCCAAGACATATCTGCTTGTTGTTTTGACAGTCCATAGGCTATTCAGTACTATTCCCCAATACCACAACTCAAAGGCATCAATTCTCTTTCTGTCATCCTTATTCATTGTTCAGCATATCAAGTAATTGCAAAGACCATGGCCTAAATCAAGCACACCTTAGTCTTCAAATTGACCTCATTTCAGTATTTTGGAAAGGTTCCTGACAGCTGGCTTTTTCCCCATGCAATACTTCTCCTAACCTCCTGACTGCTGGTACCAAGAGTGTTGATTGTGAATTTACCTATAGACAATTGTTCTTAATAATCCAAATCCTAACCCTTAAAAAGATAAGTTCAAGTCTCAGACTCCAGTACCTATGATTGTGACCTTGCTTGGAAATAGTGTCTTTGCAGATGTATTCAAATTAAGATGAAGTCACAAGGAGTAGGGTAGGTCCTTATAAAAAAAAGACAAAAAGACACAGCACAAGACACAGAGGAGAATGCCATATGAAAAGAGGCAGAGATGAGAGTGATACAATTACATGCCCAGTAATTCTAAGCAGTCGTGGGAGACACCAGAAGTTAGGCAGAGGAAAAGAAGGCTCTTTTAAGTTCCCTAGAACTTTCAGAGGGAGTATGGCCCTGCTACCAGCTTGCTTTGGGGAAGCTCAAGTGGCATAGTAGTGCCAAAGAAGCTGTACTGCCAACCCAAAGGCATATGGTTCAAATCCACCACCTGTTGCATGGGAAAAAGATGAGCAGTCTCTTCTCATGTGATTTACAGCCTCCGAAAACATGCTGGAGGGTCAGCTAGGAGGCAGTTGCAACTCAGCAGCCATGAAAAACAACAGCCTCCAAAATTGGAAGAAAATAAATTGTGTGTGTGTGTGTGTGTGTGTGTGTGTGTGTGTACATATGTTGCTTTAAGTCACTCAATTTATAGTATTGTGTCATGAATTCCTGGGGAACGAATAAGGAAACTTACTGGAGTTTTCAAAGGTGTAAATGAATAAATAAAAGTAAAGCATTTAAAAGAGTAGCTGTTATTGGAATTAGTATTACTTTCTCTGTTCTTACTCTTTGATTGTCTTGAAGGAAGGAAGGAAGGTGTGTCAAGGAGTAGGGCAACTTCCAGGTAGACAGATGACATTCCTGATATAACAGCAGCCAAGAGTCTGCATCTAGGGACTGTCAGGGTGAACTTAGTCAAAATTCCAAGATGGAATCAACAAATCAAGTTACTCATTCTCTTCAGATGTTAAGCAAACAAAATGGAACGGCTTATTCCTCATGACTTCTCAAAGGGTGAAACTAGAGCATCTGTGTCAGAATCACAAGGGGCATTTGATTACAGTGGCAAATTTCCAGGCCCCACCCATAACTTTACCACAATACTTCTCCTCCAATTCCTCTTTCGCACGCTTCAATGTAAGAAACTCATCATAGGACTATGAGTCAACTAAGCCTCCAGGACTGGTCTAAAACTGTCCTACTGGGCACATGGTGAGTACATATGACATAATTTTCTAATCACTATTGAGGGTAGACGTTGAGTAGAAGAGTATTAATAAAATCAATGAGTCCCCCTTTCTATAAAAATGGTTCTGCAAGTGAAAAAGGAAACTCCTGCTCCTCCCAAAACTGAAGCCAAAGGAAAGGTGTTAAAGGCCAAGAAGTTTAAAATTAATATATTTTAGGGAATTATGATTATCATAAGAGTCTGGAATGAGGGTTGCAGAGTGGAGTATACTTGGGGTGG
>NW_006399801.1:12473664-12494900 GCF_000299155.1 Elephantulus edwardii
AAGGCCAAGAAGTTTAAAATTAATATATTTTAGGGAATTATGATTATCATAAGAGTCTGGAATGAGGGTTGCAGAGTGGAGTATACTTGGGGTGGTAGTGGGGATGTGCGGGGTGGGGGAGGGGATTGTGTACCAATGAAGGAGTTTGTCTTTTGCTTGTCAAGGAGAGGCACGAACTGGGGGTGTGTGGGGAGAAAAGTGAAACAATGAATGAATGGAATTTCAAAATCTCTGTAGATGTTCCTTGAAATTAATAATAATAATATAAAAGAATTTTTAAAAAAGGCCAAGAAGGAAGTCCTGAAGGGCAGCCACAGCCACAGAAAAAAAAGGAAGAAGAAGAAGAAGAAAATCCACACGTCACCCACCTTCCGGCAGCCTAAAGACACTTGAGACTCCAAAGGCAGCTCGAATACTCCTGAAAGAGCACCCCCAGAAGGAACAGGTTTGACCACTATGCCGTCATCAAGTTTCCCCTGACCCGTGAGTCAGCCCTGAAGAAGATAGAAGATAACAACACACTTGTGTTCATTGTGGATGTCAAGGCCAACAAGCACCAAATCAAAAAAGCTGCAAAGAAGCTCTGTGACACTGATGTGGCCGAGGTCAACATCTTGATTAGGCTTGATGGAGAGAAGAAGGCCTATGTTCGACTTGCTCCTGATTATGATGCTTCAGATGTTGCCAACAAAACTGGGATCATCTAAAGTGAGCCCGTAACACAGCATATAACAACAACAACAACAAACTGAGTCCAGCTGCCTAATTAAAAATACAAATTTTTGGCGAGCTCTGGTGACCTAGTGGTAGGAAACTGCACTGCAATCCCAGAGGTGCCCGATTCAAATCCACCAGATGCTCTGCTGAAGAAGGAGGAACAATCGCCTCCTGTACCAGTCAGATCCAATTTGACGGTACACACATTAAAAAAAAAAAAAAAAATACAAATTTTTCTCACCAAAATTAAAACAAAATCAATGAATCTATTATTATGAAGGCAATCAACAACAACTTCAGATGAAGGCACATGTGTGTAGCTGTTGGGTTTTAAGAGGTGAGTTCTCTTTGATTTGGCTAAAAGTCGGCTGATTTTGCCTACAACCATGTGTGAGCTGCTGGGATTGGAGGGTTCTGAGCTGTGGGCCGGGAGTCTCTTGTTGGAGCTAGTCAAAGCCTAGTACCCTAACCTGGGTTTTCGGTTTTTTATATTTTGTTTGTTAGGAGTTTTTTGTTTTGTTTTGTTTCCCAAATTCATTTCGGACTGAGTCTTAAGTTGATTGGAAGCAGGAATGGCGTCCACTTCCTAAACAGTGCCTCTGGAAACTCTATGAACTTTGATAAACGTCGATAGTTGTAGAAAGGTTTCAAACCTTTTGTTCATAGGGTCGCTATGAGTTGTGTTTGACTCAAAAGCAATCAACAACAACAAACAAAAATCATGAATTGATGAAAGAATAAAGCAGCAAAAGGTACATAACTAACTCCTCACAATGTTGTCCCCAAAGTCATTAATAGCATTTACTGTGCTTTCAATTTAGCACAGATAAGCACCAAGGAGAACATCAACAAAACCTGCCACTCTGAGATCACCAAGTGGCATGTTTCTGTGTGTCCTCCTAATTTTCTGCATGATGTTTTTAAGTGTGACTGCAAGAAATTCAAGCTGGATTCAGAAGAGACTGTGGCACAAGAGATATCATTGCTGATGTCAGGTGAATCTTGGCTAAAAGCAGAGAACACCAGAAAAATGTTGACTTGTGTTTTATTGATTATGCAAAGGCATATAATGGGGTATATCATAACAAATTATGGCTAACAATGAGAAGAATGAGAATCCCAGAACACTTAATTGTGTCCCTATGAAAGTAATAATGGTTTAGGATTAACCTATACTTGATCAAACAGATCAAGAAGCTGTTGTCTGAATAGAACAAAGGAACATTGCATAGTTTGAAAACAGAAAAGGTGTGTATTAGGAATTGTATCCTTTCTATATACCTATTCACTCTATATGTTGTTATGTTGTTACGTGTAATCAAGTTGAGTACACCCATAACAACCCTATGAACAACAAACCTGAACCCTGCCCTGAACCCTGTGCCATCCTCGCACTTCCTGACACACTAGAGCCCATTGAGCATAGAGCCCATAGAGCAGTCACGATTCAATCCACCTGGTTGAGAGTTATCCTCACCTTTGCCGATGACCCTCTACCTTTTTGAGTATCACGTCCCTCTCCAAGGAATAACTCCCACACACACAGCAACAAGCCCAAAGTATGTGATGTGAAGCATCATCATCTTTGCCTCAAGACACATTTGTTTGTTCTTTTAGCAGTCCATGTGCTTTTCTCCAACACCAAAGCTCAAAGGCATCAATTTTTCTTCTGTCATCCTTCTTCATTGTCCAACTCTCAGATGCAGATGCATAGCAAGTGAGCACAAAGACCGTGATCTGAATCAGACACACCTTAGTTCTCAAACTGACATCATTACTCCTCGATAATTTGGAGAGGTCCCTAACTGAAGACTTTTTCAGTTCAATGTGTCTACTGATTTCCTGATTGCTAGTACCAAGGGTGTTAACTGTGGATTTCAATGCTTTCTTCATCTATCATGATATTGTCTATTGGTCCAGAGGTAAGAATCTTTGTTCTCTTTACATTGATATGCAATCCATATTGAAGGTTGTATTCTTTGATCTTCTGCAACAAGTGCTCCAACTTCACTGCCAGCAAGCAAGGTTGTGTCCTCTACATAACGCAGGTTACTGATGAGTCTCCCTTCAATCTTGATGCCACATTCCTTTTCATAGAGTCCAGCTTTGTCGAATAATTTGCTCAGCATACAAATTGAATAGGTCTGGATAAACAATACAACCCTCACACACTTCTTTCTTAATTTTATACCATGATCGTTCCTTAAACTTTTAATTTACATGTCAATTTTTGTTCACTGTGAGTCACCTACAACTCAATGGCACTTAACAACAACAACATAGAGAGAGAGCTCAGTTGGCCTACTGGACAGAAAGTGATGCTATCAAGCCAAAGGTGGGTGATTTTTAGTCTGCGGCCCACAGGCCTGGTTTTAATTGTTTTTGGTCAAACATTCTTCTAAGTGGCATAGCACTGGTCTGTCCATTTGCTGTACAGAGAGATAACTGGTGTTTGTGGCAATGCTGAACACTGCGACATTGATGTGTCAAAATGTGATAATGATTACCCATAGTGGACAGGGTTTGGTGGCGCTCCCCAATTAAAACAAGCTTGGAAGCAAGAGTGGCCTCCACTTCCTAAATAGCTTGCCTCCAGAAACACTATGAACTTGGAGAAATGAAAGTTATACAAGTGTTCAGGTCTTTCATTCATAGGGTCGCTATGAGCCTCCTACAACTCGATGGCACTTAACAACAACAACATCAGTGTTTCCTTGTTCTGTTCACACAACAGACTCCTGGTCTATGCATAGGTTTAACATGAGTACAATTAAGTGCTCTGGAATTCTCATTCTTCTCAATATCAACCACAACTTGTTATGCCTTTACAGAGTCAATAAAACATAGACATTCTTCTAGCATTCTTTACTTTTAGCCAGGATCCATCTGACATCAGCAATGATATCCTTAGCAGAATGGCCTCTTCTGAATCCTACTTTAACTTCTGGAAGTTCCCTATCTATGTATGTACCGTTCTAGACTTTTTTTAATGATCTTCAGCAATATTTTTCTTGCATTAATGATATTGTTTGATAGTTTCACATTCTTTTGGATCACCTTTCTTGGGAATGGGAACAAACATGGACCTCTTCCAATCCATTGGGCTGGCAAAGTGTCCTCCAAATTTCCTGGCATAGACTGGGAGTGCATTCAGGGCTGCATCTGTTAATTGTAACGAATTGATTGGTAGCCCATTGATTCCTGGGGCTTTTTTGCCAGTGTCTTCCATGCAGCTTCCATTTCCTCCTTCAATCTGCATGCTGGGCAAGTAATTAAAAAACCTTGAACTTAAATGAAGATAAATGTGGCATCAGGGCTGGAGAAGATTTGCATGATACAAATAACACAACCTTGCCTACAGAAAGGGAAGAAGACTTGAAGCACTTGCTGTAGAGATCAGACTACAGCCTTCAATATGGGTTACAACTCAACATCAAGAAAACAAAAATCCTCACCACTGGACCAATAGGCAACATCATATTAGATAGAGAAAAGTTGTCAAGTATTCATTTTACTTGGATTTATTTCAACACCCTTGGTAACAGCAGTCAAGAAATCAAAAGACATGTTGCATTGGGAAAATCTGCTGTTAAAAACTTCTCCAACATGCTGAAGAGTAAAGATATCAGTTTAAAGACTAAGATATATGCCTGACTCATGCCACGGGTTTGTTTTTGTTTTTGTTTTTCAATTAATCCCTGTGCATATGAAAGTTAGACAACGAATAAGGATGACAGAAAAACAATCACTATCTTTGAAAATTGTGATGTTGGAGAAGAGTACTGAATATCTCACAGACTGCCAAAATAATAAGCAAATTTATCTTGGAAAAAGTGCAACCAGAGTGTTCCCAAGAGGCAAGGGTGGTGAAACTTCATCTCACCTATTTTGGGCTTATTTTTAGGAAGAATCAGTCATTGGAAAGAGGCATCATGCTGGAAATTTCCCAAGAATGATGTCTTTTGCAGAGGACTGCACCCCTCTTGATAACATGCTCAATGTATGCAGACAAAGTCTCACCACCCTTGCTTTCAGGGAGCACTCAAACTACACCTCTTCCAAGTCAATTCTGTTACTTTTTTTATAGTCCATGGTATATTCAAAATTCTTCATCAACAAGAGTGAATTCTAACAAAAGTATGGGCTTCTGTTAATGCAAATGTACCCATAGGTTTATCAGTTATAACAAGTGACCGTAGAAATGCAAGATGTTAATAACAAACTGTATTCAAAGGGACAAAAGGGTATATTGAGAACACATTGTACTTTCTGCATAACTTTTCCATAAACCTAAAATAGCTCTTAAAAAATAAAATCTGACTTTAAAAATAAATCTTTAAGTCTAAGGTTTTTTCAAAAGGTAAAAATGGATTCACAGGAGATTCATAGAAGCTCTTGAAGACAAGGACAGTTAAGATTGCCTTTGCATAAAGAGAAACATTCATCATCATATGTAACATAGCAAATGTTTTTCAAACAAATTCACCACAGCATGAATGAATGAGTGAAGCTAGTGCTCTCCACACAATCTACACAACATAGACAGTAGGAATTGCTCTATTTTCTGCATGTTTGGCCTTGATATCCAAAGACTACCCAACTATTAACTGTCTAATTGTTTAAAATTCAAAACAGATGTGCCAGCGTTTTTGAAAGACTAGTTACAATAGCCAAAAGCAGGAATAAACTCAAGTATCTATCAATAGATGACTAAATGAACAAAAAAGTGCACATTATACATATTACGGAATATTTTTTAGCCACATAGAGAATTAAAGTTCTTATAGATTTAGTAACATAGATGGACTTTATTCTAAATGAAATAAGTAAGACAAAGAGACATATATTAGATGACAGAAAGTAAATTGGAAAAAACTGGGACAGAGAGAGGAGGAATGGAAATTTACAGGGTACTGAGTTTCTGTTTGGAGTTATGAAAACCTTTTGGAAACAGATATTGGTGGCTATTGGACAAAAGGATGAATGTAATGAATGGTACACATTAAAATTGTAAATTCTTTTTGTAAATTCTTTTTAATGTTAAGAAAAATAAAGTCTCAAAACACTACATGTTATGATTCTATCTGTATGAAATATCCAGAATAGACAAACATATATAGACAGAAAGTACATGAGTAGTTGTTTAGAGTTGGGAAGAGAGGGTGATAGCTAAAAGGAAGTTGGGTTTTTTTGCCTTTAAGTCTTTTTGAGGTGACGAAAATTTTTAGAACTTTACTTCAAAGAGAGTTGTACACATCTGCTGATTACTAAGAATTATTGAGATGTATCTTTTAAATGGGGAAATTATATAGTCTATGATTATCTCTCAATAAAGCTATTTTAAAGAGTAAATATTTGTGATAAATATTTTACCACAACAGATATTTTTAAAAAATGACACACACTCAAAAGTCATACAAAGCCTTTAGTCTGTCCTGCAACTAGACATGCAAAGTCAAAAACCACAGAAATGTATTACCAGCTTGTTCCCCCAGGAGGCACTCTTACATAATGGATTCTAAAATGCATCAGCATTCCTTACCACTTTCAGGTCACAAGGGCAATGTCAAGGTCACTCTAATTCATTCACTGTAGGAGCTGTGGCTGCTTTTAAACTCTGGGTAGAAAAAGCCTCCTTACTCCCAGGTCACCTGTCCTTTGAGGTTGGAGCCCTTGGTTTTGCAAAGTCTGCCGTGACAACAGGCTAAATTACATCGTCCCAAACCCTCGCTCACTAGGAACTACAAAACACATCTCTATGTTTCTTTATTGATAAAAAGAATCCAGCCACTGCTCTGCCACAAAGTTTAATCCACAATTTCCTGGGCAGAGTATGACTGCAAGGTCCTGGAGACTGCATGCCTCACTGCATCAGTCACTGTAGAGTCGGACTGGGCTAGGGAGGTCCACCTTCTGGACCATCCCAAGTACTGAACACCTTCTTCACCTTGAATTTTATGTTGGCTTTTTCAATAGTTAAATAATTATAGCTTTTAAAAAACCAAAACTGTGTGGGTGTTTATACATGTCCTTGAAAGTACTATCAAGTCAGAACCATAGCTGACCCTCCAGAGAATTTTTACAAGAGGAGATTGCTCATCTCTCTCTCACTAAGCAACTTGGGGATTCGAACTGCCTGTCCTTGGGTTGGAAGTACAGCTCCTTACCTTTAGACCACCAGAGCTCTCTTTACATACATATATAAATAGGCATGCACACATATACACACATATCGTTTCATTAGTATGCCAAATTCCTGCAGTCTCACATTTTCATTCATATCAAATATAAGTACTTTTAGAAAAATATTACATCGGTGTGTGTGTGTGTGTGTGTACCGTCAAATCAGATCTGACTGGTACAGGAGGAGATTGTCCCTCCTTCCCTGGCAAAGCATCTGGTGGATTCGAACTGCGCACCTCTGGGATTATAGTTGCAGCTCCTTACCACTAGGCCACCAGAGCTCCCCTCTGAAATGCCTGCTGCAGAGTGTCAAGGACTGTAGCCTACAATATGGATTGAGGCTCAATGTCAAGAAGACAAAGATTCTCACCACTGGACCAATTGGCAGCATCAGGATGGATGGTGAAGAGATTGAGATTGTACATAGCTTTAGTTTGCTTGGCTCCATAGTCAACAGTATTGGCACCAGCAGCCAGGAAATTAAAAGGCGCATTGCCATGGGAAAGTCTGCTGTTAGGGATCTCTCTAAAGTACTGAAGAGCAATGGTGTCTCTCTGGAGACTAAGGTGCATCTGATACAGGCCATGGTCTTTGCAATCACTTGTTATGCATCAAAGAGTTGGACAATGACCAGGGAGGATAGAAGGAGAATTGATGCCTTTGAGCTGTGGTGCTGGAGAAGAGTATTGAGAATACCATGGACTGCTAGGAAAACAAACAGATTTGTCCTGGAAAGGGTTAAACTGGGTGGCTCCTTGGAGGCAAGGATTCTGAGGCTCCATCTAACATACTTTGGACATGTTGTGAGGAGAGACCGGTCCTTAGAGAGGGACATCATGCTTGGGAGGGTGGAGGGACGGCGCAGGAGAGGAAGGCCCTCTATGAGGTCGATTGATTCAGTGACTGGGATAATTGGGATGGGAGTGTCGGAGACAGTGCGATTGGCACAGGACAAAGTGGAGTTTAGGGCTGTTGTACATAGGGTCGCTATGAGTCGCAGGCGACTCGACAGCACATAGTAACAAACAACAACAAACACATTACATCTAGACAAACGTGTAGAAAAAGAAAGTAGATTAATGGTGACCAGTGGCTGGCTGAGAGAAGAGGGGATGTGGAGGTATTGCTCAAGGAGGCACCCTAGTTTCTGTTTGGGCTGATAAAAATGTTTAAGAAACAAATATTGGTGGTGATTGCACAATCTCATGAAAGTGATTAATGACACTGGATTGTGCATTTAAAATGGTTAAAATAACAACTTTTATGCTGTGTCTCTTTTACCAATACTTGTGGGGAAGAAATGATGAAGCTGAATTTTACTTTCTGAGCCACAGTTGTTGTTGTTATGTACCATTGAGTTGTCTGTGACTCATAGCGAGCCTATGTGCAATAGCTCTGAACTCTGCTCTATCCTGGGCCACTCTCACTGTCTCTGATACACCTACCCTCATTACTCCAGTTACTACGTCAATCCATCTCTTCCTTTCCTGACCTGTCCCTCCACCCTTCCAAGCATTATGTCCTTCCCCAGGGACTGGTCCCTCCTGGCCACATTAGCAGAGAGATGAAATAAAGAAATACAATAGTATGAATATGACTAATCCATATGTGAATTCACCTTGCTTCTATACAATGGTATTTTGTAAGGGGACTGCTTCTTTAGGATGAGAATAAAATGCTCAAGTATGTTGTTCTCTGAGTTTATCCCACACCAAAACAAAATAAGACCAACTCACCACCATAGTGTTGCTTTCAAACCACAACAGCCCTGAAGGACAGAGTAGAATGTCCCCATAGTGTTTCTAAGGTTTTAAATCTTTAGAGCCACAGCTCACTCCCACTCTCTCACTCACTGGTGATTTCAAACAGCCATCCTTTGGGTTAGAAGCTGAATGCCTTAATTATAGCACCCTTAGAGCTCCTGAGTTTATGTCAGCACAGTATTAAACACTTTTAAAGTATTAATTAGCTCAGGTAATGCCCACAATAAGGAATTTCTAGCCTAGTACGTAAAATAGTTAAAATTCACCAGCTGCTGCAAGGGAGAAAATGGGTAATCTCTTCCTTTGCAATTTACAGTTTATTTAAACTGTATTGCCTGCTATTGCTGTTCTTGTTGTCATGTGCCATTGAACCAGAAACAGCTCATAGCTGACTCTCTAGCAGGTTTGTAAAGGCTGTAAATTGGATTCAAATAGCATGCCTTTGTATTGGTGGCTCCTTTCTATTGCCGTTCTTACCGAGTGTTACTGAGTACCATCGAATCAGAAGAATCCTAGCTAACCTCCCAGCGGGTTATCAGAGGCAGTAAATTGCATCAGAAGAGATTGCCCATCCTTCTCCTGTGGAGCAGCTGGTACATTCAAATCCCATACCTTTGAGGTGACAGTGTAATTCCTTACCACGAAACCCATGATAAGGAATTGCACAGAGCAAAGGAACTTTGGCACAAATAGGCACCAAGGTATGTGGCCCAAGTCAGTGTCAAGGTGAAAAGGACTGTCATCTGGAAAGGAAGTCTTTAGAAATCTTACCTGGGTTCCAGACTCATTCCAAGACTCTCAAAAGGAGTTAAGTCTCTGCTGTTAGATTGACCTAGAGCAAGACCCTCAACAAGATGGATTGACATGATGACTGTAACAATAGATTCAAGCATATCAGAGATGGCTCAAGCATATCATATAAGGATGGCACATAACAGGGGAAGATGTAAATCTGTTGTTTAGAGGGTTGCAATGTGTCATAAATGGAATTGACGGCACTAACAACAATTTACACACAAGTCAAGTGCCTCTGATTTTAGACTCGCATACAAATGACAGATACCATGGTGGCTTACAGGAGTTTGAGGACCTGGAGAAGGGCCATGTGGAGTAGACAGAACAGTAATAGGAGATGTTTCTAGATAAGGATCCTTAAACCAGCTCTTTCTCTTAGGCTGTGTGATCTTGGACAAGAAACTGGACCTCCTTGGAGCCTGTAACATGAAGGACCTGGATAAGAGAATCTCTCAGAATTTTCTAATTTTTTGAAATCTCACCATACTTGGAATCTTATTTACATCTACGTGAGGAGGATAAGCCCAGAGGTTTGGTCAGCGAAAGCTCTAGAAGGAAATTGATTCCAACGTCAGAGGCTGTGTTTACAACATGAGGGGATGGCTCCCTCTAGTGTTCAGATGATCCTTCCGGAACCTTGTGACTAAGGCTAAAAGCAATGACCTTCAAGGAGAGGACAGCTCAAGGTGGGAGGCCTCAGGATGGTGCAATCCTGAGGATGATAGCAAAAGGGAAGGAAGAGGCCTGGGTCTGAAGTTGAATGACTGATTCCCACAGTGAGGGGTCCTCACTCTGTCTCCTTTCGGACCCCTGTAAAGCTTTTACAGCCTTGGAAGTCTGATGAAGGGTCACTATACCAGTGGATTGGTTGAAGCTTTATCTAAAGACCTGTAAAATCACCAAGCCATTGAACTATTTACTGGGCCTCATGTACTTTATTAGCTTTCCTGTCTTTAGTAGATACAACTAATCCCACATATAAACAGTTTAAAGAAACACAGTCACAGTCTGCTTCCATTTTCCACATTCACCAACAGTTTTTCTTGTTCAAAGTCTGATCTGTTAAGGTTCGGAGCTGATTGACACAACAGCCCCTAAAACCCCCTTTAACAGAGCATCACATGGATCTGAGTCAAAAACCACTTAAGCCATTTTCTCATTTTAGAGGTTTGAACAGCTAACTATTTGTGATAAGGGGCTGCTATTAGTAGAGGCCCTAAAATAGCAGTGATCCTAGCCTGTGAGACAATTCTTCAAATAAACTTGGAGGGGAAATACAAAAATAAAGACAAAAATGCAGTAGAATTCACTATGAGATAAGGAAATACATGAATAATGTAAATAGTTGCCGGGTCATTTCAATTTGATAAGGAGCCCTGATAAGTGAAACCCATTTGGTAGTTTGAATGCTTCATCCTCTCTTTACGGAAAAGATGAGGTCATCTGCTTCTATTAATATTTGTTGTTGCTGTTAGGTGTCGTCAAGTCGAGTACAACTCATAGCAGCCCCATGAACAAAAAGATCTGAACTCTGTTCTATCCTGCGTCATCCTCATACTTCCTGACACATAAGTGTCCATTGCAGCAGTCACCATGTCAATCCACCTGGTCTAGGGCCTTCCTCTCTTTTGTCAACCCTCCACCCTTCCCAGTAGTATGTCCTTCTCCAAGTAATATATGGGAAGTCAAATTTCATACTAAATATTTGTAATAAACCAAATGCTATTTCAGGATATGAGGGAGGCGAATGAAAGCTGGAGTTCACCCTGAAGCACTAAGGCAATCCTTAAATATTTACAGGGGTAGACACTAGGGCAAACCTCAAGTGTTTACAAGATTCTTGTATTTTTTTTAACCCCTCCCTCCTGAGTCAAACTTATGATTTTCCGCAGAAAGACCTTATCTTCATTTGCATTGAATTCTCTTTGTGGTTTGCTCCCTGGCAATTTTCAATAAAGGCACAGGGAAGCAGAGATCAGCGCTTCATTTGTTTGAGAATTGTTCACCTCCTTCTTTACCTGTTTTCTCCTACATTCTTGGTGTTCTGTCTCATTATTAATACTTATTAATATACTTTACCCTACAGAATAGCCCCTCCTAGCACATGCTCAAAGTATATGAGGTGAAGCCTCATAATTCTTGCCTCCAAAGAGCACTCCAGCTGCACCCTCTTGAAGACATATCTGTTTGCTCTCTTGGCCATCCATGGGATGGTCTGTGCTCTTCTCCAACACGAAAGCTCAAATGCATCAATTCTTTTTCTCTCATTCCTATTAATTGTCCAGCTCTCCGATGCATAACAAGTAATTGGAAAGATTATGGCCTGAATCAGATGCAACTCAGTCCTCAAAATGACATCATTACTCCTCAATAATTTGGAAAGCCCCTAACTACAGATTTTCCCATTAAGATTTACATACTTGGAAATCTTATGGCACAGTTCTTCTCGTTCCCTCCAGGTCATATGAGTCAGAATCACCTCCTTGAGAGTGGAGTTTTTGGCTTCAGTTTGATGAAACATGGTGGACATAGTTCAATGGTGATTAGCTTTATAAACATAATTAATGGAAATGATTATATGAAATACAATGTGAATGAAGGATAGTGTAAAACACAATATATGTGTGTGATATATATATATATATATATATAAACTTCGTAAGCAAACCAATATAAAATAATTTTTTTAAACCCACCTTGTTATCACTTATATGTGTTCCTTAGGTTTATCATAACAAGTTACAACAAACTTGGTGGCCTATCACAATAGAAATTTATTTTCTCACAGTCTGACATCAGAAATCTGGAGGGACTGACAGGGCTGTACTCCTCGGGATTCTGAAAGGGAGAATCATTCCTCACCTCCTCTCCCAGCTTCTGGTGGGCACTGGCTTCCATGACTTGTGTCCACGGCTATGCAACTCCAATCTTTACCTCTATCTTCACATCGTCTCATCTTCTGCATGTTTCTCAAAAGGACATATGTCACTGAATTTAGGAACCATCCAAACAACCACTAATAATCTCAACCTGAGATTCTTTTTTTTTCTTTTTTTTTAAGGTTTGTTTTGGTGTTTTTAAATTTTATTATTTTTGTGTGCGTGTACCGTCAAATCAGATCTGACTGGTACAGGAGGAGATTGTCCCTCCTTCCCCGGCAGAGTATCTGGTGGATTCGAACCGTGCGCCTCTGGGATTGTAGTTGCAGCTCCTTGCCACTAGGCCACCAGAGCTCCCCTCAACCTGAGATTCTTGACTTCACTGGTAAAGAAACATTTTCTGATAGAATTATACTTACAAGCATTTAGAGTTAAGACACTGGACATATCTTAACAGTATGTACTGGGTTGAAGTGCCACCCTTTACCTCACTACATGCTGTTTGCCCTAAACAGATGTCATTTTCATAACATATTCTGCAGAGCTAAGAAAATGTCCTTTAAGTTGGTAGGGTCCACTATGACGATAAAGGCATCTTGGAGGCCCCTCGTTTAATCAACACTTCACTCGTTCATGAAATTCCTCAACTTGAATCAATTCTTTTTCATGTCAAGAATGTTGTTGTTGTTGTTGTTGTTCTTAGGCGCCATAGAGTCCAACATAAGTCATAGTAACCCTATGAACAAAAGATCTGAATCCTATTCTATCGTGCACCATCCTCACACTTCCTGACACACAAGAGTCCATTGCAGCAGTCACCATGTCAACCCACTTGATTGAGGGTCTTTCTCCCCTTTGCTGGCCCTCCACCCTTTACAGCATCATATTCTTCTCCAAGGAGTAGCCCCTCCTAGCATCATGTCCAAAGTATACGAGGCAGTCTCATCATTCTTGCCTCTAAAGAGCACTCCAGCTGTACCCTCTCCAAGATATATCTGTTCTCTTGGGCATCCATGGGAGGTTCAGTGCTCTTCTCCAACACCACAGCTCAAAGACATCAATTCTTCTGTCATCCTTATTCATTGTCCAGCTCTCAGATGCATAGCAAGTGGTCAGAAAGACTATGGCCTGAATCAGATGCACTTTGATCTTCAAACTAACATCACTACTCCTCAATTATTTGGAAAGGTCCCTAACTGCAGATTTTCCCAGGACTATGCATCTCCTTATTTCTTGACTACTGGTACCAAGGATGTTAATTGTGGATCCAAGCAAGATGAAACTGTTGACAGTTTCAAACTACTATGTCCCTTAAAAATGAGAGACATCTACTTTAGTTTTTTTATAACACTCTATTCTTGACATGCCATGATGGACAGAGCGTTATTAAAAAACCTAAAGTGGATGTCTCTCATTTTTAAGGGGCACAGTAGTTAACAATTACAGGATTATGTAGTCCTCTCCTTTGTGTTTATAAAAGAAGCATATGTGCCTTGTTGGAAAACAGAGACTATAGTTTTTGACGGTTTTTCCTCATGTCACTATGTGTTTCCAATGCCATTAATTACAATTTGAAAAAATTCATTTTTCAGTAGCTCTATACCACGCCATTTTAAGACCCATTCTTTCATACTTAGGCTTTTGTTTTCTTTTCTTTATTTACCTTGGTTTTTTAAAGTGAGAGTGCGGATGAACATTTTGCACACTAATGTTCGCCTAGATTCCTGACTTCTTGTTGCTGTTGTTGTTGGGTGTCATCCAGTGGGCTGCACTCGTAGTGCAGACATCTGAACCTCGCACTATCCTTACCCATCCTAACCATCTGCACCATGGTCAACACCATCGTTGTGGTCACTGTTCCAGTCCATCAGTTTGAGAGCCTTACTCTTTCTCTGACCCTCCACCTTCCCAAGGATTGACCTCTTTTGACAACGTGCCTCAAGTTTCATCATCTTTGCCTCTAAGGAGCACTCTGGTTGTATTTCCTCCAAGTTAGTCTTGTTTGTTCCTTTGCCAGTCCCTGGGGTGTTCAGTACTCTTCTCCATCATCACAATTCAAAGATACTAATTGTTCTACTGTCTTCCTTATTCATTGTCAAACTTTCAAATGCTTAGAAAGCAATTGAAACAACCATGGTTTGGATCAGGGCACACCTTAGTCTTTAAACTCACTTTGCTCTTTAGTCCTCCAGAGGGTATTTAACAAGAGATTTTTCCCAGTGCAACACACTTTTTTATTTCTTGACTGCTATTACCATGAATATTGATTGTGGTTACAAGTAAAATGAAATTGTTGACAACTTCAATCTTTCCTCTATCTATTATGATGGTACCTATTGGATTTTTGTTTTCTTCATGTTGAGTTGTGTAATCCATATTGAAGGTTATAGCATTTCTCTTTTGTAGAAGTCCTGGTCAGCAAGCAAAGTTGTATTATCTGCATAATGCAGGTTGTTGATGAATCTTCTGCTAATCCTGATACCACATTGTGCTTCATAGTATCCAAATTTTTAATGACTTGCTCTGTATACAAACTGAATAGATATAGAGAAAGGATTCAACCCTGGAAAATATTTTCTGTTTTTTCTGAATTCTTGTCATTGTTATGTGCTGTCAAGTACAATTCATAGAAATCCGATGAACAATCAGTCTGAACCCTGTCCTACCCTGGGTCATCCTCATCATCTCTGACACACTTGAATTCATTGCTGCAGTCAAAGTGTAACATAGAATGTCGTCCTCTCCTTTGCGGACCCTCCACCTTTCTAAGCATGATGTCACTTTCCAAAGAATAGCCTCTCCTCGCAACATTTCCCAAAGTATGTAAGATGAAACTTTGTCATCCACCCATCCAAGGAGCATTCTGGCTGCTTTCTAAGACATACTTGTTTATCATTTTGGCATTTTGTGGGATGTTCAAATAACTCTTCTTCAACACCACAATTCAAAGGCATCGATTCTTCTTCTGGCATCTTTATTCACTGTCTAGCTCTCAGATGCATAGCAAGTTATTGAAAAACCATGGTTTTCTGACTAGAAAAACTTAGCTTTCCTTCTGGATCAAAGAGTCACTTCATTTTTCCTTTTAATTTTTGTTTGAGTGAAAGTTTACAAATCATATCCACTTTTCATACAACGATTCATGGACATTTTGTTTTATAACATTAATTGGCATTGATTAATGTAATTAATTCATTAAAATGTGTAATCGACTCCTTGGAGCCCTGTTGGCATAGTTCATAGACAACACCTCTGTGGTGGTTTGAATTCATCAGCAGCTCCTCTGAAGAAAGCTGGCTATCTCTCATACAAGTTATAGCCTCCAAAAAGTCACTGGAGGGTCAGCCACAAGTAGCTTCCCACTCAATGAAAATGAGGGTTTGAGAATGGACCCCTTCATTAGTCCCTAAAAAACATGTGCAGTGGAGAGTCTCTAGACGCCATGCTTACGTTGTCCATGCAAGCATAGAAAGTAGTGCCACTTACATAATGAAAATGGAAGTGATTAATACCTGGTCCTAATTGAAGACTAGCCTGAAATAGCAGTGGAAAGAATAAGTCTACCATTTGCTCCCACTGCAGCCCTGCCCCTGAGCAAGTGTCTTCAACTCTTTTAGTCTTGGCTGTTAAACAATTTTATTTTGAACAGGACTGAGAAATAGGACTAAAGTAGCAGAATACGAGGGTTCTCAACTATTAGATTTGAACCTCTCCTGAAGAACCTTGGAAGACAAGTCTGGTGATCTAAATGGTCACAATCAAGATACCCTTATGGAGTACTGCTTTTCTCTAAAATCATGCAGCATTTTTTCCTTTCCAAATTCTGTGTTTCTTCATAGCAGGAGACATGGTGCCTACTCAGCTGTGAAATTGCTGCCAATGTACTCCTCCTGAGAGTTGGCGTGTGGGGCGCTGGCCTGATATTGCTGGGATCTGCCTACAATGGGAGTTTAATGCTCACAGGAATCTGAGAACAAGCACAGAAGAGGTTGGACTGGAGAAGCAGAGACTAAAGGGCTGCTTTCGTGCTTTTCAGCAAGTTCACATCATCGAGATGTAAGCAGTAGTTGTTGGCAGCAAAGGGCCATGCCCAGAAATACATCCATTCAATCAGGGCATTGGGAAATGACTGGACTTAGTTAAGGGGCCTGGCTTGGAAATTCAGTTCTGCTATTTTCTAGATAAGCTTGTTAAACAGGATCTGAGAAGTTTCTCATCTGTGAAAACAGGGGCTATCAGACCTATGTGCCTCTCAGCATTATCCTAAAACTCAAAAATGAAAACATGGATATGCAGCCATTTTAAAAGCTCTAAATAAAATGCAGACAATCACTATGTTGGCAGTGTGCAAGGAACAGAAGTGGGATGGGTAATACAAAATAAATAAAGAACAAAAAGACATAAAATTGGGGGAAAGACAATCTCTCCCTACTATGACAAGAGCTTACAATTTCCTTATAATTCATTGTCAATACAATAGAGAGTCAACCGTCTTCATTCCTTAATTCTGACTCATAGGGCATTGGGTTTCTAAGGCTGTAATTCTCACCTTGTCACATCTTTCTTATGTTGATGATGTGTTTAATCAACAACCTTTCATTTTGGAGCCAAGAACTTAGCCAGTATACCACCAGGGCAAAAGTTTGATGTTTCCCCAGAAATTCTTATCACAGAAGTCTAGAATCCTTCACTGCAACTTGAGATCTGATTTTTTTTTTTCTCTTTAGATATTTCAGCTTGAGAAATGTAGAAGCCATTTAATCACACTGGAGGGTATCGCCCATCCTTCTCCCACTGACCAATTGATAGATTGGAATTCTGTGCCTTTGGGATAGCAGCTCAGCTAGATTGGAATTCCATGCCTTTGGGAGAGCAGCTCAGCTTGGCTCGAGATAAGGCAATGTCCTGATCTGTTGATTCAATGGCACCTAACAATAACAACAAATTTATGATTCTAGGCAGGATGGAGTGATTGTCTGAGAATTGGATCTAAAACAGGAGAGTTGCGCTTTAAATAAGTGTGATATTGAAATTGCTGACCTGATACTTGTTGCTGTGTCCCACTCAGTCGGAACCAACCCATAGCTGAACCTCCAGTGGGTTTTCAGAGGCAGTTATTCTCATGGGAAGAGATTGTGCATCCTTCTCCCATGGAGCAGCTGGTGGCCTGGAAACGCATGACTTCAGGATTGCAAGGTAGCTTCTTACTAGTAGGCCACCAGAGCTCACTAAACTGATACTAGCCATGAACAATTTCACTAACCTGCATTCACAAAAAACAACCCACTTCTCCCCAAATGAAGCTTACTCTGATTTTTTTTTCTTTAGTATAGAAGAGCATGGTATCACTGCCTGAACTATGGTTCTCTGGTTGTAAAAAATAAAATTATGCTTGATCTGTCACAGGAACACAGATTAATTAGATTTTGGTTTGCAGTTGTCAGATCACTACAGAAATTTTGGAAAAATGCAGAATGGAAAAATTATTCCTTTTATTCCCTATCTCTTAGAGGCCAGTCTTTGACAAGATTTGAGTGCTCTGATTTTCTCCCCTCCCCCCAGCAATGTTGTCTTCACTGTACGAGAAAGAATTGATTGACATTGAAAAATTATAGGAAATACCATATGAACAAGAGCCAATGGTAATGTAGAAGAAGCTGCATTGAAGGCAATGGCAAAAAAATAAGGCCCCAGAAATCTATGGGATACCGACTGACTTGTTTCAATTAACAGATGCAGCTTTAGATGCAGGAGCCAGTCTATGCCAAGAAATTTGGAGGACAGCTGCCTGGCCAACGGATTGGAAGAGGTCTATATTTGTTCTCATTCCCAAGAAAGGTGATCCAACTGAATGTGGAAACTCTCAAACAATATCATTACTATCACATGCAAGCAAAATACTGCTGAAGATCATTCAAAATAAGCTAGATAGGAAACTGCCAGAAGTTCAAGTAGGATTTAGAAGAAGCTGTGACACCAGGGATATAATGGCTGATGTCAGGTGGATCCTGGCTGAAAATAAGAAATACCAGAAGAGTGTCTATTTGTGCTTTATTGACTATGCAAAGACATTTGACTGTATGGATCATAACACTGGGCTGACTGTGTGACTCATAACACTTTGAGCTGACATTGAGACGTGCAGGAATCCCAGAACACTTAATTGTGCTCATGCAAAACCTATACCTGTACCAGGAGGCTGTTGTACAAACATAGCAGGGGAATACCACTGCATGGTTTAAAATTGAGAAGGGAGTGAGTGCATCAGGGTTGTATTCTCTCTCCATCTATTCAGTCTGTATGCTGAGCTAATTATCTGAGAAGCTGGACTGTATGAAGAGGAGTGTGACATCAGGATTGAAGGGAGACCCACCAACAACCTGTATTATGCCGATGGCCCAACCTTCTTTCCTGAAAGCAAGAAGAATCTGAAGTACTTGTTATACAAGATTAAGGAATGAAATCTTCAGTATAGATTGTATCTCAATGTCAAGAAGACAAATATCTTTACCAGGGGACTGATATGCAGCATCATGATGGATGGAGAGAAGTTTGAAACGGTCAACATCTTCATCATGCTTGGATCCACAAGTAACACCCTTAAAACCAGCAGTCAGGAAATAAAGAGATGCATTGCATTGGGAAAATCTGCAGTTAGAGACCTTTCCAAATTATTGAGGAATAGTGATGTCAGTTTGAGGACTAGGGTGTGTCTAATTCAGTCCATAGTCTTTCCAATTACTTGCTGTGCATCTGAGAGCTGGACAATGGATAAGGCTGCCAAAAAAGAATTGACGCCTTTAAACTGTGGTGCTGGAGAGAACACTGAACATCCCATGGACAGCCAAGAGAATAAACAGATATGTCTCAGTGAGGGTGCAGCCAGACTGCTCTTTGGAAGCAAGAATGATAAGGCTTCACCTCACATACTTTGTGCATGTTGCTAGGAGGGGCTATTCCTTGGAGAAGAACATGATTTGAGGAAGGGTGGAGGGTCGGCAAAGGAGAGGAGGACCCTCAGCCGGATGGATTAACATGATCACTGCTGCAATGGGCTCTTGTGTGACAGGAAGTGTAAGGATGTCACAGGATAGAACAGGGTTCAGATCTTTTATGCATAGGGTCGCTATGAGTCGTGCTTGACGCCAAGGCACCTAACAACAACAGCAAGCAGTGTTGTCTTGTGGGTGAAAGTCCAGACACTGGAAATTGAATGGCCAAGGCTTGAATCCCAGACCACTGTGTAACATGAAGTCCAAAATATAAAATGAGTATCATTACAATGTCAGTCTTGTAGATAAATCCAAACAAAGACATTGTAATGATACTTGTCTTATAAGCTATTGGGGAAAATAAGTTAATATATGCAAATACTTAGAGGAATTGCCCTATAGAGTGGTATTAAATAAGACTAGTTCTTGATTGCTATAAAGCACATAAAAATGCACCATCTGTATACAGGTTGTGATAACTAATTAATTAATCAATATCTTATTAATGCATACTTTAAGTAAGTTTCCAAATTATTACATTTTCTTAAGCATCACTTTTTTAAAAGATAATTCATCAAGTGTATACTTTGTAATTTAATCATTCCATAGTTTTTTAAATAAAATCCCAGTACTTTATACTTTTAAAAAATCATTTTTATGGAAATAAAGACTACACCAAAAAGAATTGGCTGACACAGAAGAATTTCATGAAACAACATATGATCAAGAAGCAATGGTGATGAAGGAGGAAGTTCAAGCTGCTCTAAAGGACTTGGCAAACAATAAAGCCCCAGGAATTAATGGAATACCAATTAATGTATTTCAACAAACAGATAGATTCTTCCCTGGATTTGCTCACCATGTAAAGCCAAAAAATCTAGAGGACAACTACCTGGCCAACTGACCAGAAGAGATCCACATTTATTCCCATTCTAAAAAAAAGTGACCCAAAAGAGTGTGGAAATTATTGAACAATAGTACTAATATCACATGCTAGCAAAATTCTGCTGAAGACTATCAAGAAACAACTAGAACAGTACTTGTCAGAAAATTACCAGAAATACAAGCTGGGTTTAGAAGAGGTCATGGCACTGGAGACATTATCACCAATGTCGGATGGATGTTGGCAGAAAGCAAAGAGTACCAGAGTAATGTCTAGCAGTGTTTCATTGACTATGCAAAGGCATTTGACAGTGTGGATCACAACAAATTGTGGCTGACCTTGAGGAGAATGGGAATCTCAGAACACTTTATTGTGAAAACTATACTTGGACCGGAAACCAGTCCTCAGAACAGAATAGGGAAACACTGCATGTTTTAAAATCAGGAAAGGAGTGCGTCAGGATACATCTCATTTCTGTATCTTTTCAAATCATATGCAGAACAGCTCATTCAAGAAACTAGGCTTTTTGAGGAGGAATGTGGCATAAGGACTGGAAGAAGCTCATCAACAACCTATGTTATGCAGATGACGCAACCTTGCTTATTGAAACTGAGAACCTGAAGCTCTTGCTGCAGAATGTCCAGGACTGTAGTCTTTAATGCAGATTGAAGCTCAACATCAAGAAGACAAAGATTCTCACCAGTGGGCCAATTGGCAGCACCATAATGGATGGATTGAGGTTGTTAACAATGACAGCTTGCTTGGCTCCACAGTCAACCCTCTTGGCATCAGTAGTCAGGAAATAAAAAAGCTAATTGCATTGGCATATGAACAAGAGCCTATGGTGATGAAGGAGGAAGTTCAAATTGCTCTAAAGGAATTGTCAAAAAACAAGGCTCCAGGAGTGGACAGCATACGAATATTTCAACAAACAGACACTGCCCTGCGTGTGCTCACTAAGTTGTACCAAGAAATCTGGAGGATAGCCAGCTGGCCCACTGACTGGAAAAGATTGGTATTTGTT
>NW_006399801.1:12497910-12502776 GCF_000299155.1 Elephantulus edwardii
TTGGCACAGGATAGAACAGCGTTTAGAGCTCTTGTACGTAGGGTTGCTATGCGACTTGATGGCACATAACAACAACAACAACAATTGCATGGGGAAATCTGCTGTCAGGGACCTCTCCAGAGTACTGAAAAGCAACAATGTTAGTCTAGAGACTAAGGTGCACCTTATCTGGTCCATGGTCCTCACAATCACTTGCTATGCATCAGAGAGTTGGACAACGACTAAAGATGACAGAAGAATTGATGTCTTCAAGTTGTGGTGCTGGAGAAGAGTCTTGAAAATGCCATGGACAGTCAAGAAAACAAATAGGTCTGTCTTGGAGAGAGTGGAACCAAGTTTCTTCTTGGAGGCTAGGATTTTCTTTTTTTTTAAATTTTTATAATTTTGTGTGTGTGTACCGTCAAATCAGATCTGACTGGTACAGGAGGAGATTGCCCCTCCTTCTCCAGCAGAGCATCTGGTGGACTCAAACCGCCTATCTCTGGGATTGTAGTGCAGCTTCTCGCCACTAGGCCACCAGAGCTCCAGAGGCTAGGATTTTGAAACTCCATCTCACATACTTTGGGCACATGATCAGGAGGGACCAGGTCCTTGGAGAAGGACATCATGGTCAGGAGGGTGGAGAGACATTGCAGAAGACGACGACCCTGGATGGGATTAATTGATACAATGACTGGGATAACGGGAAAAGTGTGTCAGAATCGGTGAGATTGGCTCAGGGCAGGCTTCAGAGCTATTATACATAGGGTTGTTATGAGTCGCTGGCGACTCGACAGCACATAACAGCAACAACATGGTAGATACCATAGGCATGCAGTTTGAATACGTGGGAGAAAGACGGGCAATCTCCTCTTATGCAATTAATTGCCTCTGAAAACTCACTGGAGGGTCAGCTTTGAGTCGGTTCTGACTCAATGGTACATAACAACAACATGGTAGATACAAAACCAAAAAGCAAATATCCTTTGTTGGAAATAAAAATTCAGTACTTTTCTATGAAAATCTATGGAATTGGAGAGGCTTCATTTCTCTACCAAAGCAAGAATACATCTATTCTTGGTTGAATCAAAAGAAAATAAAATTACTGGATGGAAAAAAAAATACATCTATTCTTGGTTGAATCAAAATAAAATAAAGTTAGTGGATAAAAAAGTGCATCTATTCTTGGTTGAATCAAAATAAAATAAAGTTACTGGATAAAAAAAATCACCTTTAAGAATATTGCATCAAGCTTTGGCATCTTTAGACACAAGCATGTGTGTGTGTGTGTGTGTGTGTGTGTGTGTAATGATTTCCAGAGATATTTCCAAACCTGGCCAAATCTGGTGAGAGGTTATAAGCATTTTGAAGCTTTCAATGTATGAGGTCAGCATCAATTTTTCTAAGTTCTCTCCACTCTGCAAAATATTTCCAAATACCACTGCTGGTTTAATCATTGTATGGTGGTTTACATGGAACTACAGTGATAGGAGTTTAGCTACCAGTATTTAAAATACCAGCAGGATCACTTGTGGTAGACAGGTTTGCAGAGTTCATAGCTTGTAACAGATTAGGAAGAAAGGCCTGGTGATCTACTTCCACAAATTAGCCAGTGAAAACTCTCAAAAGAATATCCTCGTGTTATAAGGCTGGAGGATGAGCCCCTACCCCCACCCCCACCCCGGTTTAGAAGTCACTCAGAATACCTATTGGCCACGAAGACGGACTCAAGCATGCCAACCATCACGAAGATGGTGCAAGACAGTCAGCATTTCATCCTGTTGTACATGGGTTACCATGAGTCATAGCTAACTTCATGATAAATATCAATGGCATTCTTTAAATAAATCTAATGGAAAGAATAGTCATTAGTCAGCACGTTTACTGAGCTTCTACAATGCAAGCAGGTGTTCTGTGTCCTGGGAGTACAACATGGCACAAACCCGTTGAAGCGGGACCTTCATAGATCTTACAGTTTAAGTGTTTCGAAGTGGCTAAGAGCCCAGACAAATTCCAGTTACCGAAGGAAACTTGGTTTCTTTATTAGGGTGGTTTTTGTTTTTTTTAATTATCTGTTACTGTTGTTAATATATTTAACACAAAAAAAAAGCTCTGAGGTCAAATAAATTTAGAAAACTGTTGTTGTTGTTGTTGTTGTTGTTGTTGTTGTTAGGTTCTGTGAGTAAGTTATGCAAACTTCTGTCCGTCAGAACAGACAATGCCTTCTCCTACACCATCCCCCCACTACCTCTATGCTTGAGCTCACTGCTGTAGTGACTGGATCAATTCATCTTGTTGAAGATCTTTTTGTTTTTCACTGGCTATTTACTATAAGGTCCTTTCCAAGTACTGGCCCTTTCTGATAACATGCCTAAGTATGTAAAATGAAGTCTCACTGTCTTTGCTTCTAAGGAACATTCTGATTGCACTTCATCCAAGACAGTTTTGTTTGTTCTTTTGATAGTTCATGGGACATTCAATATTCTTCATCAACATCAACACCATAATTAAAATACATCAATTCTTCTTCATCTTTGTTACCCATTGCCCAAACTTTATGTTATGTTTAAGGCAATTGAAAATACTATGGCTTGAGTCAGGTACACTAAAATCCTTAAAGTAATGTCCTTGAGTCAGGTACACTAAAATCCTCAAAGGAGTGTCCTTGCTTTTTTTTTTTCCATTTAGGAAAACAAGTGGAAAAGGTTTAGTAAGGTAACACAGAGGAGACATGGTTGGTGAAATGTTCTTGCTTCTTTACTTTTAAATGGAGGTGCTTTGCAACAAATTAGTTCCATAAAACATGTTATATAGCTGCTACACTCATGAATGGTGACTGAGGATCTAAGTTTAATGAAATCCTTGAGAATTTCATTATTTTCTCCACTTATAATGATGTTGCTTGTTGGTCCCATTGTGTGCATTTTTGCTTTGTTCGCTGAGGCGCAACTCATACTGAAGACTGTAGTATTTAATCTTCATCAGTAAATGCTCCAAATCTTTTTCACTTTCAGCCAGAAAGGTTGTGTCATCTTTATATTTTAGGTTGTTACTGGGTCTTCCTCCAATTCTGATACCATGTGCTTTAAGTTTGTCAGATTATTTGCTCAGTATACAGAGTAAGTATGGGGAAAGGATACAAATCTGGCATACATCTTTTCTGATTTTAAACCATACAATATCCTTTGTTCTGTTGAAACATCTGCTTCTTTTTCATGTAAATAACAGGTAAAAATCAGGTTGCACATGACAAAATTAAGTGTTTTGTATGTCCTATTCTTTGAAATGTTATCCATAATTTGTTATAATCCACATAGCTGAATGTATTCACATAGTCAATAAAACACAAGTAAACATCTGTAGCAAAAATAATTGCTTGTGCAACCATTTAGGAGGCTGTTGTTGTTGTTGTATTCCATCGAGTTGGAGTTTACTCATAGCTGACCCTCCAGCAGGTTTTTAGAGGCAATTGATCACAATTGCCTATCCTTCTCCCACAGAGCAGCTGATGGATTCAAACTACATGCCTTGAGATTGCAGCATGGCTTCTTACCACTAAACCACCAGAATTCCCTTAGAAGCTAGCATATAGTAAAAAATGAGTGGTAATGAGGAAAGAATTCCAGAATGCATTGAAGACATTGGCAAAAGTAAGACTCCATGAGTTGATGCAATAACAAGTCAAGTATTTCAATAAACAATACAGCCTTACACATGTGCAGGTATAGATGTCAAATTTGGGAAACAGGAACCTAACCAACCAACCAGAAGAGATTCATACCTATTCTCATTCTAAAAAAAAAGGTGATACAACAAAAAGCGAGATTTCTTTATATGTTTAGTATCACATGCAAGTAAAGTCTTGCTGAAGAAAATTTTAGAAAAATTTTTTCTAATAATGAAAAAAATATATTGTCAGAAAACTATCAGAAATTCAAGGTGCATTTAGAAGAAGATAATGTCATCGCTGACATCAGATGGATCTTGGCTGAAAACACAGAATACCAGAAAGATATTTATCTGGTTGATGCACAACCATTTAGGAAGTGGTGTTGGTAGTTTCTTTTATATTCCAAAGTACCGAAGAGCAATGATGCCATTCTGGAGACTAAAGTGAGCCTGATCCAGGCCATAGTTTTCACAATTACTTGCTATGGGTCAGAAAACTGGATAATGGCTAGGGATAATAGAAGAAGAATTTATGCCTTTGAGATGTGGCACTGGAAAAGAGTATTGAATATACCATGGACTGCTAAAATAACAAACAGGTTCGTTCTGGAGAGGGTTAAACCAGACTATTCCTTGGAGGCAAGGATTCTGAAGCTCTGACATACTTTGGGCATGTTGCAAGGAGAGATTAGTCCTTGGAGAGGGACGTCATGCTTGGGATGGTAGAGGAACAGCGCAGACGAAAGCCCTCGATGAGATGGATTGATTCAGTGAGTGGGGTAATAGAGGTAGGTGTGTCAGAGACAGTAAGATTGGCACAGGATAGCGCCGGATTTAGTGCTTTTGTACATAGGGCCTCTTTGAGTCGCAGGTTACTCGACGGCATTTAACAACAGCAACAATGAAATACGCAAAAATCTGACGTTAGAAAACCAAAAGAGAAGAACACTTCTCAATGTGAGAGTTGGCTTTGTGTCAGTTCAGACTCAACAACAGCCTTAATTTAGATTTCCAGAAACTCAACAAACAGATCTGTGCAACACCTAGGTGAGATGAGGAAGGGAAGAAGGAGGCAGTGTAGCCCTAGTCAGTGCAAGACCCAGTTGAATGGTGCCGGTGAAGAGTGGAAAATTTAACTAATATCAACTTATTTATCTATAATAATTTTTTAATTTTTTATTTTTTAAATTTTTTTTTTATTTCAATGAACATCTACAG
>NW_006399801.1:12503406-12532227 GCF_000299155.1 Elephantulus edwardii
AACAACAACAAATTTGTCTATTTTTCAGAAAGGGTTGCTTGGTCCTTAAGATTTTCATTTTCTTTACCCCTCGGGGTTAACTAGGCCTCCCTCCAGCCGTCCGGATCCGCCCCCGTCACTGACTAATGAGGACTACAAATCCCAGGCTTACGGAGGAGGTAACCGCACATGCGGACTGACCATCTACGCCTACATTTCCCAGTGGGCCGAGCGCTTCCGCCAACGCGCGCGTGCGCTCTCCCGTTCTTTCTTCTTCGGGTTCAGGTTTGACCTACAGCGGGGCCAGGAGAAGATGGCTGGCCCAGGAATGACCGGGCTCTCCCGTCAGGTGAGCCAGCAAAGGTCTGAAAGCGAACAGGAAGGTCCCTGACGGGTGAGATCCACACCAGACTCCTTGCATCAGAGTGCGAGGCCACCCTGGGAAGCATGGCCGCCGTTCAAGGTCGTGGGACTCCAGGGAAGCGGCGGGGCGCCCCCTGCTCCCTCGGGACGCCCGCGGGGCGGGGGATGTGGGGTGACCTTGAGTCCGCCGAGCTCAGCCGCGCGCAGCAGCTGGCTTAAAGGGTACAAAAAAAGAGGGTAGCCGGACTAACCTGGACTCCGAAAAAGAGCATGCCCACCCCCCTGACATTCTTTGCTGTTGTGATAACATTGTTGTCGGGAGTTGGTGCACGTTTTAGGAATGTGTGTCATGACTGACTACATAATATTTTTATAGAGTTAAAAAGCGTTCGTCTGCACAGCTGATTGTCATAGTACATTCCAGAGCTAGGGATATTTGAAGATGACCTGTGCCCTTGCAGACGCTAATTCTTTTAAACTATATATTCCAATTTTGCCCTTTGAAACTAACAAGAACAAGCCCTGGAGATTGCAACAAACTTCAGTTTCCGAACTAGAGCCTACTCTCGATCAAACTGTTTACTTAAGTACTGAGTTTTTAATTTACAATACCCTTTGGATCCCTCAAAAGATACATTTCTTGGAAATCATGACTGGAGGCTCAAACACGGACAGATTTTCCAGTTTTGTTAAAATTTGTCAAAGAAAGTGGTTTTATACCAGAAACCTTGCTTAAGAAATTTTTGATTAATAAAGTTAGTGTTTTCTTATATTTAGGTGCTATTTCATCCCATTCTCAGCAAATTAGGAAGTTAATCGGAACATGATTTTCCCAAAAATTTTCATCTGAACTGATGATTCTCACTGAGAAAATTTACTCCTGGCTTATTAGTAAAGAACAGCTCACCCTTCTGTAATCGTATGTGATGGTACAAGGAAACATTGAAGACTAATCATTTAAAAGTCATACTTAAAGTTTTATCATTGGTTTAAATGTAGAGATCCTTCAGGTAATCTAATTTGGTCTTTTGTGTTTTGAAGGTGCGGTGCTTCAGTACATCTGTGGTCAGGCCATTTTCCAAGCTTGTGAGGGTATGTTAATTTCCATATTGTTATAATTGGAAAGTAGATAAAAGTGATTTCAAAAGCCAGTACAGTTAGGGTATGAACAGTGTTGTTACTGTTTAAACCTTTTCTTCCCCCCCCCCCCCCCAAAAAAATAAGTACAAGTGATGGGAGGAGGCTGAATACTTGGCATGTGACAGGTGACTTTTAGCTATAGACGTTTACTTCTCAGAATGTTTGTACCAACTCATAGCTGACCCTCGCATAGAAGGAATGTGCCCATCTTTCTCCCTCAGAGCAGCTGGTGGATACAAATCTCCACACGTGCCTTTTCATTGCCAGCACAGCTCCTTACCAGAGGTCCCTAGTTCTCAGAATAGTGATGGAGAATAGCTGTTACTCCATTTTACAAAAGGAGAAACAGAACTGAGGCTTTGAAGGGAAAACTTGAATGGAACAGAAATCTCATTCAAAGCCTGAAATTTTTCTGCTGCAGTGTATGGCACCAGTAGGCATTTCCATTCTTAACTGGTGGTGCTTATGTGCCATCAGGTTGGAACCGAGGCATAGCTGACCCTCCAGTGAGTTTTCAGAGGCAGGTCATTGCCCATTCTTCTTCCATGAAGCAGCTTGTAGATTTGCACTGCCTGCCTTTGAGATTGGAGTACAGTTTCTTACCACTAGTCCACCATAGAAAAAAGCTACAGTTTTGTGACAATAATTCAAGCATTAGGCACTGAGTAAATATAAAGAGCTTCTTTAAGGTAAACATTGATGAGGAGGCTCTGTAAGTAGAAATAAATATGTAAAACTGACTTTATATTTCATAACAAATGTTTTCAAAACTCTAACATGCCTAGAGCTGCCCCTCAATCAGTGTTGAAAATTTTCATGTTTGAGACATAATAGTTACACATCTCAAAGCAGTTGCATTCTAGCAAGTTACAGATAGAAAAGATACTAGACACGCCGTCATTTCACTTCATTTTACTGATGAGTTAGAGGCTCAAAGATTGAGAGGCCTGGCCAACAAGGCATTCCAAATTTGGGGCTTGCCATTTTGTGACAGCTCTTTGATAACATATTTAAACTGTTTTGTGCAAAAAAAGTGTATGTTAAAAATAATAAACATCTAGGGGAGCTCTGGTGGCCTAGTGGCAAGAAGCTGCAACTACAATCCCAGAGGTGCATGGTTCGAATCCATCAGATGCTCTGCCGGGGAAGGAGGGGCAATCTCCTCCTGTACCAGTCAGATCTGATTTGACGGTACACGCACATAAAAATAATAAAATAAAAAAAATAAATAAATAAACTAATAAACATCTGAGTCTCCCATTGACAGTAGTAACATAGTGTTTTAAATGGTTTTCTTTTTATCCTCTTTTTTAAGCCACCTATTCAGATATATGGTGTTGAAGGCCGCTATGCCACTGCTCTTTATTCTGCTGCATCTAAACAGAATAAACTGGATCAAGTAGAAAAGGAGTTAATGAGAGTAGCAGTAAGTAGCTTTCTTCTTCATTAGATTTGACTTTGCTTTTTGTGTTATTTTACCGTTAGTTACTGAATGTGCATCATTAGAGCAGAGGATGGAGACTTTACAAAACATTAAAGCATTTTCTGAGAGAAAGTTTTGTGAAACTGTGTGTATCTACTAACAAACTAAACATGTATGTGGATATTCATTTTAGGAACCAAGATTTCAGGTAAGAGGAGCTACAAATTTAAAATCAAAACATAAAATGGTAATTTAAGAAGAATTGCATTTTGGAAGAAAATTTAGAATGTTACCTTTGAAAATCTGTTCTGTAGTGTGTTACACATAGCTTCTTGTTACCTTGTGTACAAATCAGAGAGAATTTAGGATTAGGTGAAGAAACAGAAGGTGATTAAAACAGTGGCAAGTTAGCAGGTAGATGTACAGGATGAAGGGCAAGGCAAAGTTCAGTGACAATTTAATGAGATGTTTTATAAATCACATTGGTTCCTTTTAATTCATGTTATAAAACAAAATTTATATGATTGAGTAAATTAAAAGACCACATTTTTTTTTAAAAGACCACCCATGGACTACAATTAAAGATGCCCAAGTAGAAATAGTCATTGGTTTGTGCAAGTGTGTAACCCTGGCCTGATAGTAGGAGCACCACTAAGCAGTGTTTTGTGCTGAATGTGTACATGTTTAATTGAACAAAATGGAGACAAAGTATCTCTGTCTCTCACCATGCTGCCTTTGTTAGTTGCCTTCTAGTCCATTCTGGTTTATGGTGTCTGTCTGTCTTTCATCATGCTGCCTTTGTTAGTTGCCTTCTAATCCATTCTGGTTCATGGTGACTTTGTAGGCAAAGTGTCACTGCTCCAGAAGGTGCCTTGCAGAAGTATATCACCAATTCTGTCTTCTAAGGTGCCTCCATGTGGGTTTGAGCAGCCAACCTCTCAGCTGGTACTTAGCCATTTGTACCACCTAAGGACTCCTGAATCATCCAGGCCACGCTGGAAGCACCATAGTTATCTTACGTGTTAGGGCTGGGTTGGTACTTCAGAGCTTTATAGAGGGCAGAATGGAATTAGAAGATCTGCCTGGAACAGAGAGGCCTCTCTCCAGGGAATGGCAGGGAAGGTCAGCTTTGCAATCATAGCACCTTTTTGAGGCCTGCACTTGGGTGCTTGCACTTCCAGATCCTCTTGATAGATGAAAAACTAGCACATTACCCGTACTAACACATGTATGCACATTTGGATTAGGTTGACTCTTTTGACCTTTGTGACCTGCTCAAGTGGGGTTTTTTAATGCTTTGTTTTCTGTAAGCTTTCTTGAAATGCAAAAATAAATTTTAAAAATGACATAACAGGTTTTCATTTTTTTCCAAAAACTATCTAAAATGGTAAAGTCTTCTCTTAAAGGCAGAAAAATTTGCTTATGCCAATATGTGCTAATTTAATCCATGATATATACATATTAATGCTCTAAGGAGTTTAAGAAATACCTTTTTTTTTCCTTCTGTAATTTTAGCAACTTCTGAAGGATCCCAAAGTGTCTCTTGCTATTCTGAATCCTCACATGAAGCGGTCTATTAAGGTGAAAACCCTAAATGACATCACAGCAAAAGAGAGGTTTACTCCACTCACATCCAACCTGATCAGTAAGTACAAGTACTTTTTCATTTTGAGTCTCTTGAAGCTTTGCTACTTGAAATGCGAATTCTGATAGTATCATGTTATCTCGATACTTGCATCAGGACTCACTCAATGTGCTGAAAACCAAGATCTACCTCTTGACTAGATCTTCAAATATATTTTGTCACATTAAAGCTTGGGGAGCTCTGTCTAAAGGATGTAAGAATGTTTTAGTTTCTCATTTCCACCCATACAGACCAATGGGATCCATGCCAAGAAAATGTTTTTGCACAATAGCTGCCCTTCAGACCCTGAAGACATTGGCATCCTTTGGTATAACAACAGAACATTCGGATTGTTTTTCAGATACCCATGGCCTATTCAAAATTATAAGTTAAAAAAAAATGCACTTACTCATTACCCTTGAAAGTGGACTGTGTTCATTTGGGGACCCATTGGCATGTGTGACAGAAGTGTGGAGATTAGATTGCAAATGAGTACTTCTCTGTTATCTATAGTCACTGATTTAAATCTTTGTCAATGTGACAGATGTGTTTTCCAGTCATTGGTTATACTTTTTCAATAACAAATGTTCCTCCTTCATATTCCTAAGGACGTTAGTGTGGTGGTTTAAGGGCATTGAGTCTAAGCTAGCATTTTGAGTGAATGTGATTGCACAGGATCAGCCTTTTTGTATTAGTTTCGTGTTACTGAAAGACTAACTTTACCAGATCTACTTGCTGAGAATGGTCGCTTGAACAATACACCTGGAGTCATTTCTGCCTTTTCCACTATCATGAGTGTCCACCGTGGAGAAGTTCCTTGCACAGTTACCACTGCGTCTGTAAGTACACGTTTTGCTGCCATGTTTGTCTTGATGTTGTGTGCATCCCACTACAGAAAGGGGGTGGTGGTGAGGGGACTAAGAGAGGATAGGCTCAAAATCAAGAAATTGGGTTGGTGGCCTGTTGATCTCTTGAGATCCCGGTATCATTCTTGTCCCACCTTCTGTGAGCCTCTGCTCTGGAAGGTTCAGGGTATGTCTTTTGACACTTCTATAATCTAGAGTTACTCATAAGAACTATGGAGTGGTTGAAAATGTAAAGAACATTAAAATGTGTTCCAAAGTAGTGGTTTGTTCTCCATTACAGGTTTGCGTTATTTTGTAGTATAAATGTTACATTAAGCTGTTGACCGAAACTGATTTTTAGTCTTTCTTCTGTGATGGTGAATGGTTTGTTCCTCTCTCTGACCTTTGTGACCTGCTGAAGTGGGCTTTAAGAGAACCATTTTTTTAAACCCTACTAAATTCATTATTCATGGTGACTTCACTTTCTGGTGTGATCTTAATTCAATATTTTAACCAGTGCCATTTATTATGACATCAGAGCTTCACTGTACTTTGCCCTAGTGCCTGGGCACTTTCATTAAAATGAAAGAACTACTTCTGAGGTCTCTAACCTTGGAATCTTAGCCAACAGCATTGTGCGTGAACATCAGATTTAACCACAACCACCATCCCCAAAAGAACCATTATTAGATCTTTATAAGGCTATAAACACTTGTTAGCTTTTTATATTCTTGGACAAGAGATGGGGAGGATGAATTTGTAATAGATAAAGTGCTTCTTCTATACCTGCCCTTTTCATGATCTCACCTAACCAGGAAAATGAGAAGGGTGGTGGGGGATGCAGTCTGAGCATTAAATGAGTGGCTTGCTTTACACTTTATACAAGCAGGTGGCAGGGTGCTGCTTCAGGAGCAAGTCAGCTCCCTAAGCTTGCAGGTAGAAGGGTTTCACATGAAGGAGCTCTAGGGAACTGGATCTGGTGAGACATACAGTTGATAGAGGTGGTAGAACTAGGTTAAACTGCAGCTTTTTTTAAAAGCTTCTTTCTCCTTAAAGGAGATAGCAAATTCAGAGTTAGAACTACATGAACTGCAGGGGTGGAAGTAGGGTACTATCTCCTGCTGTGGGGATTTCTCCCTCTTTATCATTTCCACGTTATACTGCTAGTGTCACGGAGCAGAGACAAGCGGGGTTTGCATCTATGGGCAGTGGGTGCATTGCTGCAGTGAGGGTGCCCTCCCCACAGCCTTGAGGAATAAATGTAGCCATGACCATGAGTTATGCAGACTAAACACAGGAACTCATTAAATCTGTCTGGTGATAATTTCCAGGGGTGTATTTTATTTTATTGGAAAATTTCTCTTTTGATTTACCTAAATCCTTTTTTATCTATTCTTAGCCCTTAGACAGCACCTCTCTCTCTGAATTAAAAACAGTCCTGAACAGTTTCCTAAGTCAAGGCCAAGTGTTGAAATTGGAGGTTAAGGTAGGTTTTTAAAGGTTTTCCATTTTTCCATATTTGAAAGTTAGAATGATTATAGAACATATTGAGGAGAATTTAGATCTGATAGTGTGCTAGTTTGTATTTCTTTTATAGAAATTTGTATCGTTTTTTATTTAAATGATTACTTGATTCCATTCATAATTTTCACTCATTCTTTTTTTCCTAAATAAAGCTATGTTTACATTTGTGCAACACATTTAGACTTTCAAAGCAAATGTCACCTGTTCATTGGAGTAGTGAGATAATATCATTGTGTTTTCACATTATTTTCCTTCCCAGACTGATCCATCTATCATGGGTGGAATGATTGTCCGTATTGGAGAAAAATACGTTGACATGTCTGCAAAATCCAAGATCCAGAAGCTGAGCAGAGTCATGCGGGAGGTTATATGAAAATGTTGATGTTCTGTCAAGAGTGCATAAACCTGGAGTATCAATAAAATGTTGACCTGACAATTTTTAAAGTGGAAATACAGTGAACCATATGTCTGTCTGTATGTCTGTCTGTCTGTATCCTCCTAATCCAATGAGTTAAAAACCCCTTTTGACTGATGAAATTGTTTTGTGTATATTGAGAATTTATGGAAACTTGTGTGTGTTGAGAAGAATATTCTTTGTTGAGCCCTGCTCATATTTCAGGCACTGTCAGGTGCTGCACGTGTCTTACTGTATTCATTCAGGACAGAGCTTGGAGAATTGCTCAGCCTGCAGATGGAGTAAAGGCTCCAGGGAACCAGGTAGGTCATCAACTTCCAGCTTGCTCAACTAGTGCTCAGAGTGGTTCTTGGTTCCCCAGGACTCAGACTGGCCAGGCTTTAGCGGCAGTTTGATGCCCATTGGTCCTCCTCATTTCCTAAGACTTTGCTAGCCAACCAGTAGGCCGGGGAACAACAGATCTGATGGCTATCGCACTATATCTCTCTATAAGACTAAACATGTAACTTTACAACCACAGTGAATATGTTATTTCATTCAAATAGTGAGTAACCCTTTCCATTCCAGACTGACTACATACAGAGAAGTCCAGTGGAGGGTAAGGATCACTTGATAGAACCATTCAGAGTCACAGTACCTGTTACAGGCCAGGCACTGCAGTGAAGACTATACCCTCAGTGATTAGAAATCAGGCATTACAGTTGAGTATGTGTCTTAGAATCAGTGGCTTGGTGTATAAGACCAGACCCCTGACATCTTCAGGTCTTGATCATCTTACCTGTAGTTGGAAGAGAACTTCATTTTATGGTCTGAATTACATCTCCCAAAGCAGGGCTTAGTGGTAAAGAATTGAGACACCACCTCAAAGGCATGTGGTTCAAATCCACTGCAGCTCCATGGGAGAAGGATGGTGAATCTCCATGCATTTGGCTACTTCTGAAAACCTACTGGAGGGTCAGCTGAGGTACACACAAAGCAATAATCTCATACCTGCAGTTAGAATCCCATCTGGTAATGAGTTTTCTTGTGTTGATAAGAAAGAGTTGGTATAAGCTGTTCTTTGAGGTCTAAAAGGTGAAGGAAAGGCTAGGGAGGAGCAATGCAAACCACCTGAAGATCTTTTAAGAGCAGAAGTTTAAAAGCTGGGGCTTACCTCTAGTGTCAGCACCCTGAATTCAGTCTTCTCATCTTTTAATAGTTTGTTAAAGCTGCCCTCCTGTGGTATTTTTCTTGCAGTTGTTTTTGTTGGGTGTCATAGAGTCAAGCACACCTCATAGTGTCCCTGAGAACCATCCCTGTCCTGTCCTGTGCCATCCTCACAGTCTCTGACACGCTCAAGCCCATTGCCGTAGTCATGTCTGCCCACCCTGCAGAGGGTCTTCCTCTCTTTGGCCCATCTACTGTGGATTCGGACAGCCTGACTTGGTGTTAGCAGCACAATTCCTGACCACTCGCCACCAGAGCTCTGTTAGAGTAGCTCTAGATGATAACTAAGTAGTAGTCAGTAATCAAATCAATACAGAGCCTACGTATATAAAGTAGTGGTTACTTGGTTGACCACATTTCATTTCTCTGGGCCATCTGATCACAAGAATTGACAGATTAAACACATAGTTGGTACATAGCAGTTGGTCAACAGAGGCCTGAGGTATTCCCTGCCAAAATCTTCATGTCTTCAAGGGGTAGTTCCTTGATCCCTAGTGGGTCGTTAGGGAGGTCTCTATTTTGGGCATGTTACAAGGAGGGACTGGTCCTTGGAGAGGGACATCATGTTTGGCAGAGTGGAGGGGCGGCGAAGGAGAGGAAGACCTTTGGTGAGATGGATCAATTCTGTGACCGGAGTGGTGGGAATAAGTGCGTTTGAGATGGCTAGGTTGGCACAGGATAGAACAGCATTTAGAGTTCTTGTACATAGGGTCGCTATGAGTTGCAAGTGACTCGATGGCACATAACAACAACTAGTACAGTGGTTAAGTGCTCCTGCCAACGTACTAATTGAGTGCTTTGAACCCTCCACCTGTCCTGCAGGAGGCAATGTAGCAGTCTGCTTCCATGAGGTTATAAACTCAGTCCTACCTTTTAGGGTAGTTAGGAGACAGGAGTAGTGTGTCTTTTATACTCAAACTCGGCTGTTGTCTTCAGACCCTGAGTGACCTTCCATTCAATTTCAAGGCTGACATTGTAATAGGAGGAGATTGCCCATTTTTTCCCCCTTGAGAAGCTGGTGGATTTGAACTGCCAGAAACTGCATACCTTGGGTTAGCAGCCCAGCTTGCCCCAGACTATGCCACATCCTTATGTCTTAAGGATGATTTCTTTACTCTGCTGATTCTCCAGAGGCATCTAGTAAGAGGCTGGCACCATCTAATGGTGAAACACTGCAACTTTCAAGGCCATTTCATGTCTTGTTTAAGCTTCGTAATTACTTTGTGGTACGGGTGAGGCACAGCACCTCAAATTATAAATGAGGAAAGAAGTTGAGGGGCCCAGGAGATGGGCTTCATACCGTATAACTTGTGGGTCAGGCCCCAGAACCAGATTTTTGTCCATTTCTTGGGTAGTTCATGATGTCACTTTGGCACTTGACCTTCCCACTTGTGCCACAGATGCTTCTTACTCATTGATCAACTTCTCTCCCTACTCAACTCTTTCTCTTAATCTAGATAAAATTCTTTTTCACATAACAACTATCTTGCTCACCCACCCCCAAGAGTCTGGCCAGCACTCGGTGTCCTTTCTTAGATAACCCCTGGTTGAGCAGTGACAGGCTGCAGCTGGGAAGCCCTTCAGGGCAGTGACAATGGCCCAGCGCCATCCTATATACCCTAGTGCTGGGACCATTGTGCTCTCCTGGCCTGGCCACTGCCCTCCATGCTGTCACTCTTGGCTTCCACACTGGTTTATTCTGGACAAGGCAGCTCATGCCGCTGATCAATACAGAGCACCAGTACTAACCCAGAAGTCGTGAGTGCTGAGGTTGCAAGTTGACCCAGCTGTTCTTTTCAGCTGGGCGCGTGGCCTGCCAAGGTTGAGAGAAATGGTGCCACTTCCTCCTGGTTGACCTCACAATGGATGAACATGCAGTCTTCTTTCTATTCCCTCCAGTGAGATGTGGACCATGTGGTGGGAGCTAGAGCAGCCACAGGGAGAATCCAGGTCACTGAAGGCAGAGCCACCCTTCCAGGCCTGGACCACTGGCCTCTGGGCTGTTAACATGAGAGGGAAACTCCTCTCAGTGGAGCCCTGAGGTATTTGGGTCTCTGAGCAGCTTAAACTCTAACCTAACCAATGTTCCAGATTCCATCAGCACCCATAAATCACTGTAAAAGCAAAAGGCCTCCAGAGCTGTCATAGACAAAATATCTTTGGAAGGTCTTGTTGATGTTATGGAAATAAGTCCAAGGTGGCCTGTGCATTGGCCCAGTGGTTACCTCCTCAAAACAGACTGCTCCCAGTATTTAAAAGCCTGGCAGTTTAAGTCATGTTTTTATATATCTAATTGTTTTTCAGATAGCCCACATAAACAAATTCTTAGCCTCTTGAAACTGTCCAGGTGGTCTAGTTGTTAGAAGCTGTTCTGCAATCCCAAAGGCACACAGGTTGAATCCACCAGTTATCAGCTGAAGAGAGATGGGCAGTCTCCTGTGCAATTAACTGCCTCTGGAAACCCACCGAGGGACCGCTAGGAGTTGGTTACAACTTGATGGCATGAACCAAAGCATTTATCCACATTTCATACCCTACAAAACTACATGCAAGATCTGGCTGTTGTCTGCTCACTGTCTCAGCTGACCCTCTGTTGGAGTTCTGAAGTCATAAATGCATAGGAAGAGATTGCCTGTGTTTTTCTCGAGGAACCACTGGTGGATTTGAACCACTAGACACACATGGCCTTTAGTTAACACTAGTACCTGCTACAGACCAACAGAACTCCCTTCTAGCAATGATGTGTACCATGGAGTCAGAGCTAAACTTCCTGTGGATTTTCAGTCAGTTAATCTCATGGGAGGAGAGAACCCATCTATCTCCAGCAGAATAGCCACTGAATTCAAACCCTGTTCTTTTGAGTTGGCAGTGCAGCTTCTTCCCACTGCAACTGAGATGACTCCAAGATGCATTAGTCCTCTATTGCTTTCTGACCCACAGATAACTCATGATACATACACAACATCTAGATACATGTAAGTCCCCCCTCCCTCTCCCGGGAAGGAGTGCCCTTGCTGTGTCCCCTTAGGTGCTCCCAGCATCACCTGCCCCTGGGAAACATTGCAGGAGACCCCTATTCGAGTTGGTAGTGCATCAGCCCCAATTCACAGCAATACTGTCATCTCGTGGGCTGCTTTCTCCTTGCTCAACTCATTACATTGGTAATGCTGTTCAAACAACAATCTTTACGCTAAGCACATGTAACACAGGTATTTTAGAAATGGAAGTTGATTAAATACTTCAAATACCGTCCTAAAAGATTGTTGTTAGGTGTCATAGAGTTGAGTAAGACTCATGGTGACCCTATGAACAAAAAAGATCTGAACCCTGTTCTATCCTGTGCATCCTCAAACTTAACTGATTCACAAGACCCCATTGCAGCAGTCACTATGTCAGTCCACCTGATTGACAGTCTTCCTCTCATTTGCCGACCCTCCTCCATTCCCAGCATCATGTCTCTTTCAGAAGAATAGCCCCTCCTAGCAACATACCCAAAGTAAGTGAGGTGAAGCCTCATCATTCTTGTCTCCAAAGAGCACTCTGGCTTCACCGTAAGACATATCTGTCTGTTCTCTTGGCCATCCATGGGATATTCAGTTCTCTTCTCCAGCACCGCAGCTCAAAGGTGTCAATTTTTCTGTCACCTTTATTCACTGTCCAGCTCTCAGATGCATAACAAATGGTCTGAAAGACCATGGCCTGACTCTGACACACTTTAGTCCTCAAACATTACTCCTCAATCAGTTGGAGAGGTCCCCAACTGCAGATTTTCCCAGTGCAGTGTGTCACCTTATTTCCTGACTGCTGGTACCACGGTGTTAATTGTGGAGCCAAGCAAGATGAAGCTGTTGACAGTATAAATCTCTCCATCCATCAGACACTGCCTATTGGTCCAGTGTTAAGAATCTTTGTTTTCTTGAAATTGAGATGCAGTCCATACTAAAGACTGCATTCCTTGATCTGCAACAAGTGCTTCAAGTCCTCGTTTTTAGTAAGCAAGTTTGTGTCATCTGCATAACACAGGTTATTTATGAGTCTCCCTCCAATCCTGATGCTACATTCCTCTTCATGGAGTCCACCTTCTCAGATAGTTTGCTCAGCATACAGACTGAATAGGTATGGACAGAGAATACAACCCTGACACCCTCTCAATTTTAAACCATGCAGTGTGCCCCTGCTCTGTTTGCACAGTAGCCTTTTGGTCCAGGCATAGGTTCCATATGAGCATAATCAAGTGCTCTAGGACTCCCATTCTTCTCAGTGTTAGCCACAAGTGTTATGATCCACACAGTCTTTGCATTATCAATAAAGCACAAATACATATTCTTCTGGTATTCCTTACTTTCAGCCAGGATCCATCTGACATCAGCAATAATATCCCTGGTGCCATGGCCTCTTCTAAAGCCTGCTTGAACTTCTGGCAGTTCCTTATCTATGTACTGTCCTAACCATTTTTTAATGATCTTCAGCAGTATTTTGCTTGCATGTGGTTTTAATTATATTGTTTGATAGTTTTCACAATCAGTTGGATCATCTTTCTTGGAAATGGGAACAAATATGGACCTCTTCCAATTCATTGGCCAAATTTTCTGGCATAGACTGGTGAGTGCATCCAAAGCTGTACCTGTTAATTGAAACAAATCAACTGGTATCCCATCAATTCCTGCGGCCTTATTTATGCCACTGCTGTCAATGCAGCTTCCACTTCCTCCTTCAATACCATTGGCTTCTGTTCATATGTACTTCCTGAAATTTTTCACTGTCAATCAATTCTTTCTGGTATAGTGATTGTGTTTTCCCTCCATCTTCGTTTGATGCTTTCTGGATCATTCCATATACTGCCCATAGCATCTTTCAACATTGTGACACAAAGCTTAAGTTTGTTTTTCAGCTTGAGAAATGCAGAGCGAGTTCTTTCTTTTTTGATTCTCCAATTCCAGCTCCCTGCACATTCCATTTATAATACTTGACTTTGTCCTCTCTAGCTGCCCTTTGAAATCTTCTGTTCCGCTCTTTTACTTTGGCATGTTTCCTTTTATTTTGGCTTCTCAATGCCCCAGTGCCATTTTTAGAATCTTTTCTGACAGCCATTTCATTTTTCTTCCTCCTTTGTTTTTGTAATGACCTTTGATTTCTTCATGGATGATATCCTTGATATCCTGTAAGATTATAGGAGATTAATCCAGAAATCTGTATATATTCTTCGTATAGATATTTAGGATTATTTAAATAAATTAGGGGTTTTTATATAATTGAGTACTATGCAGTTCTTAAAAATAAAGTTACAGAAGACAACAGTCTTTAAAGTTCAAAAGGTGAGAAGGGTGGGAGGGAGGAAATCATGCAGTCTCAAAGTTTGATGGATAGAGGGAGAGAATGAAGGAATTAGGAAAGATTCAGTGAGGACCTGAAAAGGTGGGGTAATTGTGGACATGAATCAATAGTGATTAATATTATAAAAATGTATCATACAAAACAGTGTGAATAGAGGAAATGTGTGAAACACAATGTCTATAAATGAAACAATGTATACATATTTTGTACACAAACAAAAACTATTAAAACTGAAGAAAAAATTATATAATTGAACATGTCTGAATGTTATAACGTGCTTAATACATATATATTACCTGTTAAAGAAAACAGCACACAGACATCCCTAGTTATGGGCAAAAAGACACCTGATTGGTGGTGATGCTCTTCCCCCCCTTCCCCCCAGGTTGACTCATCACAGAAAGATGGTGATGCTCTTATATCAGTTAGGGCCAGAGCAGCCTGAGTCCTTTGATCATCCTAACCTGATGCCTGGTTTGTGGCCAAAGCTGTTTCATGGCTGGGGCACATAACACATAAATAATAAAATACAAAATACACAGAGAAGTAGAGGAAATCTATGCATTGAAATCTATTGCATTGATTTTGCAGATACTTGACTATAGATCAAAACAAATTGTGGGTAAGCTTGAGGAAAATGGGAATCCCAGAGCACTTAATTGTGCTCGTGCAAAACATATACTTGGACCAGGAAGCAGTAGTAAAAAACAGAACAGGGAAGCACTGCATGGTTCAGGATCAGGAAAGGTGTGCATCAGGGATGCATCCTATCTCCAGACCTTTTCAATCTATATCCGAATAAGATCATTCAGAAGACTGGACTTTATGAGGAAGAATGTGGCATCAGAATTGGAGAAATACTAAACAACCTGCATTATCCGGATGGCATAACCTTGCTTGCTGAAACTGAGGAAGACGTGAGGCGTTTGTTTGCTGCAGAAGGTCAAGGACTGTAGTCTTTCAAGATGGACTGAAGCTCAATGTCAAGAAAACAAAGATTCTCACCACTGGGCCAATTGGCAGCTTCACGATAGATGAAGAAGAGATTGTTAACAGCTTCAGCTTGCTTGGCTCCACAATGAACACTCTTGGCACCAGCAGTTAAGAAATGAAAAAATAAATTGCATTGGGAAAGTCTGATGTCAGGGACCTCTCTAGAGTACTGAAGAGCAACAATGTCAGTCTGGAAACTAAGGTGCACCTGATCGAAGCCATGGTCTTCACAATTACTTGCTATGTGTCAGAGAGCTGGACAATAACAAGGATGATAGAAAAAGAATCAATGCCTTTAAGTTGTGGTGCTGGAGAAGAGTGTTGAACATCCTGTGGACTGCCAGGAGAACAAACAGGCCTGTCCTGGAGAGGGTAAAACCAAACTGCTCCCTGGAGGCAAGGATTTTGAAGCTCCATCTCACATATTTTGGGCATGTGGCTTGGAGAAGGGCATCATGGTTGGAAGGGTAGAGGAAAAAACACTGGAGAAGAAGGCCTAGGATGGGAAGTATTGACTCAGTGACTGGAGAAATGGAATTAGGTCTGTTGGAGAGGATGAGATTGGCCAGGATAGGGCAGGATTCAGAGTTATTCTACATAGGGTTGCTGTGAGTTGCAGTTGACTTGACTCAATAGCACATAACAACAACATGCATGGAAATCCTAACAAGAGTATTGAACATACATCCCATGGACTGCCAAGAGAACATACTGATCTGTCCTGGGGAGAGTGAAGCCAGGATGCTCCTTGGAGGCAAGGATTTTGAAACTCTGTCTCACATACTTTGGGCATGTGGCCAGTAGAGACCAGTCCTTGGAGAGGGACATCATGCTTGAAAAGGTGGAGGGACAGTGCAGGAGAAAAAGACTCCAGATGAGATGGATTGATACAGTAACCGGGGAAATGGGAGTAGGTGTGTCTGAGACAGTGAGATTGGCTCAGGACAGAGCAAGGTTCAGAACTGTTGTACGTAAGTCAGTAAGTCACAAGTGACTCAATGGCAAAAAACGACAAACGTATTGAAATGCCAACAGTTATCCTTTTGTAAAAGCATACTCCAATTAAGTGATTTTATTTCATTCTCAGTTTTCTTCCTTGCCAAATTTTCTGCATTAGGAAGCACTGTCTTCTGCAAGTATATATATATATAAAATCTAGGATAAAATACTGCTTTGATAACAATTAGCTAATAAACTTGTCTAAATAAACATCTCTTCAATTCTGTTTATACCAGTGATTTTCAAAGAAGGTTTTGTCAAATGACAGAACCAAATGTCATTTAGGAAAATAATTATTTTCATTTTTTAAATGATACTTTATTTTTAAAACTTCAAATAACAACTCAAATAGAACCTTCTTATATATATATGGTAAAGATATACTGCTTTAGGACCAAAAATTTAATTGTTTATTTTGTTGTTTTCTCTAGCAATGACATTCTCTGCAGGGATGGTGAAGAGATTGAGATAGTTAACAGTTTTAGTTTACTTGGTTCCACAGTCAACACTCTTGGTAACAGCAGCCAGGAAATCAGGAGATGAATTGCATTGGGAAAGTCAGCTATGAGTGACCTCTCAAGAGTACAGAAGAGCAACGACATCAGGCTGGAGACTAAGGTGCGCCTGATCCGGGCTATAGTCTTCGCAATTACGTGCTATGCATCGGAGAGTTGGACAATGAATAGGGATGATGGAAAGAAAATTGATGCTTTTGAGCTGTGGTGCTGGAGAAGAGTGTTGAATATACCATGGACTGCTAGGAGAACAAACAGGTTTGTCCTAGAAAGGGTGAAGCCAGAATGCTCCTTGGAGTCAAGGATTCTGAAGCTTCGTCTGACATACTTTGGACATGCTGCAAGGAGGGACTGGTCCTTGGAGAGGGACATCATGTTTGGTAGAGTGGAGGGACGGCACAGGAGAGGAAGACCCTCGATGAGATGGATCAATTCTATGACTGGAGTGGTGGGAATGAGTGTGTTTGAGACAGTAAGGTTGGCACAGGATAGAAGAGCATTTAGAGCTCTTGTACATAGATTTGCTATGGGTTGCAAGCGACTCGATGGCATATAACAACAACAACAATTTTGTTGTTCTTGTTGTTGGGCCAATTTTCTAAAAAATGTACCAGAACAATTCAACTAGTGTCTAACCCAACAAGAAATTTTGAAGAACTTGTTTATATTCAGATAACTTGTTCCTTAAATAGGAAGGAATATCTTTAACACCAGCAGCATAGAAGAAAATGTTTTTCTAAATAATAAAATACCAGTAGCAAAATTTAGTGTTGGGTTTGCTAACAAGATGCAAAATTAAAAGGTTCTGAAAATGCATTTTTTTTTCTTTTAGAGGCCACTTCTAAGAAAGCCAGAATAATTCCGAAAGGCATACTGTGACAATTTTAGGTTTTTCTCTCCTCTGCTCACTTCCCCAAGCATTCTTTTATATGTCATATGGCCTAGTAGTAAGAAGCTGCACTGCAATCTCGAAGGCACTCAGTTCGAATCCACCAGCTGCTCTGCTGCAGAAGGATGAGCATTCTTCTGTGAGGTGGTGGTGGTGGTGGTGCTGGTGGTGGTGGTTGTTGTTGTTAAGTATTGTTGAGTTACAGGCGACTCATAGCGACCCTGTGAAGGAGAGTCCTCAACACTTGGGTGTCTTTCATCCTCTCTCCAGGTTCACAGGGTTTTCGAAGGCAAGCTATTATGGAAGTAGATGCCACTCCTCCTTCCACACTTGTTTAATCGGGGAGCTCCACCCCACTCTCTGTCCGCATTGGGTAGCCAACCATTAACGCATTTGACACATCAGTGTCACAGTGTTCAGCCTCACAGCAACCAAGAGTGACCTTTGTACAGCAAGTGGACACACCAGGGATATACGATCTAGAGGAATGTCTGAACAAAAACAATGAAAGACAGGCCCAAGGACCGCGGATTTAAAGTCACCCACCTTTGGCTTGGTAGCATCGCTTTCCGTCCACTGGGCCCTGTGCGGTTACTGTCTCTGAAAACCCTCAGGAAGGTCAGCCCTGGGTGGGTTCTGACTTGAGAGTGCACAACAACATAGCTTCCTGTAGTCTTGGTAGAGGGAAATCTGTTTCTACTTGGTGCTAACAACTGTCTGAAAAAGGCATGGGAGAGAGGTTTGGTTTTGTGATTTTTAAATTTCTTTTTGCATACTTTTACTTGTATTGCTACAGCCTTATCTTTGCGTAAGAAAACACATACAGGAAATGACATCATTTGCAAGGCAATCTATTTCCTGTCTGCTCAGAAAAGAGATGGTGCAGAGACCAAAAAGAATTCATGGTAACAGGTTGGCTTTTCTCATTTTATTCACGAACTATGTGAATTTAAACCATACAGGTCAAAATGACCAAAGAGTTCTTTTGAGGAGATTGTTCTTTTTTTTAGGCTCAAGATACACAGGAAATAGCCATTTGTACTGATTTTGCTACTGATTTAATGACGAAACAAACTTGTCATAATCTGTATCAGTAAAATTTAACATTTCACACATAATTAGTGCCAAAGGAACACTCAAACAGCAAAACCAATTTCAGCTGAGGCTGCTTTTGTTTTAAAAAAAAAAAAATCGAAAGTTTTGGCCCTTCTTTCATCAAGCCTTAAACAAATACATAATTCTACCATTCATAATAGTGCCTAGTAATTTTTAGAACTCCATTAACATTACATATCAGACAGCATTGTATCCCTTTTATGAAGAATTAAAACTACCATTATTTGGCAACAGAAGTATAATACAATCACCAGCACATTCACCAGGGGGCAGTCTTGTCCTCCGCCCGGGAGGGCTGCGAGGGAAGCCACCAGCACTGTGACCCACAAGCCCACAACCGAGGGTTGGTTATATTCTCTTTCTAACTGGTAAGGCTCAGTGGGGTGGCTTGCAAATGCCGCTGTGTGGGACCCCACAATCTGGCTTTTCCTGTTCTCAGAATTTTTGATGTATCCAGGGGACAGCTGACTGACACTCACAGACCCAGTGTTACCCCGGCCAGGCGGGAAGGGAGGGAAATCTTAACTCAAGGAATGAAATTGCAGGACTAGAGAAGGCCCAGGTCCTGGTCTGAGTGGATGGGCCCCAATTTGCCTAGTTCTGATCTCTGGCCTGGTGTGGCCTCCGCGGTTAAAAGACCCCCTTGACTGCTCCATTTGGAGATAAAGTCAATTACTGATCACACAGAGAAGTCCTTCGTATCCTGTGTAGAGCGCTCCTGTTCCTGAGGAGACTCCAAGAAGCTTCCAGAAATCACAACTTCCTACATCACCCCAAACCTAGGAAGTCCACTCACGGATTTCAGGCCCATCTGAACAGGGATCTTGACTGTTGGTTGGCAGCATCAAGCAGGAGCACAGAGCTGGCTGGACAGAAATGAAACTCTAACATGCACATGCTACGTATGTCCTTTTAAATCAAGGACCCTAAACTTCCATGGACAGGAATCACTAGGCACTGACCCTTCACTAGGAACTGGCTACGTCCATTGTTGCTGTGTCATTTCCAGCCCACTGTGGGAGGCTGGACTTGAAGGGTCACAGAAATCCCCTCTCAATGAATCCCTTACACTGTTCCATGTTTTCACATTTCCCTGTGTGGCTTCACCATCCTCACTTGCTCACAGTAACCCCTCTGAATGAGTCTGTACATGCAGTTTCACCAGATGTTGTGCTCCAGCCTTGTGGATGGTGTGCAGGGACATTTCTGGTGGCTTGTGTTCTTCTGGTGGTTTCTGTACAGAAGCTCTGTACCCTGGAAGCAGCCTGGATTGCTGACACTCTTCTGGGAAGAGGAAAGCCTCTGCCCCAGCTCTCCACCCAGTGGGCCCACTGTTAGCCCTAGTGCTTGCTTCACCGACCCAGAAAACCCAAGCTTCCTGCCTCCAAACTACGAACAGGTGAGGATGGTAAAACCATTTGAGGAGAAGTGAAGAATGTAAACAGTACCAAGGGATATGCTGAATCTTTCCAGAGCAGGATCTGGGAAAAGGACAAGCAAGGGGGTGGCCTGAACTGTCCAGAGGGACCTCTGAGGCCACCGCAGACTCCTGAGTTGTCATGCACCAGAGCCCAAGGAAGTGTCTGTGACACGTGGAACTGATGGGAAACCAGCCCTTCCCTGACTCACCCACCCTGACACAACTACCCTCCAGAACACAGTCCGTTTAAATCCATCTTTAATGCAACACCAAGGTCTCATCCAAATTCATAGCTACAGGGTACTCACAGCACTGGCCGCTTACTTCATTTACACAAATCACATTCTCTGCAGGGGAAAAAAAATTTACTTTTTAAAATTTCTAATATGTGGAACTTAGATTTGGTTGGGTTTTGGGTTTTTTTTAAATATAAGTTCAATTGAAACTCAAGTAATCTGATTAAGTATTTTCTACTCCTGGAATAGGCTTTAAAAGTTTTCTTTCTATAGTTATATGCACTTAAATTAGATTCCTAAAATACTCTCATATGCATACAGAAAAATAGTCTCTCAATGACAAATCACATTTTACAATAACAAGTTAAATATTTTGACAACAGAGTCTGGGTTAGTTTAGGCAACATTTAACAGCATCGCTTCTTACATACCATATATACAAAGAGTCATGGACATGCCCATAAACACATATCAGAGATTTCCTCACAAATCATTTCTAGATTTAAAGAGCGCAACCTTTCCACTTTACAGAGTGGAATTCTGCATCTGTCTGAGCTGGTAGCAGCATAAAATGCAGAAATCCAGAAGCTGGGAGCTGATTATCATACACAGGACATTTTTGTTGCCAAGTTCTCACCTGTAAACATGTATTTACACATATGCTGACCACGTAGACACATGAGGATAAAGAGCTAGTGGAGCTAAGGCAATACAATGTGAGTCCTATGCTTGACGACTTCTCTACCAGCACAGCCACAAGAGGGAAAGAGAGGCTCTAGCTAAAAAATCCGAGGTCGGTTTCACAGTTCACAGATAGCTGGGCTATTGGCAATAATGTTTTTAATGCACAACTAAATAAAATTACCAACAGATCTTGCCAGAACCTCTGTTTCTTAACAGTGAATGTTCTCCAGATGACATTTGAAGGACTTAAATATTCATTCATCGGAAGGAATGCTGACATAATATTAATTAGTGCCCTTAGAAAACACTTTCCAGACTTACCGTAGTCTGGTAAACTGCATGATATGTAGAAAGAAACCCTCCATTCAGGCGACTCAGCTAAATCCACATAGCATGAATTTGCATTTTGGGTTCTATCTTCCCTAACTTTTTTCCTTAAGCAAACATTAGAATCCCAGCCAGAATCAGGAAGAATAGAAAGGGTTATTGCTCAATGAGTACAGAAACAGGACCAATTTGCAAAAAAAGCAAGTGGAGCTGCAAAAGTTTTGGAGCAGCCAGACAAGTGGAAGTCAGTTTGGACTAGACAGCAACAACAATCACAGGGTAGAATGAGTTCCACTGCTGGCCACCTCCTGGGGAGCTGTAACCTTCTAAAACTTGAGGGGATTCACACAATGCCTTCTTTCTCCTTTTCTACTATCTTCCCCCTTAAAAGCCACAGATGGGGTCCTATAGGCAGAGGCTGCCTTTGAAGTGGTTGCTTCTCAGAAGCAAGCTCCCTCCCAGCCACCTGTGAACCATTTGTGCTTTTATGAAAGAAAATACTACATAAAAACAGATACATTTCAAAAATCAGTCCAGCTCTCTACAATTTGGCAGGGGGACTTCTCAAAATAGGAACACATAAGATTAAGTCTCATTCACCTCAGTAACCGAAAAGGTGCCTGAAAATACAGCACAACCAGGGAGGATCGCCTTTGTGGGCTTCAGACACAGGCAGTGGCACCGGGCACAGGGCCCACAGCCTGTGCATGATTTAATAGTCTGTCGCCACCATCTTTAGTTTCTTAATAATTTTAATCAAGAAGCTCTGCATTTTATTTTGCCCTTGGCTTCGCCTCTCCCCATCATACAAAGCACCAGCTAGTCTGTTACCTGGTTTACACTAAAAGCAATGTCCTGAGCATGCAGTAGGTGGAGCCAGCACCTTGGGCTCCAGCAGCGGGAGCCGCAAGTTTCCAATGGAAGAGCGCCATCTAGCGGTGACGGTGGGTCGACCGGCAGCTAGCCACTCACTAGGGACCTAGACATTGCAAAGCGGCCATCATTCTTTGGTTCCTGAATCACCGCCCTTGCCCTAGGCTCTCCATTCTGTTGTTTATATACAGAAACGAGAGGAAATAAGGGATTTGGGCATCAGAAGAGAAAAGCAAAGGTACATAGTTTTAGCAACACAGCCACACGGGAATTTTATTCCTTTCAATGATTAGAAGTTTAGGGTTCCTAGAAGAAAAGAAGATGCATTGCAGCTACTGCATAAATAAAACCCTGGTTCCTGGTTAATGCTCAGTGTCAGTGAAATACTGCATTTGTTTCAATGCTGAACAAAGAAGCCCACTTCTGAGCACAATTTTATTTGGTGGGCTTTGAGACATATACTAAAATATTCACAATATTCATATGATAGTAACAATATAGGCTGGTATAGAAAATAGAACAGAATCCTATTAAAACACAACTCACAACATATCCTGATATACAGTAGGGGTAAATGTACCCTGAAATACAACAAGCACACACAGTACTGGAAAAAACTATTATATGAGAGTACTCTGGTTCCCTGATGCCCAAAAAGAAGAGTCTCTTTTAATGGTAGAACTGATTGATTCTGCATGTAACTGAAAAGATTATTTGGAGGTGAGAATGTATTGGCCTGTTGTTTAAGTAAATTAAAATTAGATATAAAATTACACTTTGGAAGTCACAAAGGCAGGCTTCTTAGCTTTCAAGACAGAAACAGGATGGGGACTTCCCAAATGAACAATGCACAGTTAGAAACACTGGCTATGTCAGTGAGATATTCAGTCCACAGATTGGACTCTCCAGTGTGTTAGCATCTGGCTTTTAATGCTCCCAAGTTAGTGAACTATCAGGCTTTTTTTCTGTCCTTAATGGGGAGTATACTTCCCAGCTTATCAGAAATAGATTATCTCCTGGCTCCTAAAGATATAAGGTGATGGCCTTCAGTTGAGTCTGAGTATGTACAAAAATATCCTGCATCTGATGCAATGCAGACTTGAGGTAATAGAGTCCTAGAACTTTCTTTTCCTCCACCTCAAATAAATACCTACTTTCTAAGTACAAAGGAACAGGACTGTTCAGTACAAGGTGGTCATGATGTTGCCCTGTTCACAAAGAAAGTGGTCATGAACCAGCTGCTTCCTCCCTGCCATGACATGACACAAAGCCGTATTTTCTCAAAGAGTTTTCTCTATTTCTTTAAAGAACCACTCAACAAAGCAACGTTCATCAGAATCATTCAAAATACAATAAATATGTGCCAAATCTCCTGGGAAAGATTCACTCAAGATGGCTGACAAGGTATTACCTTGCCACTACCTGACTCTAGGTGCTACCAGAAAGACATGCCACAGCAAGAGGGAAAGCAGGACACAGCCAGATCTTCATCAGAGACTAGTTGATACTCGAGGATGTCAAAAATTGAAGCTGGATCTAGAGCTGCTTCCTGTGGGCCGGTCAGGGCCATGGAGCCCTGATCCAGGATCATGTTGCAAGAGGTAAGGTCTCTGGCCTTCCAGCCAGCTCTTACCTGTGAGATCCTGGGAACATACAGCTTAAGGAAACTCCAGTTCAACGGCCTGTTTCCTTCTCATCCTCAGATCCTTCTATCGTATTGCGCTTTACATTATAACTATGTGGTGCCCACAAGGTTTGGTGGATGTTTCAGGCCTATCTATTTCTAGAAGGGAGCCTGAGGTAGGTAGATAATTACCATGGAGTCGGGGAGGGCGGTGCCCCTATTTTACCAAATCTTGAAAACTCATTGCCATTGAATTTTCTCTTTCTCAAGGTGAACTGCTCCGTGGCAATGCTCTTAGCCAGAACACATCACAAGGCCTTTCTTCCACGATGCTAGCAGAAAAACACTGCCACACCTGCGGTTAGCAGGGGAGCAGGAATCATTTACACCATTCACAGAGCCTATAAAGCACTGATGCTTCCCTAAACAAAGCCGTGCACACAAAGGTGGGGCAGGTCGATGGGTCAACACTCGGCTTCCTCTGTTGTAACTCCAAGTCCTCCTACCTGGTCCAAGAGGAGGCAGGGCTACATGAAGTATGCGCTTGTCACTTGTGTGGGCCTGCTGCTCTCCCTGAGATTTTCAGATCATCAGCTAGCCAATCGGCACGCGTCTAACCACAACCTTCCCAGGACTGGATTCACCTTCAGGTTTTCATCTGAATAAATGAATGAATCAGACGCACAGATATTTGGTTCCACTGGGCCACCCGAGTCAAAGGAGGAGACAAAACGTTCAGCTATATTTATAGACTCTACTAGGTGCTGGAGAAAAGTATTGAGAGTACCATGGACTGCTAGGAAAACAGATTCATCCTGGAAAGGGTTAAACCGGGCGGCTCCTTGGAGGCAAGGATTCTGAGGCTCCGTCTAACATACTTTGGACATGTTGTGAGGAGAGACTGGTCCTTGGAGAAGGACATCATGCTTGGGAGGGTGGAGGGACAGAGCAGGAGGGGAAGGCCCTCTATGAGGTGGATTGATTCAGTGACTGGGATAATCGGGATGGGAGTGTCAGAGACAGTGCATTTGGCACAAGACAGAGCAGAGTTTAGGGCTGTTGTACATAGGGTCACTATGAGTTGCAAGCAACTCGACGGCACATAACAACAACAACAACTAAGTGCCCTCACAAAATATGAGTTAGGCACTGCCAGATGGGTTTGGCAGCTGAGTAAACCATTCTGGGGCCATAAAGGGAACTCCACGGCAGACACTTCAGTGTCCCAGGTGCAGAGAGAAGGTTTCCACCAAATGCCTCTTAGGTTGCCTCAGTCTGCAGTGTCTGAGTGCTTGACAGTCATGGGTCTCTGGTGTCACCTATCATGTTGCCTCTATACCTACTAAATGCAAAACAAAACCTTCTGAGTTCATGTGTTTTCATCTCCTCCCTCCCTTACTGGCATCACGTGTTCTACTAAATGTGTGAGCAATGATGCCTGGATTAAGCAGACTCGCTGTTCATCTCACATTAACCTCAAGTGTAAAATGACTCTGTGTCATTTCAAAGTGCTAATGTCCTAGCTTGGAAAGTGGAGAGTCAGCGAAAGAGAGGAAGACCCTCAATGAGATGAACTGACATAGTGACAAAGGGCTCGAGTATGTGAGAGACGGTGAGGATGACACTGGGTCGGGCGAGGTTCAGATCCATTTTCATAGAGTCGCGATGAGTCCTACTTCATTCGAGGGTGTCTAACCACAGCAAAGCCCCAGAAAGGAGCCCCCATGGCACAGTGTTTAAGCACTCAGCTGCTAATCTCAGGGTCCCTGGGAGACAGGCCCAGAGGAGGTCCCACCCATCGAGAACCCTGTTCTGCTCCGCAGCACAGGAGTTGGAGAATAAACCAACAAAGTTCTCTCCAAACCCAAAAGAAAAGAATCCCAGATGAGACCAGAATGAGATAAAAAGAAATTAAAACCTATTTTCACTGAAAATTCTTAAAGTTGTTAGACTCCAAATTGCCACCACCACTATCTTAAAAAAAAAAAAAAAATCCAAAAAGGCTCAACCCATAAGAGAAATCTATTTGGAGTAAAGAAGTTTCTTCTTCTTACATGTATCAAGCAAGCTCTCAAATACATTCCAGCACCTTGCTTTTCATGTCAAACCGGACCCAGCGGGTCCATCCCACCCTGATCTCCAGCCCCAGAGCCGTGTAGAAGCCCCTGCACTGTGTGATCAGGCTCCCTGTTGTCCAGGCAGCGAGCTGCTTGGCCTCAGAAAGCACCTCATTCCCTCACCTCTCTCCCACCCCTGCAAGACACCTCGGATCTGGGCATCAAGCCCAAGCCACTGAAACAAGACATAATATTTTTACTCAGTTTTAAGATGATAATTTTCCTCCCCAAATTGAACTACTCAACTGTATGAAGGGCACCCTGGTAAGTTGTTGCACTGCCAACTCAAAGGCAGTTGGTTCGAGTTCACCAGCTGCTGCTGCATGGTAGAAAGATGAGCAACCTCCTCTCATATGATTTATTGCTTCTGAAAACCCAACAGAGGGTCAGCTACCAGTCAGTTCTGTTTTAATGGCACGTAACAACAAAAACAAATGGATGAAACCAGTTCTCTTCCTATGCTTAGGTTGTGTTTTGTTGTTGTTGTATATTGAGTCGGAATCAAGCTATACCTGACACTCCAGTGGATTTTCAGAGGGAGTTAATTACACAGGAGGAAATTCCTCATCCTCGTCCTGCAGAACAGCTGGTGGCCTCGAACTGTGTGCCTTCAGGATTGCAGTGCAGTTTCTTGCCACTAGGCTACCAGAGCTCCCACAAGTGAAACTTTTTGTTCAAAAAGGCAAAGAAGAAAACTATCTCCTCTGAAATGTCTCTTCTTTGAACATGGAGATTTCTCCTCTGCCATCAGAAAACAGCAACACATTCTTCAGTAGTCAACCGAGGAGACCTGGACCTAACTTCTCAAGCATCTTGGTGACCTTGGATCTTTCTGGGTGAGGCTGGCCCTGGATATAAGTGAGTCACCTCTTCATGTCCTTGTGGTCATGCCCAGCCTAACACCAGGAAATGATGCTGTCTACCCATCAGAAGAGCTATGAGGTGGACTGTCCTTTAAAGGAAGATGGTCTATGAACCAGGTCCAACCCAAGGAACCCCTATGCTCAGAGCTCTCAGGATAACTGCAGGGGTGATGGAAGAATTATCACACAGATGTGTGGACAGGAAGGCTCTTTCTTGAGCTAGAGTAGGTCAGTGCATGAGCTAGCAGTATAGCTCAGAGAAGAGGTATACCTGGCATGTCCTCAGTGCTGGGATGAGAAAGCCAGGATGCAGTGGCCTAGAGAACCCTTGGTTTAGAAAGCAAAGAGCTAGGTGACAGACTGCTTACTAGCAGAAGACATTTAATCTCCACAAAGTTTGTCCCAGACAAATGAAAAAAACAGAAGAGTGAAGGAATTGAAGTGAAAGTGTTGAAGACTTCATGCATCACCCACATTCCTTTATCCTCCAACACAATTCATGAGCTGGATTGGAGGGCCAGCTATGTAATGACTAAATATGGATGGTCAGTCCCATTAAAAATTCCACCAGTAAGTACAACACTTATCCTGCACTCGCTACACTGCACAAGTATCAAAATAAAATGTTCCACATGGTCATTTAGAGGAAAGAATGGTATGCAAAGATGTTATCGCTTTTCCAGGCTACATGAATTCAGATAAAGGGATTCTATAACCATGTAGCCTGGTCTGTTACTGTGTGTACCACTCCACTTACATAAACAGTGATGTCCAACATCAATACAAAATGTCAATGAAGTGAAACAGATGAGGAAGAGAACTGTTTAAAAGGTCTATATGATTAGTTATTATTGTAATGACAGGAGTCCAGAACGAAGGTGCATAGTGGAGTGGACTTGGGAGGAGGGATTGTAAAACAATGAAAGAATTTTTCTTTTACTTTTCAAAGAGAAAAATGAACCGGAGGGGAGGGTTGGGCAAGGAGAAAAGTGTAACAATGAATGAATGGAAATCCAAAGTCTCTAAGTTTTCATTAAAATGAATAATAATAAAAAGAAAAATAAGTCAATGAAGGAAAAAGAGAACAGGAAGGAAAGGATTAGAATGCTGACCCAATGTAGCCCACTGAACGCCTTTCGCCCAGCACAGTACTATCTCCTTCATCAGTATACCGAACAAACTCTATTGGTTATAGAAATAGGAAAGAATGAGCTGTATGTTTATATTTAGATTTAATTTAAATCGATTTCTTAACAACACCAAAAATATAAACTTAAAAGTATTTTAACCGTGTTTGCTGCTGGGAAGTGATAAACAAATGCATTCCTGAAGTTAAACATGGATGTTTCTAACTGAAGGGTTTCTTTGCTTGGTTCAAAAAAATACTTATGTCTACTGTTCTTGATACAAAATTCTACACTATCATCAATAAATAAATAATAAGTGTTTTGTAATTGTATGAAATGAAAACTTTTTGTCCTTCCAACATAAACTTTAAAAAAAAAATGCTTGGAATACGACAGGTCTGTTATGGGAAATTATGACTCTACACATTTGGTTCGCAGCAAGGTGAGGACTCTGCCACTGTCCTAATGCCATCACTGATGAAGTATTTCCATAGCCCAAGTTAACACCTAAGGACATATAATCAAAGAAAATACCACTTAACCCAGGAAAACTAGACTCCAAGTACCAAGAGAACATGCAGAGACCCTATCATAACCACAAGAAGCTGGGTACATGAGAACATCACCATGTAAACAAAACAGTCCACACATTTTCTAAGTAAATCAAGTTATTAACCATCAGCCCATCTCTTGGCATTTTGGGGGTTGGGGGTGGAAATCTATGAACTCAAACTAAACAGCTTGGCACGTGGTCAAAACACTTCTAACTCAGGATATGTATTTCAAGATGTTACTATGGGTTTGAAGTGTATAAAGAGGTGTATAGAACCAGATGCTCTGCTGGAGAAGGAGGAACAATCTCCTCCTGTACCAGTCAGATATGATTTGACGGTACACACAAAAAATAATAAAAAAAATTTTAAAAAAAGAGGTGTATAGAAGAGAGCCCGGAGTCTTCCACTCTCGATTTGTGGCTAGATTTTTGTGCTTCTGAGATCTTTCACCTACCACATAAGAGATTTCCTTCCTATCTTTCCATCTCACCACCAGGCTGTGTTCCTAGTCATTTTCCCTGTTTAACACCTTGGAGAAGAAGCCTGGATCTGGGACATGGCTTTCTGTCAACACACCGAAACAGTCACAAGAATGTCTTATAACATCCCAGATCCAGCACATTCAAGCACG
>NW_006399801.1:12532327-12641400 GCF_000299155.1 Elephantulus edwardii
GGCGGCGGTGTTACAGCTCGTAATGAAACACCACCGAGGCTCCAAGCCAAAAGAGATGTTTTCCACATGATGTTGTAAAGTAGGCTTTTTAGTGACCAGTGATTGTGAGCTTCCCTCCACCAACTTCCAAAGGTACTGAGAATCAGGGCTGAATCATTGAATAGGTACCAGCGTGTTTCATCTTAGTAAAAGTGTTAACATCTTAGCAAAAGGCCTAAAGGGGGCAGGGCAGCTCTAGCCACACAACTGCTGGGTTTCCACAGACCAGACCTTCAAAGAGGTGTCTGACTTGGAAGCCATCACACCGAGCCATCTTATCTAAGGGCAGAATTTCTAATAAGGCCTCACAGATCCTTTTGGGAGGAATGGGAATCTGAAGAAAGCCATGATAGGAGCCTCAAAGTGTGTTCCCAAACACACCAACGACTAGGTATTTTGAGTGAAGGAGCCAACTTGGGCAGAAGTAAAAAATAGGAAGGTTACAGGAGTTCTCAAAAAAATACAGACACTGCATTTATAAATATTTTACAACAACCAGACTGATGATGATTAGAGGCTGAAGAAGGGTCAGACTCCCAACCAAAACTAGTGTAGGTGACAGGATTTCAGGGAACCTAGAACCCATGAGACTGACAAAGGAAAGTACAGTTTTTGTTCCATAAAAAGGGGAATTGTGTTGGGAGGAAGGATTGTCAAGAACTATTCCTAGAAGCATGGAGATCTTGTCTTTGCTGTCCCCTTGACCTGGGGCTGAACACCAACCAGTGGTTTCTTAGAAAAGGAACCCAGTTTCCTTCCAGACAGCCTCTGTTGCCTCAAGCGGGAACGCCACTGAGATACTCGCTCAGGGTTCATCGAACAGCTGCAGGTCCAAACGGACCACAATCTCTCCTGTTGGGACCTCGTGGAGCAGGAGACACTTCGTGACTGGACCCTTGGAACCCTGATCTTTCTTGATATCAGCCACGCGGATCTCTGTCCGACCCAAAAAATCTGAAATGGAAACAAACAGACCCTAATCAGCAAGATATCACCTTCTCTCCAAGGCATGAGCTTTGGGAGTCTCCCAAGTAATTGTAAATTTTCCCTTCTTTCAGAAAGAGTTAAAGTCAAGCTGCAGGAATCTATCTAGGAGCCATGATGATAGAGATTGACATTTAAATGGGGTGAAAAGGAAGGGACACCAGAGGGGGACAAAAGAGAGTACAGGACAGGCTAAAGATACAAACCATGAATATTTCCACACCTGCTCCCACAGACCCCAGAAGGGCTGTAAACTCTCTGGGAAATGATGCAAACCTAATCTTATTAGTTGTACAACTTAAATGTTCTTCCAGAAGAACAACTATGTTTTAGGCTAAAACTGGACAGTGATCTCTCATAGAGGTTGTTGTTTATGTTGTTGTGTACCATCAAGTCAGAAACAACCCATAGTTGACCCTCTGGTGGGTTTTCAGAGGCAGTTAATTGCACAGGAAGAGAATGCCCATCCTTCTCCCCTGGAGCCGCTGGTGACCTCAAACCATGTGCCCTCAAGATTGCAGCACAGGACGCTTCAATGATTTAGACCCTCCCAGAAGAGCTGTGGGTGAGCATTAACATTACTGGTAAGTGTGTTCATTTTCTCCTGGACACAGAGCCCACTAATTGATCCTAAAAGCCTTCTGAGGTCGCAACTCTTCTCACTATTTCTTAGTTGTTGGAATGGACGGAAAACCTCATAAGCAGTTCCTTACTTTACCTCTACCTTGCATTCGAACTTCCGAGTTGTAAAACAACCCAGTGGTAGATGGAATTTCCTCCAGGACTTAAGAACCATAAATGACATAGCTGAGCATCTACATCTTGTGGTTCCTAACCACTACACTATAACAGACAAAGTGCTAGTCTATAGGCCTTTTATTTTAAGAACCACCTTCCCTCTGTAACTTGATTTGTGCCACTATTAGAACCTCTACTCAGAACATTATTGCTTTTTAATTTTTGACTCATGTACTTTTAACTTGTTAGTTAAATTTGTATCTTCCAGGTTGCAACACTTCCATGATACATCTTCAAGGATATGAACATGTACGGCTCAGCACAATTGATAACAGTGCATCTAAATTCCAAAATCAATCTCCATAATAGTCTATGTGTTTCCTACTGCCAAAGGGGCCCTTTAGAGTAGTGAGAGATTATCTTCACCCTGAAACCTACAGCGTCCCTTTTCAGCAGGAAGTAGCTAAGAGAATACGCCATCCCCTTTTCCTTATAAAGCAGGGTGAAGTCTCTCTCAGGGAGGAGAGATAGGGAATGGCAAAGGACACACTGACAAAGGAGATTAATCAGAACTGGCTTCGACAAGCACTGTGGCAACTGGACAATTAAAACAGACATTCGGGGGTGGGGAAGAAGAATGAACTGGGGAGGAGGGTAGAGAAAATAGTGCAACAATAAATGAATGAAAACCCAAAATCTCTGTAAATGTTCACTAAAAGTAATAAAATTTAATAATAATTAAAAAAAAAAGGATTGCAGCACAGCTTCTCGCCACTAGGTCACCAGAGCTCCCTTGAAATTCTCAAAGGAAGATGTTCTGTTACACCCTTTAGTTTAGTGGTAAGAAATCACAAAGGCATGCAGTTTGGATCCACCATTAGCTCTGCAGGAGAAAGACAATTCCTGTGTGATTTACTGCCTCTAAAACATGCTGGGCTCTATGAGGAGAAGTGTGGCATCAGGACTGGGGGAAGATCTATCAATAATCTGCGATATGCAGATAACACAACCCTACTTGCTGAAACTGAGGAGGACCTGAAGCGCTTGCTGTGACTGCAGCCTCCAATATGGATTGAGGCTCAATGTCAAGAAGACAAAGATTCTCACCACTGAACCAATTGGCAGCATCAGGATGGATGGTGAAGAGATTAAGATTGTTCACAGCTTTAGTTTGCTTGGCTCCGCAGTCAACACTCTTGGCACCAGGAGGCAGAAAATTAAAATACATATTGTAATGGGAAAGTCTGCTGTTAGGGACCTCTCCAAAGTACTGAAGAGCAATGGTGTCTCCATGGAGACTAAGGTGCATCTGATACAGGCCATGGTCTTTGCAATCACTTGTTATGCATCAGAGAGTTGGACAAGGACAAAGGAGCATAGAAGAAGAATTGATGCCTTTGAGCTGTGGCGCTGGAGAAGAGTATTGAGAGTACCATGGACTGCTAGGAAAACAAACAGATTCATCCTGGAGAGGGTTAAACCAGGCGGCTCCCTGGAGGCAAGGATTCTGAGGCTTCGTCTGACAGACTTTGGACATGTTGTAAGGAGGGACCGACCGGTCCTTGGTAGGTGCTTGGTAGAGTGGAGGGACGCCGCAGGAGGGGAAGGTCCTCTATGAGGTGGATTGATTCAGTGACGGGGGTAGTCAGATGGGTGTATAAGAGACAGTGCGATTGGCACAGGACAGAGCTGTTGTACACAGGGTTGCTATGAGTCGCAAGTGACTTGATGGCACATAACAACAACAACAAAACCTGCTGTAGGGTCAACTATGGGTTGGTTCCTGCTTGACTGCCCACAACAACAACAGAGAGCTGAAGAGCGAGGGCTCGTGCTAATTGTGCTCCTCAGTGCCCGCTGGAGGCAGACACTGGGATGGTGGAGGAAGCAGGAGCACGTGGGCTGTATGCTTCCAGTAGTGCTTCCTGAACAGCCTCAGCACCACATGTGTCAAATCTTGAGTGTCAGTGCTGTGGACTGAATGAAGTCCTACCTTCTGAGCCTAATCTGTGACCATAGTTACAAACCAAGTGAGAATGCTCTCAGTTAATACCACAGTGGGTGGGATTCCAGCCTGAGTCGTGTCCTTAAAACAAGAGATGAGGGAGACAGATACACACAGGATAAAGACACATGTTGTGCAAAGGTACACCTAAATATACAAACCAATAAAAACGTGGGTTGGCTGGTTGTTTTCTGTTTGGTAGTTTGTTTTTGTTTTGTTTTTTTAAAAAAACAGAAGTTGAGAAATAGTATACAACAATAACTAAAAACACGCCAAGGAATGTCTGGAAACTCCTGGACTACCAGCAGTTGGAGGAGACAAGAAAAGGTCTCTCCTGGGACAAATAGAGAGAAGAGGTTCTTGTTGGGGAGCTCTGGTGGCCTAGTGGCAAGAAGCTGCACTGCAATCCTAGAGGCTCACGGTTTGAATCCACCAGATGCTCTGCCGGGGAAGGAGGGACAATCTCCTCCTGTACCAGTCAGATCTGATTTGATGGTACACACACACACAAATAATAAAATAAAAATTTAAAAAAAGAGGTTCTTGTTAACACCTTGAATTTTGACATTCAGCCTCTAAAATTTTGACACAATAAATTTCTGTTCTTTAAAGCCTCCTAGTCTGTGACAGTTTCTTATGGCAACCGTAGAAAATAACAACAATATGATGGTGTATGTGAACACAAAGGGAAAAAACTTAAATGCAGATACACATTGGTGTGAAACAGGACTTCAGGTCATTAGTTATTTTGTTTCTTACTTACTTGTTGGACATTTATTATGTGCCAGGAATTATATCAGAATTAGCCTTATTTCAAATCTGAGAATTGTTTCTATTGGACAGTGTACTGTGTTGAATAGTATACTCTACCCTCAAATTCATGTCCACCTAGATCCTGTAAGTGTAACCTTATTTGGAAATGGGATCTTTCCCAATGTCATCAAGTGAAGACGGGTCACACGAGATTGCTTGCTGGGTGGCACTGAGTCAGAACTAATCCATAGCTGACCCTCCTGCAGGTTTTCAGAGGCAGTAAATCACATGGGAAGACCACCCATCTTTCTCCCAAAGAGCAGCTAATGGATTTGAACCACGTGCCATTGGGATTGTAGCACAGTTTCTTACCACTAGGCCACCAGAGCTCCCTCATCCTAGATCAGGGTGGGCCTTAAATCCAGTGACTTATAGAAAAAGGGAAACACGGGCACACAGATAGATGACAGACATGGGTAGACAGAAGCGGAGTTGAAGTTATGATGCCACAAACCAAAGGAGATCAGATTGTCCACAACCATTAGAAGACACAAGGGGCAAGGGAAGATTCTTCTCCAGGGTCTCCAGACAGTATGTGGCTCTGCCAATCCCTTGACTAGCAGATTGGCTTCATGGTGAAGAATCATGCTGCCAACACAAAGGTATGTAGTTCGGATCCACCAGAAGCTCCACAGGAGAAAGACAGACAATCACCTCCTGTGTGAGTTACTGCCTCTGACACCTGTGGGAGGGTCAACTATGCACTGGCTCCTACTAGACTGCCCACAACAACAACAAAGGGACGAAGAGCGAGGGTTTGTCCTTACTGTGCTCCTGAGTGTATGCTGGAGGCAGACATAGGGGTGGTAGAGGAAGATCTCTAGTCTGTCTCCAGAACTGTGATAGAACAAATTTCTATTGTTTTAAGCACCTAGTTTGTGGCACTTTGTTATGGAAGTCCTGGGAAATCAACACAGGAATAAATTGTTTCCTTTTGCCCCAACTTGCATTTCATGGGAATTATCTCTGGTGTAAAAACAACATTGTTTTTGTTGTTGTTAAGTGTCATCGAGTCGTAGGTGACTCATAGCGACCCTATGAACAAAAGCCCTGGACACTTGTATAACTTTCATCGTTTCTCCAGGTTCATAGGGTTTCCGGAGACAACTTTTTTCAGAAGTGGATGCCACTCCTGCTTCCAAGCTTGGAAAACAACATTAGGATCTGTAATCTACACCCTAGTGGAGTTGTCAATGTGTCATGGTATTTCACTATGAAAAGAAAAATCCAACCCCAAAGTTCACTTATCAGAGTAAAAGTTGACAATATGACCAAGAAACAGTCAAGAAACCAGAATTGGCAGTCAGATTGTTCTGGATTCAAAATCAAGCTCTAACATTTAACCTGGTGTTGTGACTTATCTTGGACAATAATCAATAGTACCTAGCTTACGATGAGAGGATTTAGATCAAACACAGAGGCCAAATAGGACAATTTAAATTGCACTTTGAGTCAGCTCCACATCATAAAGACCCTACAACAGAACACCAGTCCTGCTCCTGCCTCATTGTCACTGGCATGCTCGAGACCACTGTCGCAAACATTTATACTCTGAGTCTCCCAACCTAGGGGACTCATCTTCCAACGCTCCAACACATAATCTTGGGATCCATGTTTTCACTGGTTAACTTTTATAGTAGATTTTATAGTAGTCTTTCTTCGTCAAGTTCAACTCAAACCACTGGCATCAACTCAGAACTTACTGATATCTGACCCCCGATTGAGTTTCCAAGGCTGTAAGTTGCACAGGTGGACACTGTCTGTCTTTCTCCCTCAGAGCCACTGGTGGACTCACAGCACCAGTGGTGTGGACATTGATTAGGGGCACAGGTCACTACAAACTACACCACCAAAGCTCCTTCCTCTCTTTTAAGTCTATTCCAGTCTGGAAGTTCTGCTGAAATCAGGCCACTGAGCGTGGTTCTACTGATACTTGAAATACCAGTGATAGAGCTTGTCGCATCCTAACCACACGCAGATCACCAGAATGTGACAAACTACGATAGCAGGGTGATAGTTCTGACACTGGATTTTACTCAAGAACATAAGTAATTATATAACTGCTTAGTTGAACCTATACATAGACCAAGAGTCAGTTGTTCCAAGAGAATAAAAGGTTGTTTTTTGTTTGGGGATTTTTAAAAATAGTTTAAAATCAAGATGTGTATATCAGGTTTAGATCCTTTCAATGTACTTAATCTATCCATATGATGATCAAATCACCCAAGAAGCTGGACTATGTGAAAAAGAACACAGCATTAGGCTTGTACGAAGACTCACCAACAACCTGTGATATGCAAATGACACAACCTTTCATGCTAACAGTGAAGAGGACTTGAAGCACTTAAGGGTGAGAATCAAGACTACAGCAATCAGTGGGTACAGTGGGTACATTTTTTTAAATTTTTTTTTAATTATTATTTTGTGTATGTGTGTCTGTGTACCGTCAGATCAGATCTGACTGGTACAGGAGGAGATTGTCCCTCCTTTCCCGGCAGAGCATCTGGTCGATTCGAACCATGCGCCTCTGGGATTGCAGTGCAGCTTCTTGCCACTAGGCCACCAGAGCTCCCCAGTGGGTACATTTTTACAAACAGAACAAAATCCTCATAACTACACCAATACATAAAATCATGATTAATGGAGCAAATATTGACGTTGCAAGGACTAAACATTATTTGGATCTATAATGAACACCTGTGAAAGCAGCACTCAGGAAACCAAATGATATAGTGCAGAGGAAAAATCTGCTGTCAAAGAACTCTTGAAAATGTTAACAAGTTAAGATGTCACTTTGAGGACGAAGGTACACCTAACCCAAGCCATACTGTCAATCAGTTCATCTGGTGGCCAAGTGGTAAGAAAGTGCACTGCAATCTCAAAGGCAGAGGGTTGGAATCCACCAGCTGTCCCATGGGAGAAGGATGGACAATCTCCTCCCATACTCTGATTCTAAAAACGTGCTGGAGGGTCAAGCTGTGAGTCAGTCCTGACTTGACGGCACACAACAACATATGCATGTAAAAGCTGGACCACAAAGGAGGAAGACCAAAGAATTGACGCCTTTGAATTACAGTGTTGACATAAGTGTAGTTACAATACATAACTACAGTGACAGCAGTGATGAATATGGAATATGCCATGGACTGCCCCAGAAGAACAACAACAAAAACGGGTCTTGGAAGAATTACAGCCAGAATGCTTTCAAGAAGTAAAGATGGTAAAACTTCCTCTCACATATTTTCAACATGTCATCAGAAGGAATCCCGAAGAAGGGCATCATATTTGATAAAAAGTAGAAAGTAAGCAAAAAAAGAAAGGAAGATTTGGTAAGGTGGATTGACACAGAGTGTGCCAGCAAACACGGCAATGAAGGTGAAGACGCAGGAGTGGGCAGTGTTTCATTCTGTTACACACAGAACTGCTTTGAGTTAGAACCAACGTAATTTATAACTCTGAATGTATAAATCAGAAATAATCTCTAAGAGTATAATTAAACTTACTTTCTGGATTCTATTGTATTGAGCAAGGGAGGAATGCTAGAGAATATTCTTGTTCAGGTTTGAAGCAGAAATAGGAAAGTAAAAGTAAAATATTGTAACATAGAAATTCTGCCTGCACTTCTGGGCTATTTCTTGATCCAGGGATTTTGGACTTGCCATCCCTCACAATCACATAAACTAACTGAAATAAATTAGAAGCTGCACTGCAATCCCAAAGGCACGTGGCTCAAGGCCTCCAGTTGCTCTGTGGGAGAAGGACGGGCAATCTCCTCCTGTGCCATTAACTGCCTCTGAAAACCCGCTGGAGGGTCAGCTATGGGTTGGTTCCGACTCAGTGGTACACAACACAACAACATGTATGTGGGTGGTGGTTGTTGTAAGGTGCCATCAAACTGACAACTCATAACGACTGTGTGAACCACAGGCATGATCCTTCACCTATCCTGCACCATCATCCCCGTCTCTGAGATGCTCACACCCATCTTACAGTCACTGTGTCAGTCTATCTTGTTGAGGGTCTTTCTTTCTCTAGCCTTTTCCACTATGATGTAATTTTCCAAGGACCAACAAAATGCCCAATAAATGTGAGAAAACTTTCACTATCCTTACCTACAAGGAACACACTGGTTGAGCTCCCATCAAGACAACCTTAGAAAACCCACGCATCATTCTACTCTGCATTAGATAGGTCATTATGAGCCAGAATCAACAACAATATAGGTCTAGGTAGGTATGTTTGCATAGCCGGGGGGGTTCTGTTTTTTTGAACCAGCGAGCTCTGGTGGCTTAGCGGTAAGGAGTCACCCTGCTCGAACCCACCAGCTGCTCAGGCAGGAGCAGGATGGACAATCTCCTCCCATGCAATTAACTGCCTTGGAAGCTGGCTGGAGGGTCAGTTATGAATTGGTTTCTACTTGGGGTGCATCTAGATTTGTGCCATGGACTACGGAACTGTGTGGAGGTGCTGGCTTCCCTCACCCCTGCCTTCATCTGCTCTTGGAAAGTCCCATACTGTGGCCTGAGGCAGCTGGCACAGCTCTAGGTGAAGCTCACCTCTCCAAAATGCCTCTAGCACCTGTCCAAGTCTCCCTCAGAGACACTGCACCTCATTTTGTGCCAAATCAATTTCTTGGGAAGGAAGTCCGTGGAATTCTGGACATCAAGTTCTCAGGGAAGAAACCTTGACCCATGACAGTGGGGTGACAGGGCGGAGGGCCAGGCGCCTGGTGGGCAGGTATGTCTGCTTCTTACCGTCAGGGGAAAACTGGTCCCTCTCAAACACGGTGATGCAGAGGACCTCCTGCTCCAGGTCTCGGATGAAGAACTGGCAGTTGGAATTCCACTTGGGGTTGAGGGTGTCCTGGATGGTCTTGGTGATGTGACACTGGGAGCCCATGGTCACCTCGCAGTACGGGTTGCTCTTGCCTGGAGTGAACAGAGCTGGTTCGATTCCCGCCTGTGAGGGCCGCTAAGCTCACTCCCCTCCTTTCATTCCCCTCCAACGCCAGGCTTAATAAATGGTATAAAACGGAGAAATGTGGCAGTTGAAAACCCTACAGCTCAACCTCACAATAAACAGATAATATTAAACTAGGCCTTTTCCGACCTCTCATTTAGCTTTGTGTCACATCTACTGTGAAATGACAGCCACTCAGGCGCCTATGAAAAAGAAACTGAAGAAAGTATAAAAATGTCTAGGTTTTCAAGAAGTACTAAAAAAAATTAATAAAATAAATAAGGCCATTCCGGAAGGAAGTAGGGGATTATGAAAACAACACGCTCAATTCAAACTCGGGGTGGGATGAGTGCGGGGAAAGCTGCTAACAGCAGAGGGCGCCAGAGGGATTTCTCGGGGTCTTACCGTGAGAGCGGCAGGGCTTGAGCTCAATGCCTTCCACCACGTTCACCATCAACCTTCCAATACCTGTTGCCCTTTGGGAACGGACTATGATGGCGGGGAAAACAACACAGAGTGATTAATTTTAACATCTGAGGCCTTTCCCATCCCCGTTTGCCTCACTGGCCCATTCAAAAATACTCCCCTCCTCCCATTAGACTCTTGCTTCCTGGCCTGGACCGTGCCCACCTTTTCTCATCCCGCAGCACCCTCTAACGCTTCCTCTATAAACTCAGGCCTCCCTCTGCCTCCAGGCTCAGCTTCTACATCCAACCAGCTTGTGCCCGAACAATACCTTACCAAGGTAAGCCTTCTCTCGCTTCTTTTTCTCCGTCTCTATGTAGAGTTCAGAGGCAGCTTTGATTTTCTGCACCCAGGCAGTCCTTAGAAAGGAAAAGGCAGACAGCTGCCAAACATAACTCAGGATAAAGGCTCAGTCTGGCCAAATTCAGTTTGCAGAACTCCGTTTTCTTTGTTCATTTGATCTTAACAAAGGCTCGGGGGAAGAAAGTCTAATTTTACGCCACAGGATGCTGATAATTAGTCCTACCATAAATAAGAAAGGCATGGATGGCATTTGTTATGAACGTAACCTCAAACTGCACGGATGTCTCTGTGGGAGCAAATCCATGAGCAACACTGACTAGGAGGAGATAGCAGCGCACGCTCTCTTCCCCTCTTATTGAGATCTATCAAATATTTACCTAATGCAATAGTGTCAGGGGTTCTTTATTAGGAAATCACCTGAGGGAAGAATAATAACTGTTTCCCAAATACCAGAGCTTGCTGCGTCATGGTGATCCCGAGTGTCGGAGTAGAACAGTCCCCCACAGAGTGCTCTGTGACGGCATTTTCTGAGTCCTCTCCAGGTCTCTCTTCTGAGGCAGCTCTGGATGACTGGAAGGTCCAGCCTTTTGACTGATTAGCAACTGAGCGTGTTAACCATTTGCATCCCTTTCCCAAGTAGGGGACCATTTTAAATGAGAGGATAAAAACACAGGCAAGGGGAACACGTCAGCATGGTGTTTTCTCCTTCTTTTGAGAACCAGATGCACACCAAACTGACCCAGCTTGTTTGCTTGGTACAAATGCCTGTGCTAAATTTGTGTCAAATTCATCCATCAGAAAATAAGCATTTTCACTGGATTCCAGGCCTGAGTCTAAAAGACAGTGGGATACTCATGACCCTATAATCGATAGCTTGTCCCAGCAAGACAGGTGAGGAGTTAGGGTTTGGAGCTTCATATCTATTCTCAAGCTTCTTTCCTATTGGCTTCTGCCACCTGGTAACTTAGATATTCTGAGAGGCTCTGTTTATCTCCAAGAAGGCTAGACATTTTTCAAGAAAATGCTGAAGCAAAATTAATTTCAATTTCTTTTTATTTGGAAAAATTCACGCCATATGTCAAACTTGTGAAGGCCAGGTTGTTGAGACCATAAAGAATGTATTATGACCTCTAGCCAGAGATGATGGCATTGCAATTGGGGCCCTCTGAGGATGTCAATTAGTTAAAAGTCCCACTTGTGTCCTCCTCATAAATGAAAGAAGGACAAGGAAATGAGGGGCAGGGAACACTGGCGTCCAGTGCCGGAGAGGTGGCAAGTCTCACCTTTCATTTATGCTCTCTGCACGGAGGGTGTAGACTCTGTCGATGTGGGAAATGTGGAAGATGGGTTCATCTCCAGAAGGATCAGTGGGCAATTTTACTAGAACCTCATTTAGGAAAATAGGCTGAAAAAGAACATGCAGGTGTTATAAAACAAGGTTGAGTGTCTGTATGGACCAGTAGACTAGACTGAGGCAGGCTGTGTGTATATGCAAGTGTGCGTGTGCACACCTCCTGGTAAACTAGAATTTGTATGTGTTGACATGGGTTCCAGTAAATTAAACCATGGATACACCATGTTTTAAATGAGACTGTAGATGCAGTAATTAGACCGAGGACGTGTGTGAACATGCCCATATGTATACTTCAGTAAGCTAGGCTGTGTCTGTGTGCTCACATAAACTCAACTGTCTATTCTTCCAAATTGGGCTGTACATATGTCTAGGGATTCCAGTAACTAGATTGTATATGTATGTACATGCATTCCAATAACTAAAACTATGTGTATGTGTGTGTGCACGGGCTCCAGTAAACTATATTGATATGTGTGCACATATCTCATTAAATGAGACTATGTCTGTCTATCTGTACCATGTCCTAGTAAACTACACTGTGTGTATATATGTACACACTTTTCAGCAGACTTGACCCTGTGTGTGTGTGTTCCAACAATTTCGACTGTATATGCGCTTATGTTTCAGTGAAGGTACGTGTGTGTGTGCACGCACGTGAGCATTCCAGTAAGCTAGACCAAGTGTATGTATGTGGTTGTGTGCATGTTTCCATAAACTACACTGTGAATATCTTATTTAATTACACACATGCTCCAATAATTTGGTTGCACTGGACCTCAATAAACCAGGCTATCTGTGTACACGTATCCACAAACACAGAGGCAGTAAATGAAACTCAATGCATGTGTACATATATTCCAGTAAATTAAACTGTGTGCACATGTTTTCTAGTAAGCTGGACGAGAATAATCATTTCATGTTAACAGCAAATTGTATGAATTAAAAATTATAACTATATATTATTTCCCCCTTGGTCTTACAGGAATTTTTAAGTCCCCTTCAGAATAAGATCTGACTGCTCTGTTTTTCTCATCATACATTCTGGCTGAAAAGAATTCCTAACAAGCAAATAGTCTCCAGCAACTTCACATCCAATTCTCTCCAAAGATTTTTTTCAAACAAAGTTTCTACTGAGGATCTGTATAAATACAGTGCTGTTTTTCCCAAAATAAAGCCCACGGCTGCTTCAGAAAGAATTTGTCTTAAAAAAAAAACACAACACCCCCACACAGACGAATTTAGGAAAACAATACCCCATGACACAAAGACACACAAACACAGCCGGGCACATATGAGAGACCCAAATAAGCAGCTTGGGGAAGTTCTCCACACATCGACTATTAAACTCTGTGTGTGCTGGCAAGGGTAAGGGGCCCAGGTGTTTCAGATTACCTAGGGCAATTGGTGGAGGTTTTGGGGCTACTCAGTGCTGTTTACCTCTGCAAGAGGGCTTATCCACACCTGCCTCATCCATGCACTACACTGGGGACTCCTGCAGGGCGAGGCCAGCTTACCCTAGCTCTATGGTTCAGATTTGGCAGTTAATACACATTCCATCTATTAAATCAAGCTTCGTTCCTTTTCTGACATTACTGGAATGACTGTGGTCTACAGGCTGTCCGCCCTTTCTCTCTCTGTCTCTCTCTCTACCATGGAACCAGAACTAACACACAGCTGACCCTTCACTGGGTGTCCAAGGCTGTAAAGAGACTGGGAGGACACTGCCCATCTTCCTTCCTCAGAACCTTTGGTAGATTCGAACTGACAGGTGTGTCCTTTGGGTTAGGAGTGCAACTCGGATGACGAGGCCACTAGAGCAACCTCAATTCCAAGGTCGTCACCTTTGCCCTTTTCTACTCACTAGAGTCACCGCAAAACTAAACCATTTGCTGGCCGTGACCTTCCAGAGACGGAATGTCAGATGCTGCTTCCCAGACCCTCTGAGTGGGTTTGAACCACCAATCTTTCTGTTAGTAGTGATGTGCTTAACTCTGTGTGCCACTGCTAACACCCTGACACCTTTTGGAAGTGTTCTCCTCCCCAAGACACATCAACCCTGGTATTGCAATCTAGAATCAAACTTACTGTTTTGTACATTTTATACTGCAGGTTAGATTTGGGGCTGAAGACCTTGTCGGTGCCAGAAGACCCCAAGGGCTTTATGATTTGGGTCAGCAGGAGGAAGTCGTTGAAGAGGAAGCCATACAGTTCCTTGTTGCTCTTGGCTTTGTAGAGTTTCCCACTGTGCAGAAACTTGCGTGGCCCCAAGCAATTGGTCACTGAATTGAACACAAGTTGCTGAGAAAGGAAAACAAAACCCAAAGAAGAGATGAAGGAAGGTCATTTTTTGCGTTCTTGGCTTTTGCATGGGAAAGCATGGGCTCCGTCAGAATCTGAGGCTGGACCTTAGCAGGGCCCTTTGTGAGGCACAAATGAGGACCACTTTGCAGACGGTCATGCCATCCACAGTGAAATAAGTAGCCAGCCCAAGGCGGGAAAGAGTTAAGCCTAATGGTTTCACTAGGGGCTCACTAAGTCTTAAGATGACTGGAGCTCGTCTCATTTTTTATTTACCGGGAAACTAGGCTGCAAGAAGAAAACTACAGACCCTTTCCCATGAAGACCACTCTCCGCTGCATGCCTGGACGGGGCATGAACCAGCTCCAAACCAAAAGCAGTACGAGGTGCCCGAAGCCCTTCACCTTCTGCCCAGGGGCACTGACTTTCCTTGGGCTAAAGTCCAGACCTCGAACATGTGTGGGATAGAAAAACTCAGTGGTGCCCAGTGACACAGGAAAATTAGCAAACACTATATTGGGCCCTAGAGTTGGCACTAAGGGTTGGAACGCAATGCTAACACTCCAGTGGGCTCTGTCACCTCACGCAAGCAGGCTCCGAAAGGGTGGTGGAGACTGAGGCAGAGGCGAGCCCATGAAGGCCTCCGCTTTCTGACAGTGGGAGGAGAGGCTGAGGAGAAGCCACAGCCATTTGCCAGACAGCAAGACAATACAGATACGTGGCAGGTCCCTCAGGGTCCCACCTGCCCACACAGAGCCCCAGAGGGCACTCCATCCATCAGTCCTCACGTCTGAGGCTATATCTAGAGCTTCTGAATCTCATAGACTTGTCTGAGGGGAATATTTGTAAAGGAGTGGCAGGTTCATTATACATGCCCCTCAAAAGATATGAATCACCACCTTCCTACCTTCAATATGATAGAAAAAAACAGTAGTATCTCTGTGGCAAGAGGCCTGTCTACTGGTGGAAAGAAAATGTGAACACCTTACTCTTGGGTACAAAGAGAGAGGAGAGATTTCTAACCTTCATTAAGGCTCTAACAGAGCCCAAAAGGCTGTAGGTGGTACCTTCAATGACTATCCTTTGCCCCTTGCACTCTGGACAGGGGCAGGGACTCACTCTAGCCCTTGCTTGCAAAGAGAGAGTTTAAGTCACAGTCAAGTCACAGTGACTCCAGAGAAGCCAATGCTATTGGGCCCAACACTGGGACACAGGATGCTCTTCACTCAAAGTTAACGCTCCCTAGCTGGCCAGGTTTGCACTGCATATACAAGAAATGAAGATAGTCTTAACATATTCAGAAGAACAACCAATCCAGTCTTAGGATAAATACAACCAGAACGTTCCTTTAGAGCAAGGAAGGTGAGACTGGACTCACTTCCTCTGGACATATCATCACAAAGTTCAATCTCTGGAAAAGGAGGTCATGTTTGATAAAGGAGAGGGTCAGCAGACATGAGGGCACCCCTCAGTGGGTTGGATTGGCATAATAGCTGCAACAGTGGACTTCAAACATATCAACACACAAAGATGGTGTTCTGTTAAACACGAGTCACCATGAGTTAGCATTGACTAGATGACAACCTACAATAACAACAACAACAAATCTTAAGGCAGGAAAGCCAAAGGCATGCAACACAAACTGACGTACGAACAGCCATACTTATTGTAGCAGCATTTACAGTGAGCAAAGAGGTGGAAACAACCTGTGTCCATCAGTGGCAAAACTGCTGAAGAAACTGTGGTACAGCCACAAATGGGGTATTATGATGCATCACTACAAAATGACTGAGAATTTGTGAAAGACTATATGACATGGATGAATACAGAACAAATTATGCTGAGTAACACAAGTCAGCCACAAAAGAACAATTATGGTCTGTCGTTGTTATGTGCCATTCAGTTGCCTGCAACTCAAGGAACACCAAAATAAAAAGCTAAGGAAAGGCTTACACACTGAGTCAATCTTTGAGGGTTAACAGAGATAAGGGTGGGGGTGGGGCAAAAAATCAATAAACATCTAAGTTGGGTGGAGGGAAAGGCAAGATGAAAAAGAAACAAAGATACCAAAGATCTTTTTTTAAAAAAAGAATCCCAAAGATGGCATTTATTTGAAAATTCCTTCCTGATGTATGCCTAGATCTGGGCCACACATAGAACACGTGACAGTGAGCAAGGAAACGGAAGCTATCGCATCCACTTCCTGTTATTCTGAACACCATAAAGGAAAAACCAAAACTGGTGTACACTAACTAGGAAAAACTAATCAGTAAAGAAGAGGAAGAGTTTGATTTTAAGTTGCATATAAGCCACATCATTTAAATGGCACAAACTCTGCTTTATGCTTCACGTTGTAGAATGAAGCCCCAGGCCTCACTGTGCCCCCTCTGACTGATGCTGTCCAGCTCACACAAGCCCACTTTTCCACAGTGCATATCATCAGGTTGGCATTTCTGCCTGGTGGAGTCCAGAGAACTGAGTGTCTCAGATTCCTGTGCCTTTAGGATCAAGTCCAAACTCCGGTGACTGACACGCACCCCCTTCTCAGGCTGGCCTCAGCCTGCACCATCTACTGTCTCACATTCCCCCACAGCAATCAGGGTTCCTCCACAAGCCGTCTTTACCAGCTCTGCTCCTGCTGGGCCCTTCCCCCATAATAACCTCCCCGTGAATTCTCCACCGGTGAGATGTCTCCATCCTTCAACACCTGATCAAGGGCCGCCTTCTCGGGTGCTTCCCAGAAGCCCACACATGGCTGTTTCTTCCTCCCTGATGCCTGCTCCTGCAGCACCTAGCATGTAAGTCAGCCTCATCGCTTCTCACATTTTGTGGTGAATATTGATGTAACTCACCTGCTTCCCCAATACTGTACATTCCTTGGGAATAGAGGTCATTTCTTATTTATTTTCATCTCTCTAGTGTCTTGCAGGTGTTCAACTGATGAATGACAGCATGAATGAGGGGTCAGTGAGCAAGGCAGCCGGTGAATGCTCCTGTTGCTGGAGCATGCGTGTCTGGTACCTTCATTTCCATAAAAGTGCTCTCACAACTCTGCCTATTCCCACATCTACCCTGAAGGGCAAGAGAGGTAAGCATGCAGGAGTCAGTGGTGTCAGCTTCCTGAGGTGCCTCTGCGACTGCCTCTGAAATGCAGTAAGAATGATGTTTATGAAGAATAGATGAACCACAGAGGGATTGGATGAAGGAAATGTATTCTCTCTGGGCATTTTAGAAATTTAGGAAACCAGACTGAATGGTATGTGCATGAAAATTCTGTGTGTACGCGTGTGCATGTGTGTGTATGTACACACACCCATTTATGTTGTTGTTGTGTACTATAGAGTCGGAACCGACCCATAGCTTACCCTCCGTCGGGTTTTCAGAGGCAGTAAATCGCAAGGGTGGAGATTGCCCATCCTTCTCCCAAGAAGCAACTGGTGGATTTGAACCATGTGCCTTTGGGATTGCAGTGCAGCTTTGTGCCACTAGGCCACCAGTGCTTCCTAACACATGTGTATGTTGTTATTGTTGTCAATTGTTGTCGAGTCGAGCACGACTCATAGCGACCCCATGAACAAAAGGCCTGAAGCTTTTCTATAACTATCATCATTTATCAAAGTTCATAGAGTTTCCAGAGGCATATGTGTATAGAGGTAAAGAAAAAACAGTGAATGAGACTCAATAAAAAAATGACAAAAAGAGAATTGAAGACCAATGTAGAGGCTGCTTTTTGGGGCATTATGAAAGACCCTCAACAAGGTGACCTGGCACGGCGACCGTAACAATGAGCTTGACCCTGACGGAGACCATGAGGACGGCACAGTGTGGGCAAGGTTCAGATCTGTCATCACAGGGTCACTGTGAGCTGCCTGACGGTATCTAACCACTACAGCACGATAGACTAGATACTCTGAATGACTCACTCAACAAAAATGAAAACTTAAAAGCAAATACAAAATCTGAGTCAAATAGCAAACTATATTCTTTTTTTAAATATAAACAAACTGGGAGGAAAAAGTAAGCCGTTTCCTGTGACCAAGAAGAAAATGAAGGAGGGGCACTCTGCAAGATAAATGAGCACCAGAGCCAACGCTTGCCTGAGAATCCCTTTTGAATCTAGTGACTTTAAGTTTTCATTTCAATGCCACCATAGAATGCAAGAGACAGGAGACCTGGCTCAGTCTGCTCAGAGGAGAAGATAAAAGAGATTTCCACAGGCGGCAGAGATGAAGGACACACTCAAACATGGAAGGGAGGAGTAAGAACGTGTACCTATTCTGACCTTGGTGTAAATGGAGAAACAAAATAATTTTCCTGAGGATTTGGAAGCACAAGTCAGCACTCACACACATTGACAATCCTAGTTCATATAACCAGTGTGACCCAAAGGCTTTCTAAATTTAACTTAGGGTGATCAATTCCTAGACTACAACCTCAGGCCTCAAGGGTTTCCACAAATGAAATTCCAAGGAACATTGAGCATAGCATATAAGTCACAATACAAACAGGGAACAAGGCATGTCCAGTGAATCCTAGCAGAAGAAACAGACAGGAGGATCAGACTCAATAGAACATGAAAACTTCAGATACCACCATCATGGAATTCAGAATACACATAAATGTTTAAAATATGTCAAGGAGGGTGGGAAATGAGGAGCATGAACATTTGAGAAAGAAGCGAGACAACTGAAAAAAAAAAAACAAACAAAAAACCCCAATAAATCAATCACACAGATTCGAGGGGAGGGGGAAGAGATCTGCTAGAAATAGAAAAGATTTGAAACAGAAAAATTCTATGGATAGATTAAATAACAGAGTAAAAGCAGCTGAAGAGAGAATCAGGAAATTCCAGATGAGAAGAGAGGACCGTTTGTGATTTTTGTTGTCCTCTTTCAGGCAGGCAGCCGAGGCTCTGCCAGGAGCACCCCGAGGCCACCCTCGCTAGCTACCTCGGAGAGGCCTTCGCACTGCACGTGAGCTTGGATCCACTCGAGCCGGTCCGAGTTCTCCTTCTCGCGCACGCCTTCGTTCACCTGGGAACACAGCTCTTCTGCCTTCTCCAGGGCGTGTTTCAGGTGGCTGTGGTCAGGGTGGTTTTCAGGAGTATTTTCCAAGATCTACATAGGAGGACAGAAGATAACAAACACCTTGTTGTGCCGCCCTTTCCGACATGTGGGCGAGCCTGGAGCTGGTTATCGTGGAGGACCAGGACTAATGGGGACAGGGTGCAGACCTTTCCTGCTAGGCTCACTTGAGGGACTGCAGCTCTGAGCACCCACCTTGGCAGTAAGCATGGAGCATGGTGGCCAGTCCCTGTTGGCTCCAGCAGGTGGCCTTGAAGTGGGCCTCTCCTCTTCACGGGCCCAGGTGGAGTCCGAGGCTCCTGCCAGAGGGGCAACGGATATTCCAGTCCTTAAGGCCTTAGCCCAGCCTCTGAATATCCCCAGGGCAAGATGAATGGCCTGCCTAGCAAAATGCCAAAACCTCAGGACGTCATCAACGATGATGGCCCCAAACCTCAAATATAAACTCACAGGATCCTGGATGACACATACAGCTATAGAGCAAAAAAATCTCTTCACTTCCTAGTTTCAATTTCATATCCCTCGCTCACCTACTGCTACTCTTATGAGGGGCTTATAATGGAATTACAGTGTTTGACCTAAATGGTGTCCCATTCACTTACCAGTTAATGTTTAAGAGTTGGCCTTCGTGGGGTGGAGGGGTAAGGCCACATTGTTTATGCTTAGCAAACTGTCTGGGAGATTGAGAGCAGTGACTAAAAGAAGCGTAGTAGGCACCTCATGGATTAGTCCTAGAGAATGTGTCTTGTCTAGACATCTGCACATTTGGGGAGCATCTGTGCTCCACTGGAACCACATGTAGTGGGTGCACTGGAGAAAATATGCATTCTTCTGGGCCATTTGTCCAAGGCTAGAGGTTGAGTGCAGTGCCAAAACCAGAACTACTAGGTTAATATTCCTCCGCTAGCAGACCAGTTGTGATCTAGGTAAGTCACATTAATGTTCTAAGTCTCCATTTCCTTATATGAAACAGAAAGATACTAATAGCACCTTTATTATACAGTTGGCTGGAGAATCAAATTATGAAATACAAGTAAAGCATTTGACAAAGAACCTGATACCTCAGAAAGTGCCTAATAAGTAAGTGACAGTGATTACCATCTGACTTAAAAGGACTTTGAAGGCCCCCAAAACATCATTACCCTTTGCTCCAAGTTGATAAGGAATAAAGATCCTAAATTAACTTTGGAATGGACCAGGAGAAGGTTAAAGACATGGCATCTGTCCAGGTTTTGCCCACATACAAAAATTCAAATAGACTTTATCTTGAATATCTCTTATGTACCAATTGGTTTTAAAGTTCCAAGTAGACACTCAAATTGAGAAAGTGTGTTCTTGGTCCTTGGTGACCATCAATCAATTCTAAACCACAACCTCAACTTCTGAACCAGTCTTAAGTGTTATATTAGATTCCCTGGGAGCTTTTAAAAATGCTGAGGCCTGCCTCACCCCAAATCCTATTTGAATCCCTGGGGCAGAACTTCCGAGGCTCTCCAGAGGATCCTAAGGTACAATCAAATCTGATGGGTGTAAACTCCTTTGTTTTGATTTGGCTCATATCAAGGGGAAGCTGACTTACTGGGTATTCTAATTGCTAAAGTTATGTGTGTGCAATGTAAATAATTTAGAAAATTCAGAAAGTTATAAAGATTTTAAAATTCCCCCTATCTGTAGAAAGTTTCTGCCTGTATATTAGTGTACTGTGCTTGATGCATATTTAGAGACTTTTTAAATAAACAGAATCATACTGTATTGTGTATAGGGTCACTATGAGTTGCAGTCAACTCAGCGGTACATTACAACAACATAACATACATTTTTAAAATACTACTTTGCTTCCACACAACAGTAAATCATGTCAATAGCCAGGGAGCTACATAATTCCCAAGTCATCATATGTATTATAAGCATGTCATAAGCACTGCAATAGTTTTCTTCTGATAAGATTTGATGTTGTTTCCAGATTTTCAATATTATAAATGCTGCTATGAATCTTCCTACATAAACATTTAAATAGTTATTGAATTATTTCCTTAAAATAATTTCCTAGACTTGGAATTGCAACACCAGAGAGAATGTATAGAGATCTGTACATTGCCCCCCAAAAGATTCTACTGCTTTCTCTTCCACCATTACCTTTGCCAATCCTGGGACCTGAAATATTTTCTATATATGCCAACCCAAGGAGCCCAAACAAAGGCATTTTCCTAGTGGTTTATTGTTGTTGTTGTTGTTTTCAGTGATTCCTTTCTTTCTTTCTTTCCTTCTCTCTCTCTCTCTCTCTTTCTTTCTCCACACTCTCCCACCCCCATCAGCAACCCACACAACTCCAAGTCAATTTTGAGTTGAAACCACTAGATAGTTGACCTTCCAGTGGATTTTCAGAGGCAGTAAGTCACATAGGAGGAGACTGCCCATCTTTCTTCCACAGAGCAGCTAGTGGATTCAAGCCTTGCTCTTTGAGATGGCAGTGTGGCTCCTTACCACTAGGCCACTAGAGCTCCCCAGGTTGTCATCAGCTGGGATGAACTCATTGGTGAGCTTGGTTTTAAAGAATTTGGGTTTAGTTTTCACCCTGACTTTAGAAATAACCACTGCTCAAAACAACTATGAGATATCATCTCACCCCAGTCAGAATAGCAAAATTCAACAGAATAGCAAAATTCAACATAGCAGCAAACAACAAATGCTGGTGAGGTTGTGGAGAAACTGGAACTCTTATTCACTATTGGTGGAAGTATAAGCTGATGCAACCATTCTGGAAGGCAGTATGGTGCTTTCTCAAAAAGTTGGAAACTGCAGTTTGAATCCATCTGTTGACAATCTCCTCCTGTACCAGTCAGATCCAATTTGATGGTACACATAAAAAAATAATACAATAAAACACATAAATACATACATACATACATACAGAAAAGTTGGAAATAGAATACCATTTGACCCAACAATTCCACTACTGAGACTATACCCTAAAGAAACCAGAACTGCCACCCAAGCAGATATATTCATACGCATGTTTATTGCTCCTTTGTTTCACAATAGCAAAGAGTTGGAAACAACCTAACTGCCCATCAACAAACAAATGGATAGAGAAGCTGTGGTATATTCACACAATGGAATATGATCCTGCATTGAAAAACAAGGAAATCATGCAATATTATACAAAATGGGTGACTCTGGTGGACATTATGCTGAGTGAGATATCTCAGTCACAAAAGGACAAATACTGCATAGATCCACTGTTGGAAAGCAGGACTGACATCAGGGTTGGCAAGAAACTAAGAAAAGAGGGGATAAATAATGTATACCGCATTGAAACAGATGAGGAAGACAACTGTTTAAAAGGAATATATGATTAGGTATTATTTTCATAACAAGAGTCCAGAATAAGAGCTGCATAGTAAAGAGAACTGGGGGTGGGGAGGATTGTATAACAATGAAAGATGAAAATGGACCCGAGAACTGCTCCATAAAGTACAATGGGGTTTCCTCCCCATTTCATAGTCTTTTCTGTATGCTTTCCATGCTAATATATAGTTGATTCTCTTGAGTAATCCAGGGGACAACAATAATACTTCTGCACATGACGATACCCTAGTTTTTATTTTGTTTTCCTCTTTAATATTTATGCTTTTCAGTTCTTTCTTTGCTTTGGTTTATTTCCGCTCTTGGCTAAATAAAGACCATCTGTTTAAAATGCTTATTTCTCACTTTAATTAAACATTAGGGGCAGTAAAAGGAAGTATTGAGCAGTTTGGTAGTAGGGTTTTTCTCTTTTGCTTTGCTATGGGTTTTCATGAAGGGCAGGAGGGGCAGAAACCACGTACCATCAACAGAGTTTCCCACCACATTCCTCTAAAGATGGGTTGTAGGAAATCCTATTTTTGTTCTCTCTAGCTAAAAAAATTGAAGCTGCAGAAAGAGTCAGGAACTGGAGTCTTATTTTCTGGCTCACAAGGCCACTCATCATAAGCTCTTTGCCCACAAAATCCTGATTCTGTCCGAGTTCCCTCAGACATCCTCTACACTCTGTAAGTGGATGTGCTCATGTTCCAGATACGCTGCCTGGGGACCTTGTCCATGACTCAGTCCCTGTCATACCAGGAAAGCTTTCCTCTTCTTGAAAAAGGCAAGTCGGTACTTACAGTTCTTTTAATTATGTTAAAATACTTAGAACATCTCATTTGCCATTTTAACCACTTTCAAATGTACATTTCAGTGGCATTAATTTTATTCTATTTTTATCTCATTTGTTTCCAAAACCTTTTCACCACTCTAATCAGAGACTCTGTGTGCATTCAGCATTATCTCCTTATTCCCCCCCATACCCAGATTCCCCCTTATCCACTATCTCTGTACCCTTGTCTATTCTAGACATTTCACATCACTTCTATCATATAATAATTATCCTGTGAGGCTTCTTTCATGAAGGATCATGCTCTCAAGGTAAAGGCACTTACATTTTTAATGATGAGTGGGTATCTCGTCACCCGTTGCATAGGCTTCAGTATAAAGCTAGAGAGTGGCATCCCTTTACAGCGAGGATCCATTGCCAACCTCTGAAATAAGAGATTAGAAACACATAACTAAAAAAGTTACAGAATCCCAAGGCAATGGCATTGACACTGATGTCATTTGGGACTCCCCTCCCACTGTCTCATTTATTTGGACAAAAAGCTAGAGTTGGAAAACCCTGACTAGTTTATCTTGGTCCAGGGCACGGCGTTTTCCAGATGGAGACGAGAGTACACAGATGTGGCTCATTTTCCTTGGTTAGCCCTTTCTCTCCGGATTCCTAATTTGGCAGGTTTGCAGTGACCTAGTGGTAAAGAGTTGCACTGCCAACCCAAAGGCATGCAGTTCAAATCCACCAGCTGCTCCATGGAAGACGGCTAATCTCCTACCAATTTACAGCCTCTGTAAGCTATAAGTCAGTTCAGTCTGGTCAGTTATAAGGCATTTCTGACCCAACAGCAATGAACAACAGCAGAAGTGGGACGTGTGGATTCAAGGACGTTTCTTCTGGATATCCACATAGCCTCTGTGACATCTCAGGGACAAAAAGAATCATAGGACTCCAAGTAAAAATGGAAAAATTTCTGCAAGTGCTGAAGATGCTGGAAGAGCACATCTCATTGTTTTGAGGTGGCTGCCCAGGGCCTAGGAGCCGCTGATGGGAGTAAATAGAGCAAACTGCAGATGTGGGGTCCATGTCATTCCCTACAACCTCTAATCACACCTTGTCTCCTTTCCCCCCCCCCAACACTTTTACCAATTCTGTCAGCTTGTGGGGAGGCTAAGAACTCATCTACCTTAGAACAGAGAGTTCTATCTATGAAACATGGGTTTAGAACATGACTTTACTCCTAAGAAATACAACCAGGTTGCTCCCTAGAAGTGAGGGTGGTGAGACTCCAGCTCTCTTGCTTACTTGGATGTGTCATCGGGGAAATCACCAGGAAAGGCCATTGTGCTTGGTAAGCAGAGAGTCAGTGAAGACAAGGAAAATCTTTGGTGAAATGAACTCATACAATGACTATGATAATGTACTAAACAGTATCAGCGACCATCAGGACGTGCAGGACCAAACAGCATTCCCTTCTGTTCCACACAAGGTCACCATGAGTCCAACAGCCTCTCCCAAAGTCTAATGTCTGAGAACGAGCAGTTATTATGAGCTACACTTGGAGCCCTGAGTGTGGTCAGGGCGTGCCCTTGCTCCAGCCACGAGCATCCTCATTTCAGGGCCCTTCACACTTGGCAAACGTGTGTCAGACTCCCATGGGGTGACAAGAGACAAAGTGGAGAGGACGGAGTGGGAGGAAGGTGAGAAACAGGCATTTCCTCTCCCATTCAAGCAGCACCTGCTCTCCAGCTACCATCCACCTAAGCCTAGTTCACCACAATATTACTGACCTTCGAATGACCTTAGCACTCCTCACTCAGGAATAGTATATCTGAACATTCACTGTTGAGTACTATACAGGGGCTCACTGGCCAGCTCTCTGATACACAGCAAGTGATTGTGAAGACCATGGCCTGGATCAGGTGCACTGTCGTCTCTAAACTGACATCATTGCTTCTCAGTCATCTGGAGAGTCCCTGACAGCAGATTTTTCCAAAGCAGTTCATCTTTTGATTTCCTGACTGATGGTGCCAAGAGTGTGGATTGTGGAGCCGAGCAAGCTGAAATTGTTAACAATCTCAATCTCTTCTCCATCTATCATGGTGCTGCCAATTAGCCCAGGGATAAGAATCTTTGTCTTCTTGATGTTAAACTTCAATCCACATTGAAGACTATAGTCCTTGACCTTCTGCAGCAAGTGTTTCAGGTTCTCCTCAGTTTCAGCAGGCAAGGCTGTATCATCTGCATAACAGGAGCTGAACAATGACTAAAGATGACAGAAGAACTGATGTTTTTGAATTGTGATACTGGAGGAGAGTCTTGAATATACCATGGGCCACCAAGAAAACAAATAGGTCTGTCTTGAAGAGGGTGAAAATTTCTCCTTGGAAGACAGGATTTTGAAGCTCCATCTCACATACTTTAGTTATGTAGCCATGATGGACAGAGCCTTGGAGAAGGACATCATGCTTGGAAGGGTGGAGGGACAGCGCAGGAGAGGAAGACCCAGATGAGATGGATTGATACAGTTAATTAGGCAAATGGAGATAGGTGTGTTGGAGTAAGTGAGGCTGGCTCAGGATAGGGCAGGCTTCATAGCTGCTGAATGTGGGGTCATTGTGAGTTACAGGGACTCAGTTGCACACAACAACATTACAGGGGCACAGACCAGATGAGGAGAAGGAGGGCAAACAAACATGATGCTGTGACTCAGAAGCAGCCACACTTAGATATCACCATGATAATACAACAAACACTATTAGTGAGAGGGGAGATGCCCTGTCCCTAAAAATGCATGATATTAAAAAAAAAGACTAGTTTTAAAAAATAATATTTTAGGTGAGCTCTGGTGGCCTGGTGGCAAGAAGCTGAACTGCAATCCCAGAGGTGAGCGGTTCGAATACACCAGAGGCTCTGCTGGAGAAGGAGGGATAATTTCCTCTTATACCAGTTAGATCCGACTTAAATGGTACACACACACAAAATAATTTTAAAAAATATTATTTTGCCGTTTAGTCATTAAACATAGACCTACTCAGTGAAAGTCAATGTGGATCTGCTTAGTGAAAGTAATTTTATTATCTTTCTAAAATTTTTAAACTTTTTTTATTCTGACTTGAGTGAAAGTTTACAAACAAAATTGATTTTCCATCCAACCTTTCATACACATTTAGTTATATGTCATTAATTCCACTCTCCACATTGTAAGAGCACTCTTCTTTTTTAAATTTTATTTTATGCTGGTTTACATACAAAGGTCATAAAGTTCATATACATTGTTTTTCACACCAGATCTTTACCCTTTCCTTTATGAATCCCTCTCTCCACCCATCAAATTGTGTGACCTTATATTTAAGTGCTTCCCTCCCCTCCTTGGATCCTCATACATGCTCTGCAATAATGGTCCTATAAAGTATTGGTCTTTATGAGACTGAATTAGTTCACTCAGCATAATGCTCTCCAGTCCCTCCCATGTGAAGTAGTAATTTACAAAATCATTGTTCCTGTGTGCTGCATAGTATTCCATCATGTGAATGTACCATAATTTCTCAATCCATTTCATTGTGGTTGGGCATTTGGGCTGTTTCCATGTTTTTGTGATGGTGAACAACGCTTCTATGAACATTTGGCGCATAAGTCTTTGTGCCTCAGTTCTCATTTTCTCAGGGTACATTCCAAGCAATGAAATAGCTAGGTCATATGGAATCACTATGTTCAGTTTATTGAGGAAATGCCAAACTGCCTTCCAGAGTGGTTGCACCATTTTACAACCCCACCAACAATGTTTAAGAGTTCCTATCTCACACATCCTCTCCATTATTTATTACTTGATGTCCTGCTAAACTTTGCTACTGTTACTGGGGTAAGATGGTATGTCATTGTGGTTTTGAAGAACCTTCTTCTACTCTGTGCTCATCATTTCCATCCATCCTTCCATTATATCCCTTTCTGCTTTCTAAGCTTTATCCCAGAACAGATGCTTCCCTTTTCACTGGTATGGATGGTTGTTCTAAGCAGTGCCTCCCTGGTGTTACTATTCACCTTATTGGCCTGTGTATTGTTTGGCTAACCATTGAGTCATAGGGGTTGGTTTTGTTCTAATCTCAAAGGATGACTAATAGACATTGTCTTGAGGGTTCCACCAGTCTCTTCCAGATCAGCAAGCCTGGCCATTTTTATAATTTTGGGTATTGTGATATATTTTCTTTCCCACTCTGCTCAGGATCTTCCACTGCTTTCCCTTCTAGAGCGGTCAGCAGTGGTGGCCGGGCATCATCTAGTTCTTCTGGTCTCAGAGTCACGGAGATTGAATTCATTTGATCCACTAAACCTCTGGACTAATTATTTTTGTGTGTTTTGACTTTTTGTAAAAAAATTCTTCTTTGTTCTGGACAGGGAACAATAGTTCCACCTTAGTCTTCATATTTTTTCCACTCAGGAGAGATGGGAACTATCTGAGCAGTCTGGTGAGGCCATCAGGGATCAATCTGTTACGGTGATGGTCAAGTCCCAAGGCAGTAGGCCAAGGCCTAAGCCTCCAGAAGCACTGCACCAACCTTCTTCAAAGTCCCCAAATTTTTCTTCCCCAAGGCAGAGGTTCTGGCAGGCCACAAACCTCCACAGGCTGTCTAGAGATGAAATCCATCACACAGAAACAAGTAAGGAGTCCAGAGAGACTCTCGCCCTTCTCTCTATAAGTACAGGGCCAAGATCCACACAGACCGAAGGTACTGAGAGTAAACAGTCCTGGGACCCACCAGTTCTCCTAGCTGTGATAGAGTTCAAAATATCGAACACTTAGCTTGTGGAAAGCTGAGGCATATGGAGAAGCCTTAAATTAACACCATTCTGATTCTTGACATAGGCTCAGACATCATTTGAGTTTCTAACCATCAAATCAGCCTGGGACTTTGCACTCAACAGTTTGAAGTCACAGCTGCAAGACTGTGATAAGTACATAGGGAGATATATACTGATCATCTGGAATTTGTTTTTATTTGGGGTATCTTATTCCCTTAGAATAGTTCTTGACAACTGACATTGAAGATATAAACATACAACCAAATAAACAATTATTCATTTACCATCAAATTGACTCCCACTCATAACAAAGCCCTGTGTGTCTGCGCAGAATTGTGTGCCATTCGATTTTCGTTTTCAGAAATTGGTCACCAAGACTTTATTCTGAGACAACTCTGGTGGACTCAATCTTCCAAACTTATCAGTTTGCAGGAGGGCATATTAATCATTTACACCACTCAGAGACTCTAAATAAAAGAGATCCTTCACTCTTCCAGGTGCAGCATGGCTGACGGGTAATACGGTGTCAATCCTACCCAATGATTAACTGTTTATTTTATGCTGAAGTATTTATTGTATTAAGGAGAGAGGATTAGAGTGGGATACAAGCCCTACTCTATTAGAGGCTTATATAAGCTCATAGGACTCTCTTTGAGGGGCGCCTGCTTTCCAGATGCACTGCAACTGATAGTCTGCAATATTCACCAGTCTCTGCAAAACCAACCTGCATATCCACAGTCGTGAGTCATTCCCCAGGCAGGTTTGAGTTACTGGCAGACCTTTCAGTGAACCACTGAGCCCGAGGGACACCAAGGAGTGAGGGAACTGAATGAAGGGGGAACTGTTGGTGTCAGAAATCACGGAGTTATCAGCAAATCAAACATTTGTTATTGGCCTGCTACTTATCTTAGTAGAACGGATAATGAGCACAGATCCCCTCCAAAGCTACCCGCTCAGTCACAGCCATACTCGAAAGTTAGCACCAGTTCTCTGTGGTTGAGCCACAGCCTCAATCCTGCTTGACCCTCAGCACAAGGATGCTGGCCCTCACTGCCCACCCTCCCCAGCTGCCCAGGCTTAGCCCAGCCTCCTTACTTTGACAAAGTCCTTGAAGTCTGGAGCCTCGTCCGTCTTCTGCTGGATCAGGGCCGCCCCATTGAGCTGGCAGCTGCAGAAGCGTATGTATGGCTGCATGTGGGGCAGCTGGGCTGTCAGGATGTCCCCAATCATCTTCACAGGCATTTTCTCCCCAGACATCTTCTTGCGAACCCTCAGTGCCCTGCACCGGAAACAGGAGAAGTCAGCCCCTGTCTTCCTCTGGTTCACAGCAGCCATACATCACATCTCTAGATTGCACAGAAACAGGGCGAGTGTAGAGGGTGCAAACCAAAAGGCCACTACACGATCTATGTGGAGGACAAGGAACAGAGAAAGAATGAGTCTACTGCTAGAGAAAGAGCTCATAGGGGCATTTTTCTGGAGCGTGGTGGCTGTGTGCTCACTGTTAGGAATGAAGACCACGTAAACAGAAAATCTTTGCTGGTCAAGACAACATAAAACCGAGTTATTTTTTTATTATGGAGAAATAATAGAATCCTGCCTCCAATCACTCAGACAGACTCCAGATGTTGATGTTACACGTCATAGATGATCTGTGGGGGGAGCCCTTAACACTGGGCCTGTTTCTAAGGTCACTGCTACCTCTGCGAAGTAGATGTTTCCAGGGGAGAAGAAAGATCAGTTTCAGACAATCCTCAAGTTATAGTGATGCATCAGTCTGACTAGGTCTAGTGGCTTGGCATAAAATATCTAATCATGTTCCATTTTGTGATCTGATACACACAGCCAGGCAGTTAAAAAGGGGAGTTTCCTTGGGGGTGTGGTCTGCACAAAGATGTTCTGGCAAAAGTCCATCTCTACAGATCCCGCTCTTGCCTTGTTATCCTCTGACCTGTAGATCCTGGGTCATGAGCCAGCAGCCTGAGGTCTGGTTTTGGATTCATCAGCCTCTGTGACCATGTGAGGACAAGCCTCCAAGTTGTCTTCTACCCAGGGATTTGTGACTTACCAGTTTTTACAACTGTGTGAGTCATTTCCTTGAAGTAAATCTGTGTGTGTTTACATATATAAATGCTTCACTTATTTTTCTCCTTTAGCAAATTGAGCTTAAGACAGCATATGTTCACCAAAGGCAAGAATAAACGAATGAATTATCTGTGTCATTCACTGCGCACATGAATTGAACTAGATCAAGAGCAAGCTCGGGAGTTCTTAAAAAGAGAAGCATTTTTCTATGTGTGCCAATCATGATAATGTGCCAATGAACTCAAATGCTTTATATCCTGGAAACTAAGAATAGGCATGAGTGATATGGGGAAATGTTTACTCTGGAGTCCAGCTGTAGTCCAAGTCTTCGGGGTCATAATCAGGGTCACGATAACAAAGACTATGCACCCCAAGCTCCAAGCTCTGATATGTCACTTCTAACACTAACAGCTGGAGGGAGGGCAACTGAACTTCTATCCACACGGCAAGAGCTGCTATGCACAGTGAGGCCGGAACCACAGCATTTGGGGCCATGACTGTGTTCTGTGTGCCTGACAATCACAGAAAGCCCTCAAGAAATATCTCTGAGACGGGTGGATAAATGGCATGTGGTTTTAACATAAGGCTGGGACACTCACTATGAATTCTACTGGCTATCTTAATGCCATGCTGGAGAATGTCTTGAGGAACGGATAAACCAAAGTCTTTTAGCTGCTTCCAACTCAAGTGGCCCCATGTGTGTCACGGTGGGATTGTGCTTCACAGAGTTTTCAATGGTTGGTTTTTTTAGAAGCAGATCAAAAGGCCTTTCCTCTGAGGAGCCCCTATGTAGGCTCAAATTGCCAACCTTTTGGTTGGAAGACAAGCATGTTAACCATCTGCACCACCTAGAGATTCAGGTGGCTATAGAGAAGCCAAGAACATTCTGTGATGTTAGTTGTTATTGTTGTTGTTATGTGCTGTTGAGTCACTTGCGACTCAGAGTGACCCTATGTACAACAGCTCTGAACCCTGTTCTATCCTGAACCAACCTTATTGTCTCTGACACACTTACTTCCATTACCCCAGTCATTGGATCAATTCATCTCATCGAGGGTCTTTGTCTCTTGTGCTGTCCCTCCACCCTCCCAAGCATGGTGTCCCTCTCCAAGGACTGGTCCCTCCTTGCAACATGTCCAAAGTATGTCAGACAAAGTTTCAGAATCCTTGCCTCCAAGGAACAGCCTGGTTTCACCCTTTCCAGGATGAACCTGTTTGTTCTTCTGGCATTCCACAGTATATTCAATACTCTTCTCCCACACCACAGCTCAAAGACATCAATTCTCTTTCTGTCATCCCTAGTCATTGTCCAATTTTCTGATGCATAGGAAGTAATTTCAAAGACTATGGCCTGGATCAGATGCACCTTAGTCTCCAGACTGACATAGTTGCTCTTCAGTACTCTGGAGAGGTCCCTGACAGAAGACTTTCCCAATGCAATTCATCTTTTGATTTCCTAGCTGCTGGCATCAAGAGTATGGATTGTGGAGCCAAGCAAGCAAACTAAAACTGTTAACAGTCTCAATCTCTTCACTATCTATCATGATGCTGCCAATTGGCCCAGTGGTGACAATATTTATTTTCTTGATGTTGAGCTTCAATTCATATTTAAGGTTGCAGTCCTTGACCTTCTGTAGCAAGCAGTTCAGGTCCTCCTCACTTTCAACAAGCAGAGTTGTGTCATCTGCATAACGCAGGTTGTTGATGAATCTTGATGCATGTTCCTCCTCATAGAGCCCAGGCTTCTGGATGATCTGTTCTACACATAGGTTGAAAAGGTATGGAAATAGGACACATCCCTGACATACACCCTTACCGATTTTGAACCATGCAGTGTTTCCTTGCACTGTTCTGACGACTACCTCCTGATCTAGACTTTAAAAACTCTTCCCAAGGAGCTCTGGTGGCCTAGTGGGTAAGGAGTTGCACTGCCAACCCAAAGTCAGGTGGTTAGAATCCACCAAATGCTACATGGGAGAAAGATGGACACTCTGTTTGTGATTTACCTCTGAAAGCCCACTGCTGGGGCCAATTCTTATTTGGTGGCACTGAGTGAAAAACTTTGGACACTTTCTTTCCCTTAGATTTCTGGCTAAAGAAAAATTCCTTGGATTTGGCAAGCTGATGTGTTAGAAACAACAGAGGACACTAAATTAAGAGGAGCAAGTACATGAAGTGGCTCTCCTTGTAGGGCGAGGTGCCAGTCAGCACCTCTGCTCAGGATATGAGGAAGAGTGAGTGGGCTTGGGGCTTCCAGGAAAGGCTGCCAGAAATGATGAAATGAGGGTAGGGAGTGTACTGGCCACACCCATATTCTCTTTGGGGGATGGGTGTGGAATATCCCCCAATATTCAGGAACTTGATCCAGGGTGAGGTCACCCAGCTTGTGAAGGAAGCAAACTCTGAATAACCACATTCCAAACTTGTTACAGACAGAAAAGAGGAAGGAAACTACTCATCAGTTTCCCTCTAAGAAGTAAAACAATATTTCTGAAAGGGACTCCAAGTCCTTCTACCTTTTGTTGTTGTCATTGATTTTAACGGTGGATGAATAAAGAAAGAAAAAAAGAAAGATTACACAAAGACGATCCTTGTTGAGGAGGTTAACTAATCCCTGGGTTCTGAGGCCCATTCCTGTAACTTGCTAGTCCTTGACCCAGGTGTTGTACTGCTGGGTACCTTTGAGTAGAACCGATCCATGGATAACCAACCCTCCAGCAGGTTTTCAGAGGCAGCAAACTGCATGGGATGAGATGATCCATCATTCTCTTGCAGAGCACCTGGTGGATTCAAATCATGTGCCTTTAGGTTGGCAGGGGCCCTCCTTACCACCTGGCCACCAGAGCTGCTCCCCCTTACCGAGAGGGAAGCCTCAGCGGCCTGTGCGGAGACGAGGCTCTCTGGCAGTGGGGGATCTGCAAACCCCAAGGCACCACCAGCTGCTTCAATAGAGAAAGATGGTTCATTTCCTCTTGTGGAATTTAGAGTCTCAGAAAACTGGCTGGAGGGCCAACTATGGGTCGATTACTAACTCTACAGCCATGGGAGAGGAGGAGATCAGAATCCCGGGGTGATGCTAATCAAAGGGTTAGGATTTTGAGTGCCTGGAAAGAAAAGTTTGACAATCTACTGCCAAAAAACTCCCAGCTATTAAAACCCTTATGGAGAACAATTCTACCCTGCTACACATGGGGTCACCAGGAGACAGAGGTCGTAACTGAGGAGTACTGCAGGTTCCTTCTGGAATGTTCTCCCGCACCGATAAGAATAGGCTTGGTGTTGGGCTTCGCACAGTAGTGCCAGCAGACCTCGCAGTCACAGGACCTGGTCATTGCTGCCACAGCTCTGAGAGTCGTCTGCCCTTTACTGAGCTGATGTGCAATCTCATAGATAAATTTCAACAGTATTAATCTGCTGATGAGCAGTCAAAGGGGACTCAGTGTTTTCCAAATGAATGAAGGTTCACTACACTCTGAAGTCTACAGACCAAGGGGACAGTCGTGGGAAGAACAGTGTTTATAATGCATCCTCTGTTCAAACATGTCCTACAAGTATTATTTACTGATCCCATTTACTAGTGAGGAAATGAAGGCAAACAGGAATGGAATGACCTGACCAAAGTCACACAGTTAAGGAATGAGAGAGGCAGGTCTGAACCTCTGGCAGCTGGATTCCAGAACCATGGTTTGTAAGGAACTTGGGACCCTAAGCACAGGCCGCAGCCTCACCTTCATAGCTCGTACGGTCTGGCCTCTCCATGGCCTTCCCTCCAGAAGCAGCCCTCGCGTTCCTCTCAGCATCTCCGTATCTCGCTCCCACTTCCTCTCTGCAGCATCTCCCTCCTTGTCTTGCTTCCTCTCCAGTTTTACAATGTTCTTGTTCTCTTCCTCTTCTCATCCTAATCCTAAAATTCCTTTCTTTCTCTCTGTCTTGCCTTTTCCACCCAAAATAGATTTTTTTAAGCTTTTGTTTTATGTTTATGAAGAATGAAATTGTGTCCATTCTTCTTGAGTTAAAAAGAAGGTAAGTTAAATATAGTAAAGAAAAACACTTTTTTCTAATTCTTCCTCCCATCCCAGCAAAGATGGTAAAGGACTGATGTGTGGTGTTTGTTTTCTTTTTTTTTTTAAAGTTTCCAACACCTTGTTTTACTTGTCCTAACTCAATTCTGCTTTCGCTTTTGCCAACTGTCTCTAAAAGCCTGCACCTCTGGGGTGGGAGAGAGTGGCAGCAGAGGGATGAGGATGTATGTGTGTGTGTGTGGGGGGGGGTGATTAATCATGGAGTTGTACAATTTGATGGGGGCGGGGTGAGGGAAATGGAAAGAATTTGTTTTTAAAAACAGTGTATTCTAATTTTGAAAATAAACTAGAATTTTTTTTTTTAAAAAAAGCCTGCACCTCAGCTTTTGTTATGAAAAGGTTCTAGATCTTTCTACTCTATCTTGCTTATTAAAAACAAGGGCTTCAGCACTTGGATCTCCAGCAAGCGAAGAGGAGAGAGGCTGAGCTAAGGCCCAACCAGAAGTATCATTAGTAGGCCTCCTTTTATTCAAAACTGTCATGGTTTAAAAAATCCTTTGTTGCTGTTAGCTGCAATCAAGTCAACCCTCAACTCATGGGGACCCCACGCACAATGAAACAGATATTGCCCAGTCCTGCACCACGGGCTGTGGTAGCAATTAATCAGGTCTCATGCCTGCTGGGCCTGCAGACACCACTATACATACCCTGACACCACGTCTAGTCCTCCCAAGTCTTTCCTGCACAGTAGAACATCCCAGAAGGAGCTGTACAACTCATGATGATCCATGTACAATGAAGCGGACAGTTGCCGAGTCCTGTACCATTACCTTGATCGGTTACTGATCAAACCAGTGTGATCCATTCTGTTTTCTCTGGCTCATTTTCACAAGCAGATCACCAGGCCCTTCTTCAGAGTTCATCTTATTCTGGAGGCTCTGCTAAAACCTGCCAAGCAGCACGGCCGCACACAGGCTGCCACCGACTGGTGGTAGCTGTCCGTGAGGTGCACCAGCTGGGGAGAGAATCCACATCTCCCGCACTGAAGGTAGGAATTCTACCACTGAACCACCACTGCCCCCTTTGATAAATCTCATGATCCTTGGGAAAAGGACATCGTTCTTGGAAAGGTGGAAACAATCGGAAAAAGAGAGGAAGATCCTTAGTGAGATGGACTGGCACAGGAACTGCAGCAACAGGCAGAGACTGTGAGGATGACGTAGGATTCCACAAGGTTTTGATCTGTTGTACATAAGGTCACTATGAGTTGGAGTTGACACACAGTATCTAACAACAACAAAACACATGGTCACCCCAAACACCAGGGCTGCTGGATCTTCAGATCTATGGCTGTCCACTCGACTATATTCCCGGGAGCGCCCTCCTTGAATCCTCCTTGTCTGAAAATGCCTCCCTGTTGCAGCCTGCCAGGGACCAGAAATCTCATCATGGGAGATACTCCTCATCATTAAGAAATTCTGTTCAAGTGACAAAGCAAATATAGCAAAATGTTCACTGTAGAATATACAGCGAGTATGTGGGAGTTTACAATTCTGTTGATCTTTCTGTGTGCTTGAAATTTTCAGCAAATGTTGGAAAGAGGAAAAAGAAGTCAGTTGTCAGAAAACTCTTGTTAGCTATAAATATATATCTAGAAGATGAAAATAGTTAAGCCCAATCCATTCAATAGCAGGTTATCAGAAGAACTGGGGTATATAGAACAGGGACATTGTGATGGGACAGAAGCTGGCAATGCCCATACTTAAACCATACTTGACAGCACGTAAATTTTACAAAGAAAAGTTATCTGCCCAAGGTCTCAGCTTACAAAGTATTGGAACCAGAAATAAAACCTTGGAATGTTTGATTCTTGGTGCCATGTTCTTTTCATTAGGGGCACAACTAGGTGGGGCCCCCACCAAGACCCTGAAGCACCCTGCTCACCCACTGTGCAACTTCAGGCAAGTCAGATACCTCTCTGAGCCCCATTGGGAGCCCTGACAGTGCTCATGAAAGGGCTTCTCATCCTTGCTAGAGACAAGGATGGGGAACTAAGTGGGAGCACAGGGGCTATATGAGGGAGCTCAAGTCAGTGTGACAGATTCCCTCACAGCAACCCTGACGCGGATGGGGTTCACAGCTCAAGGCACTTCAGAAGCCCAGACATATCTCCCACTCTCACCACGGATAGCCAAGGGTGGTGTGTTTAACACAAAACTTTTGTTTCTATTTCAAAACACTTTAAGTCTCCAAAACTTTAGGTTCAACACTTACAGATTCAAGGGCTAATCAACACCTTTTTCCCCATGTGGGAGGGCACCCTCTTTCCAAGCTGAGTCAAGTTTTATCCTCTAACACTGTGATGCTGATGTGTCAAATGCATTAATGGTTACCCATGGTAGACAGTGTTTGGTGGAGCTCCCCGATTAAAACAAGCTTGGAAGCAGGAGTGGCATCCACTTCCATAAATAGCTTGCCTCTGGAAACTCTATGAACTTGGAGAAATGATGAAAGTTATGCAAGTGTTCAGGTCTTCTGTTCATAGGGTTGCTATGAGTCGTCCAACTCGACAGCACTTAACAACCACCACCACTCAGGTGACCAAGGCCCATGGCCAGCACTCACTGCGGGCTTTTTTAGGTGACACGGGGTTGACTGTGCTTCGTAATGACCAGGCTTTCCTCACAACAATCCTATGTGGTGGGTATGATTATCATTTCTATTTTACAGATGGGAACAGCGTGGCCCTTGGAAGGTAAAGTCACAAGATGAAAGTTCCCAAGTCTGATGCCATCCCTAATGCAGAACACTTCTATAACATCCTCTTCAAGGCGGATAGGGGCTCTCTGGCAAGACAGTCTGGAGGGCATTGTGCTGCTACTTCAAGGCTGCCCCATTCTGGTGGTTCAAATCCATCAGAGGCTCCAAGGGCAAAAGATAGGCAATCTTCTTTGGTGTGATTCACAGACTCAGAAACCCAAAAGAAGGTCAGCTATGAGTTGGTTCAGACTCGATGGCAGTAAGTTTTTTGAGAAAAAGATTATGGAAATGCAGCAGCTGGGTCAAGGACAGCAGAGACCACGAAGATGGTGCAGGGTCGGCAGAACTTGTTCTGTTGTTAGAGGGTCGCTGTGTGTCAGAGTTGACTCAGTGGTATATATTATATATATATGATATATAAGGTCAGAATTTATATATGTTTTTTCCATGCTTATCTATCCTTTTGAACCACACAGTGTCTCCTTGTTCTGTACTGATGACTGCTTCTTGGTCCAAGTATAGCTTTCACATAAGCACAATCAAGTGTTCTGGGATTCCCATTCTTCTCAGAGTCAGCCACAGTTTGTTATGATCCACACAGTCAAATGCCTTTGCATAGTTCATGAAGCACAGATAAGACAATCCTCTGGTGCTCTCTGCTTTCAGCCAAGATCCATCTAACATTAATTATAATATCCCTAGTACCGCAGCTTATTCTAATGTCTGGAAGTTCTCTGTTGATGTGCTCTTGAAATCATTTTTAGATAATTTTCAGCAGAATTTTGCTTGCCTGTGATATTAATGATATTGTTTAATAATTTCTGCACTCTGTCAGGTCACCTCTTTTTTGGAATGGAAATATGGATCTCTTCCAGTCAACTGGCCAGGTAGTTGTTCTCCAGGATTCTTGGCACAGCTGAGTGAGCACATCCAGGGAAGCTTTTGTTTGTTGAGATACGTCAGTTAGTATCCAGTCAATTTCTAGGGCCTTATTTTTTGCCAATATCTTCACAGCAGCTTGAATTTTCTCCTTCATCACCACAGGCTCTTTCTTATAAGTTGTTTCATGAAATTCTTCTGTGTCAGCCAATTCCTTCTGAGACAGTGACTCTGTGTACTCCTTACATCTTCTTTTTTTTTTTTTTAATTGGTCTAGAGACTTTATTATACAGGGGGTGGGGTGTGTGTTGGTTAGAACCAGCTCTGATTCTGTGTTTTCAGATGGGCCTGCTGCCCCAAGGCCAGGCCAAGAAGCTGTGCCTGGGATGTTGGCTTCTGGTGGGCTGCAGGGCTTCCCCATCACCCTTGCCAGGTGGCCTGGGCTCCTGGCATGCTTAGAGGAACAGGTGCTGGGGATGGACATTTGGGCTGGGCTGCCAGCCAGGGTAAATAAAGTAGAGCCAAGAGGTCCTAAAGGAGAGAGTGTGAGAAAGAGTCAAGACCCAGGCTGACACCCAAATCTCTTTATTGGGGGGCACCACCCTCACTGCACAGCCTGTTCATTGGCACTGCTTCCTGAATCCTGTGGCTTCATCACGTCCGGCAGCTCCGGCGGGCTGGAGAATGGTTCAATGCGGAGGGCCTCAAATGTGCCATTTGACCAGAAGGCCAGCCCCACTCTGGCCGGAGCCTGGGGTCTTGCTGTTTGACTGGTGAAGCCACACTCTCCCAGAGTCTTGGCATCCTCCAGGAGCTGGTCGTCCTTGTACAGATGCTGCTCGTCTGATGGCCGCTTAAGGATGCCCTCGACGATGCGCTTCAGCTCATACACGGTACTCGACTCCTTGGCGTCAGTGAAGATGGTGGTTTTGTGGAGCCGAATCATCAGAAACTCGTCCATCGCGGCGGCTGCCTCTGCCCTCGACGCGCCGACATCTTCTTTTAATGGTTCTTGGATCATCTAATGTTCTGCCCATAGCATCCTTAAGTATTCAAACTCGAGCCTTGAAATTGTTCTTCAATTCCTTCAGCTTAAGAAATACTGAGTTAATTCAGTCCTTTTTATTTTCTGACTCCAGTTCTTTGCACAATTCATTACAAAACTTTACTTTGTATTCCCACAATGCACTTTGAAATCTTCTGTTCAATTTCTTGATTTCTTCCCTTTGCTTTGGCTTCTCAGAATGCTTGTGTAATATTCAGTCTCATTGACATCCATCTTGGTCTTTTCTTCCTCATCTGCCTTTGTAATGACCTTTTGTATTCTTCATGGATGATATTCTTGATATCCTCCCACAAATCATCTGGTCTTCACTTTTTAGTGTTCAAAGCCTCAAATTTGTTTCTGAGATAGTTCAGAAATTCAAGTGGGATAGACTCAAGGTCACAATTTGGCTCAAAATCAGGAAGGGTTACTCCAGGGATGTGTCCTATTGCCATATCTTTTCAATCTATATGCAGAACAGATCATCCAGGAGGCTGGGATAGAGGAGGAATGTGGCATCAGGACTGGAGGAAGACTCATCAACAACTTGTGTTATGCAGATGACACCATCTTGCTAGATGAAACTGAGGAAGACCTGAAGCACTTGCTGCAGAAGGTCAAGGACTGCAGCCTTCAATATGGATTGAAGCTTAATATCAAGAGAACAAAGATACTCACCACTGAGCCAGTTGGCAGCATCATGATAGATGGTGAAGAGACTGAGATTATTAAAGCTTTAGTTCACTTGGCTCCACAATCAACACTCTTGGTGCCAGCAACCAGCAAATTGAAAGATGAATTGCATTGGGAAAATCTGTCAGAGATCTCTCTAGAGTACTGAAGAGCAATGACGTCAGTCTGGAGACTAAGGTGCACCTGATCCAGGCCATAGTCTTCACAATTATTTGCTATGCATTAGAAAGCTGGACAATGACTAGGGATGATAGAAGGAGAATTGATGCCTTTGTGCTGTGGTGCTGGAGAAGAGTACCGAATATACCATGGACTGCTAGAAGAACAAACAGGCTTGTCCCAGAGAGGGTGAAATCAGTCTGTTCCTTGGAAGCAACAATCTGAAGCTTCGTCTGACATACTTTGGACATGTTGCAAGGAAGGACCAGTCCTTGGAGAGGGACATCATGCTTGGAAGGGTGGAAGGACAGCGCAAAAGAAGATAAGATGGATTGATTCAGTGACTGGGGTACTGGGGTAAGTGTGTCAGAGACAATAAGGTTGGCTCAGGATAGGGCAGGGTTCAGGGCTATTGTACACAGGCTCACTATGTGTCGCAAGCAACTCGATGGCACATAACAACAACAACATATATCCTTTTATCCATTCTTAAGAGCATCCAAGGAAGAGGATTTTTGAAATGATTTCTAGGAACAATATTACCTGACCATATTTAGGAAAGGCACTGCCCCCTTTCCATTACATGAACATAGAGATCAGGAAAAGATAAAAGTTCTGGGGAAGCCTTTTTCATCCTGTACCCAGGGAGGCCTGGGTATTTCTCCCTCAAGGACTAGGGGTTGTAGCTGGTTCCTTCCATGTACTCTAGGCCATGAATTAATTAAGATCCCTAGCAATTGGTGCTGTAAGCAGTTAGTGGATGTACAGTGAGTTCTGATGGCATAGCTGTAGAGAGCTGTGCTGCTAACCCAAAGGAAAGGGCAGTGAGTCTCTGGCAATTCCAATCCACCAGGGGTTTTGAGGAAGAAAAATGGTCAATCTACTCCAATCTTGATTTACAGCCTCAGGCACCAAAAGGAACCAACTACAACTGTAATATTGTTTTCTTTAGTTTGCATATAACCATACACACATACAGACTAAAGGAAAGGCAGAGAGGGAAAGTGAGCACGTTACATGTTGCACTGCTAACCAAAGGCCATCAATTTGAAACTACCCGCCAGCCACTTCACTGGGTGAGAGATGAGGCAGTATCCTGCTGTAAAGATTTATAGCCTCACAGACCTGGTGGTGATAGCACTAACTTAAAAATAGACAGTAATATAAAAAAGTCAAATTCATTGTCAGGAGGTTGATTACAACTCACAGTGACATTCACGGAATTGCCCTGTGAGTTTCCAAGGCTGGCCTCATCTTTCTTCCAGAGTAGCTGGTGGGCTCAAACCACCAACTTTTTGCTTAATAGCCAGGTCCTCAACCAGCAACACCAGGGCTCTCTTCACACACACACACACACACACACACACACACACACACATACACACACACACTGCTGTCACATCAGAATCAAGTCACAGCTGACCCTTCCTTGATTTTCTAAGGTTGTAAATTGTAAGGGAGAAGATTGCTCAAATTCTTGCAAGATATTCATCTATGCTTTTGCTTTGTTCTGTGAGATGGAGCAGACCCTCGACTCTCCAGCTGGTTTTCAGAGGCATTTTAATCACATGGCAGGAGATCGCCCATTTTTCTCTCACAGAGCAGTTAGTGAATTACGATGGTGTGCCTTCAGGATTGCAGAACAGCTTCTTCCCACTAGGCCACCAGAGCTCCCTATATATCTATCTATACCTAGATCATCTCCAGCGCTCTCTCTATATATATCTATCTCTCTATCTCTATCTATCTATCTATCTATCTATCTATCTATCTATCTATCTATCTATCTATCTACACACAGAGAGAGTCAGTTAAGAGTTGTTGGAAAAGTTTCATTCCTAAATCTGTCTTTCAGTCTAATTTGTATGCAAGTCAGAATAGTTCAGTAAAGTTAACATCTAGGATCTGTTAGTCAAATGTTTGTTTTAGTATACAGCATACCTTCCTATGGATAAAACATTAAAGAAACCCTTTTGAGTACATTAAAACATCTTTACAATAATAGTAATATTTTGATATGCATCACAAAGTATGCCTTTTTCTTATTCGGAATGATTACATGTACCTCAACTATTTAATACACTAAAATATTTACAGATCAGTACTTATAGTAAACAGGGGGTCTCTGAAGAATGACTACTTTTTTTAGCTTTCCAATATTTTATGAAAGTGTCAAGCGTACAAGGTTGGTTAGTAAGTATATGTTGCACGTAAGTCTACTTTGCTAACTCCGAGGCTGCTTATCCTCATGGATCTGTATGTGTATATGTGTACATATATACGTATTTACTTATGAATTGGAAGTAACCATTGTGATACCCTACTCCAAGATAGGGATTTACAGATAGAGAAAATGAAGCTCAAAGAGGCAAGCAGTGAGTGGCAGAATTGGGATCATAACCCAGGTCTCTCCATTCCTGGGTCCTGGGCCCACAACTTTCCTACAAAAACAAGAATAGAGCTTCTCAAAGGGGCTGTTTGATCCTGAGATAATTGCAGCTGACGAGCCAGTAAGTGACTCCACTACCATTTTCCACGAAGGAACCCCGGGTGCCTGTCTCAAGTGGTCCCACACCCACTCGTGGGATCCAGATCTGCAGGAGCTGTGGTGGTGTCTGCCAGGCACCGGGAGCCAGGGCTGGCGCAGCTCTGGAAATTCTAGAACCATACAGTAAGAGACAGCACAGGGATGCCTTGGCGAAATACTCTGCAGTGAGGAATTTAGGATGCATTTCTAAGAAAGCATTCAGGCAAAAGAGGGTGATGGTGCTATGAGCGGAAATGAGCAAAAGAGGCAAAAAAAAACACAGAGAGCATGCAAGGATGGGACGCAGGGACCACACAGGAAGCTAATGTGTAAGCACTGCGCAGGCAGAGCGTGGCTGGGAATTAGAGGAGACGCTTACTTCAGTAGTTTGATATTACACATAATCAGCTCCTTCCAGTTAACAAAAATCATAGCAACCTCTTTTTCTGTCAGCAGCTCAGATTCCATCAGGGGTTTCTGAAAGATCTACAGATGCAGAAAATGAAGCAGTTCAGAAAGCAAACAGTTAGCTTAAAACACAAAACACTCGCGCACGTCGATCTGTTCAGAGCAACGGAAAAGACTAAGGAGTCAGCAACTTTGCTGGGAGGCCTAAAGCAAAATGTTCTTCTTTCCTGCGAAGAGTCTGAAACAGAGGGTCGTTCCTCTTCCTGGGTCCCCCAAGAGGTCTGCATGGTTTTGTAGGGAGGTCAGCTGAAATCTCTAGAGGACAGACCTGGGAGGCTGCTCAAAATGTACGCCTTTCATTTACTTTCCCTGCAGCTCCTTCAGCATCCAAAGGGTCTTGGGCAGTCTGGCGGTCTGTGAAGGAGTCAGTAACTGATTCCATTTCTCTGCCCATAGTCCTGTGGGCTGGGGCCCAGGTAGACCCAGCACTTCAAGGGGTGCGCACAGCCCTTTTGCATTCCAGAGTCCTGTATGGTCTGTAATGTCCAGTGAATCACAGATCTGGGTGGGACCCCATGTGAATGAGCCCTCAGCCTCCAACGAGGCCACTGTCTACCACTGGAGACAGAGGACTTTCTAGAAAGTTCTACAGAGAAGGGGAAATTATGAAAAAAAATCATGGCCAGGCTGAGGCTGATTCCTGTGAGCATGAGTCATTAAGCAGATGCTGACCAGGCATATAAAAAAGGTCATCGCGTACAGTTGTACTTTCCGTGCACTGCCCAAAGGGGCAATATCCAAAGAGAGTGACATTCTAACCTGCATGCTATATGACTGACAACTGTTTTGAGAAAGGGGCACCTTTTCCTAATCTGCACCAACACTTCCTATGTATGCATGGAAGCCTTGTGTACCACCCACCAGTCTTCTGGTATTTTCTAATGTGGAGGGCTCAGGCAGAGTCCTGATTGTGAAGAGTTGGTTTCACAACCGTTTTTTAAGGGAAGGTGTACTCTAAATTAGTATAGTATTTCTCAAGTTATAGGGTCACCCTAAGGTCTGGCTTTGTATTGAGAAACTCTTGTTTCTCTATGTTGGCAACATCCCATGTGGACAAAAGGCTCCCCGAGAAACAGGGGTGCCCAGCCCTGTGTATCATTATCCTTCTGTACAGGGAAGCTCAGGCCCTTCAACCTAGGAGAACAGATCAGATGAGGTATCAACCAGAACAGAGAGGTTAGGGGATGTCTGGGAGGAAATGCCATCATTCTCAGTGATAAGGCTTTCACAGGGGTAACATGTAGCCTGAGGAATAATGACATTTTACCTGTATGGCTGCCATTTTCAGATACCAAGATTGAGGGTATGGGATAAAATGTGACTTCTCTGTGTCATCCACTCAACGGTGGCTGAGCAATAGCTTTTCTAACTAGGACCTGGACTCCTAATTCACAGTCCTCCATCTTTCTTTTCAGGGAACTCCTCAGGGACACATTCACCCCTCAGCATGAATGACCTCTGCCGCTCTGTGGATATGAGTCAGGACTGGCCAAGGATGAGAGCTGACGCATCTTCTCTTGGGTAAGAATCTTCTGTGTGACTGACTGTCCAGATGCTCCCCCACACCACAGAGTTCCTCAGACTCGGACTCGGACACAGGACCCCTTTGCAGAGGATCCTCATTCTGCTCCCCACTCACTGCCAGTGCCCACAATGCCGTCCAGCGGCCATTATTACCTCTGTGACGAGCTGCAGGTCATTGACATAGTTCTCCTCTGTGACGATGAGTTCATGGATGTATCCTTGTCTCTTTCTTTCAGTGGGGGTCAGCATATCCAAGAGATGTAAGTCTGAACACCCTGGAAGACACAACCATTGGGGACAATTGAGTACATATTTAGGGAAGCACATACTGACCCCCAGCGAAGGGCACCCTGGGCCTCACGGCTGCTGAGCCCTGGGCCCCCCTCCAGTTGGATGACACACACCTGCTTCATCAAAAACACAAAAACGATGTTAACAGTAAAGACTCAACAACTTAAACACTTAATTAGCTGGCATTTCTTGAGAGTTCACACCCTGCCAAGCACTTCACTTTATATGGAGCATGAATGTTCACATAGATACTACACTTGCTCCCATTTTACAGATAGGGAAACCAAAGCTTTGTTGAGAGGTTAACTTACTCAAGCTTTCTCAGCTAGAGATAGTGGTTTAAAAGAGCTGAACGCAGAGAGTTAACACCAGAGACCAGGCCTTAGATCACAGTTCTTGGTTATCCTGAGGTTGCTTTTATATTTCAGTCACTTACTTTGTTATATTGTTAGAGGAGGAGCCTTGGTGGTCCTGTGATTAAATATCAATTGCTAACCAAAATGTCAGTAGTTTGAACCCCCCCAGCTATGGCACGGGAGAATGATGTGGTAGTCTTGTTATATAAAGCTTTATGGCCTTGGAAACGCCACGGGACAGTTCTGCTCTGTCCTGTAGAGTTGCAATGAGTGAAATCAACTCAAAGGTAATGTGTTTCTTTTGGGGGGGGGTTTGGGGGAGGAGCTTATGCCGTTGTTTAAAATAGGCACAGTGGAACATACTCCTATTTAACAATTTCTACACGTAAACCTCAAGGATGTCAGTTACATCTTTCAGATTGTTCGGCCATTTCACCTTCTTTTTCCAAATTGTTTCTCCCCCATAAACATAACTCACTGCCTTGTAAGCTCATTATCTAACCTTTTGAGTTTCAGTTATCAGTGTGATCCCAGACACATAATTCTCGAAACGACTTTTGTGCTCAAGGCAGACATTCTTTTCTAGTTCAGTTAAATGACTGTTTGGTTTTAAGAAGATATTAGAGCTCTTCTCCTTACTTAGGGTTTAAATATTATCTTGGACAGTAGGATTGGGTGTCCATCCAGCTTTCATGGATACAGAAAGTCTGGCTTCCCTGAGGATTTCCTGAGCTTGCTTTTGTAGGAGGAGGTGACTGAGCTGAGGTTTCTGAGGAGCCTGTGGACCATGAAGACCATGACTGGCAAACTCTTCTGGCCAAGGCCCACTGGCCTCTCCTCCCTGCAAATCTGAGAAACAAGAGTACAGGTAGACTGAAGACACTCAACCTGAGACTGCCTGGCACAGGTGCCAGGATGCTTGGCCACGCAAGGAACAGGCCTCTCTGACACTGACCTGAGTTGTTACAGGGAAAGGAGGTGATGGTCACCTTTGATGTTGCTCATTTTGCTTGTATTTTGAGTCTGTTTCTTTTTAATGTTACTGTCACAGGTTTCCACGATACAGGGACACTGCAATGAAGGGTGAGGAAGTTTGACTCTTGAGAGCACTCCACATATATGTCCATACCTATTTTTTCCCAGGCCAGTGGTCTTTTCACTTTTTAACTTCATCAAAGAAGCCAGATTTGTAAAAGAAAGAAATTGGAGTTGCCTTGGGTGTGGATGTTGGTGGATGCTGTGCCCATGAACTTGCTTTTCTTATCCCTTCCTCTCCCCATAGGGGGACTGAATGGAGCCCAAGATGAAATCCCTGCCCTGGGTCAGTTGTTCTCAAGCCGGTAGCACCAGCATCAGCTTCATCTTGGGGCTTGTCAGAACTGCAAATTCTCAGGTGTGCCTTGAACAGATTATCTGGATTGAGACTCTGGAATCTCTGCGCTGACAATCTTTCAAGGTGACTTTTAATCACACTAAAGTTTGAGAAGAGGCATTGTTAGGTCCTTGGTACAACTCTTGCCTTCCAGCAGTAGACTTGGCTTTCCTTCAAGGCAATGCCACCTCAAACATTGTCACCACCCAGCTGTCATTTGATGCTGACATGCTCCCATGAGTTGGCGCCAGGAGGTCTGGCGGTGAAGTCCACCTGGAGCTGAACTGCTCACCCAATGGCAGCGCCCCTCTGGCAGGCTGAACCTGCCGGTTGCTCAGCAGGAAAAGGATGAGCAATCTCCTCCCATAGAATTTACAGCCACTGAAAACCCCCAGGAGGGTCAGTTATGTGCAGGTCCCAGTGTGATGGTAATGAGGGAGAACTGGTGCTAAACCGGTTTCAGTGAAACTTCCAGTTAAGACAGATTAAGGAGATCAATCCACTTGCAAACATTGTTATGTGCTGTTAAGTCATTTGCGACTCATAGCAACCCTACAGAGGACAGCTCTAAACCCTGTGCTGTCTTGAGCCAACTTCATTGTCTCTGACACGCCTACCCCCATTACACCAGGCACTCATCGAGGGTCTTCCTCTCCTGCGCCGTCCCTACACACACTCCCAAGCATGACATCCCTCACCAAGGACTGGTCCCTCCTTGCAACATGTCCAAAGTATGTCAGATGAAGCTTCAGAATCCTTGCCTCCAAGGAGCAGCCCGGGTTTCACGCTGTCCCAGATGAACCTGTTTGTTCTCCCAGCAAGTAATGAAAATCCCATGACTCAAAACAGTCTGATCATGACACAGGATGAGCAGCGTCTCATTCTGTCTTACGTAGTCACTGTGAGTTAGGGCGACTTGACCACCACAACACAGTTTGTAGCAACAACAGCAAAGTTTGAGAAGCTTGCTCTGGGCTACCAGGGGTTTTCATGGAGTCATCTGGGCTGATGACTAGTGGATTCTGTATGCTGGAAGTTTCTGCAAATGGAATGATTCTTCTTGTTGTCAGGCATGTTCAAGCTCTCACTCATGGCAACCTCACACGTGCAGAGGAAGCCTACCACAGAGGATTTACAAGGCTGTGACCTTTCGGTAGAGATCAGCTGGCCTTTCTTCCGAGGAGCCTCTGGTGTTTTCAACTTGTAGCTGAACACTGAACCATTTTCAACACCGAGGGACTGTGGGACAAATGATGTTGATTTCTTGGTAGAGGCTTTACTACCCTACATTAATGCTAAGGTCGAGGTGCCTCCAGCATTGTTTCTCCTCTCCCCTAACTATCTTTTCTGTAGCTTTTCCTGCTAGGACGGGACTCCAAGCACCCGAAGGTTTCAGTATGGCCCAAGGATGCTGAGGAAAGAGCACGGCTAGCCTCCAGCCGAGACCTCGCTCAGAGCCAGTGCAGTGCACCCCCAAGGCAGCACTAGGGAGGGTGAATCTTCACCAAGTCGGCGGGCAGATCTGGAACCTGGCCCCACCAACAGTGCAGTCCAGCTGCTCTTCCTAACCATCGTTCATGGAAACAGCTGTGTCAACAGTGGGCCACGGGGCAGGAAGCACGTCAGGCTTGCCCACTCGTTCAGTTCAGCCAGCCACAGCCAAGCTGCTTGATAATTGGAGTTATGTCACCAATTCCTAGGACTGTAATGGGGAAATATCCACCCAGGAAACACTTGCTTTGGGAGGAAAAGACAGTCAGACCTGCCCTCTAACCACCAAACTCACCAGTGAGTGAATTCAAGGCCGAGGGCTAAAGCTGTTTCTTGTTAAAGGACAAGATGCTGCCCTTTCATTTTTGAGGTCTGAGGTCTGAGCTCATAGAAGTCCAACCTACTTGAGATTTCTCAGGACATTCCTTTCTGTGCAGGTCATAGAACATCAGTATGTTAGTATATTCCTTTCTGTGCAGGTATTAGAATATCAGGATAGGTTTTACTCTAAATTTCACCTCACAAACACTGGGCGTGGCTGTGTGCAATGATACAGAAGATACAGAGCAGATCTGGGCACTCTTCCCAATGCCCCTTTAGAGAATTTACTACATAGATGGGATATATGTTTGCCTTAGAAAACACATTTGTATACACACACATCTTGCCAATAATTGTATAGGGTTAACAGGCTTTCGGTCAGCCTGCTCATGGATCCCATTTATTTATTCAGCAAATATTTACTGACATCCCACTACAGATTTGACACTCACTGGGCTGGGAACAAAGGATTCAGGGCAAAAGAGGAGAGAGGCCTGCTTGGGCAGAAGTTATAGCTAAGAATCCTGTGGTCAGTGAGCCTCAGTGGGGCATGGTACTGTCGCCCTTGGGTGGATGTTGGTGCTGCCCCTTCAGGCCGAGTTTGGTGCTGCATTCTCCCTAAGCTGAGGGTGGTATTGTTCAGTCTATCCCACTTGAATTTAAAAACCATCCCAGGAACAGGCTTAAGGCCTTGAACACTAACTTGAAGATCAGATGAGCTATGGGAGGATATCAAGAATATCATACATGAAGAATGCAAAAGGTCATTACAAAGACAGAAGAGGAAGAAAAGACCAAGACGGATGTCAGAAGATACTCTGACTATTGTACTAGAGTGCTGAGAAGGCAAAGCAAAGGGCAGAAATCAGGAAGTTAAAGAGCTGAACAGAAAATTTCAGAGGGCAGCTCAGGAAGAAAAAGCAAAGTATTATAATGATATGTGCAAAGAGCAGGGGTCGGAAAATGAAAAGGGCTGAACTCACTTGGGATTTCTTAAGCTGAAGGAACTGAGGAACAAATTCAAGCCTCGAGTTGAAATACTTACGGTTGCTATTGGCAGAATATTGAACAATCTAAGAAACAATAAAAGAAGATGGAAATAGTAAACACAAAGTTACTGTATCAGAAAGTATTGGTTGATAGAGAAGAATTTCATGAAACAATGTATGAGCAAAAGCCCATGGTGATGAAGGAGGAAGTCCAAGTTGTTCTGAAGGAACTGGCTAAAAATAAGGGCCCAGGAATTAATGGAACACCAACTGACATATTTTAGCAAACAGATGTACTCACTAGGTTGTGCCACGAAATCTGGAGGGCATCTACCTTCCCAACAAAGTGAAGGTGATATTTATCCCCACTCTAAAAAGCTGACCCTACAGAGTGTGGAAATTATCAAACAGTGTTGTTAATTTCACACACAAGCAAAATCTTGCTGAAGATTATCCAAAAGTTACTGGTACAGTACATCAACATTGCAGAAATACAAGCGGGGTTTAGAAGAGGCCAAGGCACTAAAGATATCATTGCCAATATCAGATGGATCTTAGCTGAAAGCAGAGAGCACCAGGGAAATGTCTGTCTGTGGTTCATTGATTATGCAAAAGCTTTTGACTGTGTGGATCTCAACAAATTGTGGCTAACCTTGAGATGAACACTAGATTGTGCTCATGCAAAATCTATACTTGGATCAGGAAGAAGTCATTAGAACAGAGTAAGGAAACATTGCATGATTCAAAATCAGGAAGGAAGTGCATCAGGGATGTGTCCTGTCTCTATGGCTTTTCAATCTATAGGTAGAACAGATAATTTGGGAGGCTGGACTTTATGAGGAGGAATGTGGTGTTAAGATTGGAGGGAGACTCATCAACAACCTGTGTTATGCAGATGAAACAACCTTGCTGGCTTAAACGTAGAAGGACCTGAACTGTTTGTTGCAGAAGGTAAAGGACTATATGGATTGAAGCTCAACATCAAGAAAACAAAGTTTCTCACCACTGGGCTAATTGGCAGCACCATGACGGAGGGAGAAGAGATTGAGGTCTTTAATAATTTCAGCTTGCTTTGTTCCACAATCAACACTCTTGTCACCAGATGTCAGGAAATAAAAAGACAAATTGCATTAAGGAAATATACTGTCAGGGACCTCTCCAAAAGGCTAAATAGCAATGATGTCAGCCTAGAGAGTAAGGTGCACCTTATCCGGGCCATGGCCTTCACAATTACTTGCTATTCATCAGAGAGCTGGACAATGACTAAGGAAGAGAAAAAAAGAACCAATGCTTTTGAGTTGTGGTGCTGGAGAAGAATACTGAACATACCATGGACTGCCAAGAGAACAAATACGTCTGTCTTGGAGAGGGTAAAACCAAGCTGCTCGTTGAAGGCTAGGATTTTTTTTTGAACGCTAGGATTTTGAAGCTCCATCTCACATACTTTGGGTATGTGGACAGGAGAGACTAGTCCTTGGAGAAGGACATCATGCTTAGAAGGGTGGAGGGACAGTGCAGGAGAGGAAGCCCCTGGATGAGACAGATTTGACACAGTAACTGGGGTAATGGTGGTAAGTATGTAAAGGACAGGGCAGGTTTCAAGCTTGGATGAGAGCTCAGGTGAGAGCTTGGGTGGCCTAGTGGTAAAAAGCTGGGCTGCAATCCCAAAGGCATGTCAGTCAAACCCACAAGCTGCTTGGTGGGAGAAGGATGGAACTCTCTTTCCGTGTGATTTACTATTTGAAAACCCACTGGAGGGCCAGCTTTGGAGGGTCATCTATGGGAGAAAGATGGACAATCTCCTTCAGTGCAATTTACTATTTCTGAAAACCTGCTGGAGGGTACATATGGCTTGTTTCTGAAAGGACAACACAACAATAATAAGGGAGTTCTGGTGCCTTAGGGCTAAGAATCTGTGCTGCAATCCCAAAGGCGTGTTTAGAATCTACCAGCTGCTCTGTGGGAGAAAGATGGGCAATCTCCTCCCATGTCATTCACTGCCTCTGAAAACCTACTGAAGGGTCAGCTATGGGTTGGTTCTGACCCATGGGTTCTATACGTCAACAGCAACAATAACAACAGTAGTCTGAAGCTGCGATGTCATCCCAGAAGGGACGCAGTTCAAATACCCCAGTTGTCTATGGAGGAAGGATGGGCAATCTCCTCCCATTCTATTTACTGCCTCTGAAAACCTGCTGAAGGGCCGGCTATGGGTCGGTTCTGACCCAATGGCACACAACAGGCTAAGTAAGAGTGGTACTTCTCTCCACAAAGGAGCCTGGTGGTCTAGTGTGAAAAGTTAGTAGTTCAAATCGATCAGCTACTCTGTAGAAGAAAGATGGGAGGTCTCCCTTTAAGATCTGCAGCTTCACTTATTTGCAGTGGTTTTTATGTACTACTTTAGCATGAGGAAGCTCTGGTGGCCTAGTGGCAAGAAGCTGGGCTATAATCTCGAAGGCATGTGGTTCGAGGCCACCAGCTGCTCGGCGGGAGAAGGCTGGGCAATCTCGTCCCATGCGATTAACTGCCACTGAAAACTTGCTGGAGGGTCAGCTCGGGGTTGTTTCCAACTCCATGATACACAATCACGACTACGTCAGGATGAGGCCAGTTCTGCCCCCTCAGGCTGAAGGTGGTACTATTCTTCCTCCAAGTGCATTCTTGGCAGTCATAAAGATTAGAAGTGACACTAGAATTTAGTGGGCCAAATTAGGGCTACATGCCCTACGGTATACATGACAGAGAACTGGCCACCCCAACACAACTATTATTCTCATTAAGGAATCTTGACATTGACTCAAAGTGACAACAAGACAAGGAAAGCAACTTGCAGTAAAGATGATGCAAGTAAAGATGATGCAAATAGGATGACTGAGGACCTTCAAGGAAATGGGATAGGAAATTGCTTCCTCTGGATTTCAGGAGTTCTAAGTCTTCACGTTGTCATGGAGCTGTTTTGAAGAAGCTTGGAGCCAAAGCAATAACAGCAGGCCCAGGGAAGAAGTGGGCTATGGGTGTAAGAATTCCAGCAGCCGGTGGCTGGTCTGGGGTGAACCGGAGGTCTGATCTCCCTGGAGCGGCGCATGCATCCCAAACCTGGGCTGTCCAGCCTGCGGGTCAGAGCTAAAGACGTCCTGAGGGTAGATAGGCTGGGAAGTTGGGCCATCTTCCCCACGGAATTCTACCCTATGTGGCTCCACTAACAGCCTCCCTGGAGAGGGAAAGTGGCCCAGACACAATCCCCAGGATGCTGAACACAAAGAAAAGCAAAGATTTTGTGGGGAATTCATCTCTGCATTATGCATCAGTGACGCTGGATTGGAGGCCTGGTTTTAGCCACAAATCTGACCCATGGGATGCCATTTTTAAACATTCTTGTTGGTGAATGCCAGACCCAGAGAACCATTAAAGACTTGAAATAAGCACTTTGAACTCAAAAGTATGCTTCCTTTGAAACTTTAATATTTAGAAAAACAAGAGAGTTTAAAAACTCCATTATTCAGAGTAGGGTAAATGGGAAAAGACATTTCAAATAAGAGTTTTCTCTAGGGGTGGAGGGCTGTGGTCTTTCTGTCCTTTGGGTACAAGGATAAACATGGCTTTCTGGCACCCCTCCCCAGTGAAAAACAAGAGGATGAAGTACAGTGAATAGTTTTCCATAGACATCTCAGTGCGATGAAGGGATTCTTATAATGAACTCAAACTCTCTCACAGCTGAAATAATATTGCAAATGACGCCAGGCAGTTAAAAATAATCTCCCATTACAACCCACATAAAACTCCTCATCTGTGTGCAATTCCTTATAATTCTGTGGAGTGAGACATATTTACCCAGTGGGGAACGCCATGATGCTGCCTGGGAAGGATTTGAACGTAAGGTGCTAGAGAAAAGCTTAGATAAAAAGGTCTTGTCCCCTCAACTGTTAGTCATAAGAACACCATAATTTAAATAAAGAAACAGATTTATTATAAATTAGTATATGAACACATGTTTATTATAAAGACTTCAAAGGAAACAGGAGTGTTTAGGGTAAAATGTGAACGTCACCTCTCTCCACATCCTCAACCATTCAACTTCCTTTCCCACACCACGCTGACCACTGAGCAACGCAAATAAACAGGCCTTGTTTCAGTTAGAAAAGAGCCAAAATACACAATAAGTTGGTCAATAAATATTTATTAAGTTTTTCTGAAGTCTAAGAGACCCAAATAAGCAAGACACTATTCTTGTCCCCAAGAAAACCCACAACCTTGGGGGAAACTCAACACAAAAATAATGGACCAAACAAGCCATGCCAACAGCAGAGATGGCAGGAAATCAGACAGGTAGATGATCTTCATTCTGAGGGGAGGAAGGTTCCATGAGAAGCTACGTGTGGCCAGGGAAGACAGAGCCATTATGCTGGAGGTGAGGGTGATGACATGAGCAAGCATTCGCTGGGAACGAAGTCAAATGCAGATAAGGTGGTGTAGGGGTTTGCGAAGATTCTGTAACAAAGGATTATGTTGTGGATGGCTTAGACATTTATACTCTCACAGTCCTCGAAGCTGGAAGTCCAAATGAGGGTGCTGACCTTCTGAGGGCTCTGACAGAGAAACTGTTCCAAGCCTCTCTCTGAGCTTCTGGTGGCTTCCAGAAATCCTTCCGGTTGGAACTGAAACTGCTCTGTTTTTGTATGACCATCCTTCCTCGTCTCTGTCTCTTCTCCTCTTTGATAAAGGTATCAGTCATAGATGGTGGGGACCTACTTCCTCTAATATGAGCTCACTTCATCTGATAACATCTTCAACCATAGTTATGTTTATAGGCTCAAGGGGTTAAGACTTTTACACACATTTTGAGAGGGAAATAATTCAAAGCACAAGAGATGGGGAACTAGGAAGGGACCAGATTACAGAGGTCGTGATGCTGAAATCAAGGTTTAAAAGCAAAATGTAGAGGGACCAACAGCCAAGAATTGGTACCACCCAGGATTATGAAGGCTGGGTGGATGGTTTTCCATCTTCAAGGGAAAGAATCTACCAATGTCTTTAGGGACATTCAGCACAGTCTCTCCTGCAGGTGTGCTCACTGCCTCAAAGCCAAGCTGGACTTTCTTGGGGAAACTCACTGACGTGTACTTGTCTGCACATTCTGGGTCACGTAGTGCATGCAGGGTGGCCTCTCACTAGGAAAAAAGAGGAGAAGCCCACAGCAGGTGTAAAAAACAAGCTCCTTTGGTGAAAGAACACTATTCCTTTCTGTCCATGCTCCAGCAGGAGCCTGAAGGCCCACCACTCTTTCAGCCATGAAGTATTCATCACTGAGCACTGGGACGCCATGATGGCTGGGCAGGCCCAGGCCTCGTGCACCAGGAGGCTGACATTCCATCAGACTGATCCTTGTCCTTGATGCCTCACACCTGCAAACCCTTAACAATATTTTTACGTGCAGTGTACAGAAGCCAGGCACAAACGGTTTGCCCTTGACCACTAACTACAAGGTCAACAAATACAATCCACCCAGCAACAATATAGGAAAAAAAGGCATAGGGGATGTCTAACTCTGTAAGAGTATAGTCATTGAAAGCATAGTTCTGAGACACATGGGGTCACCCTGAGTTGGAATCTATTCTATTACAGTGGGTTTGGCTTTCAGGGCTATAGGGAAACTAGACAGCATGAAGGCCTGGGGAGAGACATGGGTAAATGCCACTCAGTGTCACCAAGGACCCTGTGCCTATGTCCAGCTGAGTCAGGGATCTCAAGCCAGTCTGTCGCAGGGATACTGCTAGCTGAGTCCCTCCTGGGGTTTCCACTCGGCTGTAGTCCAGAAGCTTCCAACGTCAATACAGCTTCCAGATGAGCACAATTTTCTCCCAAGAAAGGGAACCCAGCTTACATGGACCAGGCTGTTAAAAAATCCAATTATGCTCAGGGATTCATCCCCTCTCAAGTTTTGATTAAAAAACACTCATGTTGTTCATGGACTTATAACCGATGCTGGAATTCACGACATGCTAGTACATGGCCTAATGGTATGCATTTTTAGCTCACTGCTGGCAACAGTTATGTCACCACCCTTGTTTTTGCTTTTTCTTGATTTATGCTTTCAGTAGGTACTATCCTGCTCTGTTTTAGGAACCTTTAGTAGGTCAAGTTAAAAAAAAATCAGGTATACAAAGCAGATTGAGGTGTTCTGGTAACTTACTGTTGTTGAATCAGTTCTGACTCATAGCAACCTCCCTCATATTTCTGAGGCTGTAAATCCCAAGGGAAGAGATTGCCCATCTTTCTCTTGAGGAGCCCCTGGTAGATTCAACTACCAGGACACACGGCCTTTGGGTTAGCATCACAACTCCATACAAGCTATGCAACCAGATTACTCTGGTGGCCTACGGGTAAGAATCTGTGCTGCAATCCTGAAGGCATGAGGTTCGAATTTGCCAGCTGCTCCAGGGGAGAAGGATGGGCTATTTTCTCCCATGCTATTACAGCCTCTTAAAACCCACTGCAAGGTCTGTTATGAGTTGGTTCTGACTCTATGATACACAACAACAAGAAGACAGACTAGAAAGGATTGGCCATCCACTTCCAAAATCACAGGCCTTTGAGAACCCTTTGTACAATGGAACACACTTAAATATGACACCTGAGGCTGAGCCCTCATATTTGGAAGCTGGGGAAATGGTGGCAGGTGTGTCGGAGTTAGTGAGACTGGCTCAGGATAGGGCAGTGTTCAGAGCAGGGTGTATAGGATTGCTATGAGTTGCAGGCTACTTGATGGCACATAATAACACAACAACTATACAGAGAGAGGGAGGAAAGGAGAGAGAGAGGGAGAGAGGAAGGGAGAGAGGAAGGAAGAGAGGAAGGGAGAGAGAACGAGAAGATATTGATTTGGATCTGGGGGAGGAGAGAGTAGCTTTGACAGGTGACAGGAGGGATCTGGAAATATCTTGTAGGAGATGACTGTGAGTTGGGTTTCACCAGACAAGTGTTGAGGGCAGGCAGGAAGAGCAGTAAGGAGCAAAGCTGTGGTCACAGCTGACAGTGAGAACTGGCCCCAAACCCCACTGAAGCACAGAGAAGTTAAGTAACTTGCCAAAGCCTCAGCTAATCCATGGAGACGGAGCCTGACCCAGAGTTCAAGCTCTGATCCACTACACTCTCTGGTCCTGCAGGGGAAGTGGGAATTCCAGCTGAGAAAAAGTCTGCAAGCCAAGTGGGTGGGTTTCAGCCTTTGGGCAGGGAGCTTGGGAAGGTTTTGACAGCTTTGCCGGAAAATTGTTGGGGTCGTTACCGGGATACCCAAGAGCTCTGGCTCTCATATTTGACGGCACATAGAATCACCTACAGAGCTCTTATAGAAATCTCAATGTTCCTGCTGCACCCAGACCGATTTAAGTCAACTCTCTGGGGTGGGATGGAGACCCCTGCAGTTTCAAGAGCTCTCCAGATGGTCTCAATTACACCCAAGGGTGACGATCACTAAACTAATGATCCAGCAATTCCCCTCCTTGCTAAATACCAAGTAAGAACACAAACACGTCTATGTTTACAATGTTCACGGCAGCAGCACTAGTCATAATACCAACAGATGGAAACAAACTATATGTCTACCCACAGAAGAATGACTAAATAAAATATGGCTTATGCATACAATGGAATGTTACTCAGTCATAAAAAGAAGTCCTGACATGAAGAACCTTAAAAGTGTATGCTAAGTGAAAGAAGTCAGACAGAAAAGGACAAATATTTTATGATACCATGGACCATAAAAAAAAAAAAACAATAAAGGGTGAAACCAAGTTACTCCTTGGAGGCTAGGATTTTGAAGCTTCGTCACACACACTTCGGGCACGTGGCCAGGAAAGACCGGTCATTGGAGTAGGACATGATGCTTGGAAGGGTGGAGGGACAGGGCAGGAGGAAGACGCCGGATGAGATAGACTGATACAGTAACTGGGGAAATGGGGTTAGGTGTGTTGGAATTAGTGAGACTGGCTCAGGCAGGGCAGGCTTCCGAGCTGCCGTGTACATGGGGTCGCTATGGGTCACAGGCGACTTGATGGCACAAAATAACAACAACAACAACAACATATATATATGACATATCTAAGACAGGCAAGTGCACAGAGAACAAAGTTTATTAGTGGTCACCAAGGGTGGCCAGAGGCAGAGAGAAGGAGGGAGTCATTGCTTAGGAGATGCTGTTAATAGTGAAAAAATTGGGAATTAGTGCTGCTGGTCATGTAATATGATAAATACCAATAATGTCACTCAGCCATACATGTAAACAATGTTGAAAATGCAAATGTTTTGTTACTTAGATATTTAGTGAATACACACACTAAAACAAGGGAGGATCTCTATCTGGGAGAGCAGGGAGACTGCCTGGAAATCATGATGTTTAGTGTAGGTTGTAGTGTACAAAGTGAGAGAAACTCTGAGACTAGATTATTTGGCGACATGTAGCAGTAGAGATGCAACAAATCCTGAGCTGAATCCAGGCCAAACTTATCCAAGTGGCCTGATGATTGAAAGTGCCAAATGCTGTCCACTCACTGCCCAGAGCCTGGAGGATGGTGGATGATCGGTACTCAGTGGCCCTCCATCCGCTGCAGTGACGTAGAAGGCCACTGCCTCCTGCCCCTCAGCGTCAGGGCTTGAAAGGTCACTCCACTCACCCTCCTTGTTTTAAGAATGGACCAACAGAGTCCAGAGACAGCCAGGGACTTCCTCTAGCAAGAATAAAGCCTGTGGTTGTGATGTCTTGGGAGACAAGGAAGCCATCAGCTTTTCAAAGGGTGCACATCATATTCATTCTCTCCAGGTAGATTCCTGCAAGGTCTGGCTGAGATTACGTGCTTGTCCTTGGTGTTCAGGGCTGTGGGGCCAGGCTGGGCCAACACAGCCGAGTCTTCTTTGAAAATGACATTTGGTTGACGAGCCCCCGCACTCACGCCAACACTGAACTTTCATCACAGGCTCTGAGAATAGTCTGGTCTCCTGGGGTCTGTCCTCATTTGGCAAAATGACCTCCCCTTGGAACATGAGAGACCATCTGACAAGTGGCATTTGCATTCATTTTTAGCAGCTGTGGAGATGTGCCCAGGTTTCTGCTTTCATGAAACTTACATTCTGGTAGGAGTGAGCGAGACACAGAAAAGCAAATAAACACATACACAGCTGGTACTGAGGGTGGTTCTAAAATGAGGGCAACACCAGTGTCCCCTGCAGCCCTGTTTACAATGGCCAAAAGGAGAAACCACCAAAATGTCCATCAATGAAAGGTTAAGCAAAATGTGGTAGAGTCAGCCTTTGAACAACATGAATTTGAACTGTGTGGGCCCATTTATATGCAGATGTGTATACACCCTCCACCCCCAACCCACTACCCACTCCTCTCCATGGCTATTTCAGGGAGCTCTGCTGGCTTAGTGGTAAGGGGTTGCACTGCCAACTCCTAGGCAAGTGGTTCAAGTACACCAGCTGCTCTGAAGAAAGAAGAGCAATCTCCTCCTGTGCAATTTACTGCCTCCAAAAACCTGCTGACGGGTCAGCTATGGGTTGGCTCTGACTCGACAGTACATACATAACAACACTGCTATTGCAGTGAGCTCTCAAGTTCTCTCAATATATGACCAGAGCTCTTCTTGTCTGATCTTATGTGAAATACCTAGCATGGGTATATACATAGAAATTAGCTTTTGTAGCCTTGTGGTAAGACGTTGCACTGCCAACCCAAAGGCAGAAGGTTTGAATCCACCAGCTGTTCCATGGGAGAAAGATAGACAATCTCCTTCTGTGCAATTTACAGCCTCTGAAAACCCACTGCAGGGTCAACAATTGAGTTGTTCCCAGCCTGCTAGCACATTACAACAAGAGTTGTTTTCGGGGGGGGGGGGGGAAGGAGGGAGTCAGTCCTTAAGAGACACTGAGTTTCTGTGTAATCATGGTTGGAAAATTTAGAAATTAATAATGATAATAAGAGTTGCACAGTATGACCTATATCACTGAAGTATACATGTAAAAGTTGTTAATTGACCAATTAGCATTTGCATGACAAGTATGTCCTTTGGCTGAAAAACTAATTTCCTGGTTGAGGATAGAGGTGGGGCGGTGGTGGTGGTTTTCTAGTAGTGGTGTCCCTCAAGCACAGGTCTCCCTGGGTCCAGGCCCTATCACAGAGCAATAAAGAAGGCTGTGATGGTCTCCTTCAGAGTCCTGCTGTGAAGAAAGGCCTGTGGAATCAGAGAGCGAAACATTTTTTTTGGAAGCAATGGGGGAGCAAGGCACCAAGGGAGAAGGGCCAGGGTGCTGCTCAGACCATACAATGTGGCTTACAACCTAGAGAGAGACAGGGCCTCACACAATAAAGAAATTGTATGAGATACAATCACTACTCTGCGGGCTGAACACTGAGGGACAGTCTTTGCCCCCAGGGCTCTCAAGTCTAATTATAGAGATAGGAGTATCTGCTATCTGTTTGTCAACCTTTCTCCACCCATTTTCTAGGAATTCAGATAAGAGTTGAACCATGGGCCATTAATGGTACTGGAGGAGGCAGCAAAGAAGGCAGGCAGTCAGTGAACAGGAAGAGAGAGTGGGGAAAAGGAGAGGGCATTTCTGGCTGGGTGCATCAGCTGCTTAGACTAGACGCCAGCATCCCTGAGGAGTGTGAGGAGATTGTGAAGACGAGAAGGGAAGGGTGGGCTTGGCTGAGGAAGGGTTCCCGGAGGCTGAGCCCTGAGCTCCATCCCTGCAAGCGTGAGCCCAGGAAGGCACGTGTCTGACCATATCTGTTAGGAGAACATGGGGTTGCATTAAGCCATCAAATGGGGAAAGGCTGTGTGTCCGGGACGTCTGCACTTCCTCACAGTTTCCCTGATGCTGGGATCGAGAATGTCACAGTGAGGCCAGGCAAGGTTTGGGGTCAGGGATCTTATTATCTTATTATCAAGGTGTTTGCAGGTCAAAGCAGATAGTTTTCAAAGAGGGCCGGCTGGAAAGCTGTTGGGCAACAGAAGCTTCACCTGCTGTCAAAGGGCATCACAGTGACTCAAAAGGTCGGATGGACAAGGACAGACTCTGGCCCAGATCCAGGAGGAAACTGGCTCCAGAACCACTGGCCTTAATGGCACCTCTCCTACTTTGGGCACGTTGTCAGGAGAGACCATGGAAAAGGACACCATGCTGGGCTGTGCAAAGGAGAGCAAGACGCTCAACAAGACGGACAGACAGTGGCTTCAGCAAGGGCGTTAACATGGGGAGACTGTGATGGCACAGGGTTGGGCAAGGTTTCGACTGGTTGTACATAACGCCGCTACGCATCAAAGTTGACTCGACAGCCCCTGTCAACAACTGACACAACTCACAGAAGAACGCTCTAATTGGGGAGGGTTCTCCTTGAGGAAATGGTGACTCAGCTGTGCTACAGAACTGAGTCAAACACACATTAAAGAGGAGAGGGAGGGAGGGGGGCTGCCAGATGAGCTGGAGAAGAAGGAAGCTAACCAGGCAGGGTCTTGCAGACCAAATGGTTTTGAGCCTACAGGACAATTTTAAGCGGAAGTACAGGGATTGATCAGGAACCATGGGTGATGCAACTGGCGAATGCACATGGCTGCTAGCCGAAAGTTTGGCGATTTGTGTAGACTGATAGGTGACCTGGTGATCTGCTTCTGAAAAGCCAGTCATTGAAAATCCCAAGGGCAAAGCTCTACTCTGACCACGTGGCACTGCTGTGAGTCACGGTGGCCCTGGCTGGTAGCAGTTGCTGAGTGCAATCGAGTTTGCACTGACTCACGGTTGACCCTCCAGCAGGTGTCCAAAGGCAGTAAATTACACAGGAGGTGGTTGCCCATTTTTCTCACAAGGAGCAGCTGGCAAATTCAAACCGTGTACCTTTGGGTTGGCAGCACAACTCCTTACCAATGAGCCACCAAAGTAGTTGTTGATGTTAGGTACCATTGAGTCGAGTACCATTAACAGTGACCCTATGAACAGCAGATTTGAACCCTGTCTTATCCTGTTTCATCCTCGGCATCTCTGGCACACAGGGGCCATTGTCGCGCACTTGCAGGGCATCATCCAGTTGTTTTTTTTTGGGGGGGGGTTTAACTAGGCTCTCTGCACAGTGTGGAGATAAGTCTAGAGAGTGAGTGTGGCAGCAGAGAAAAAAGCTGGAGGGCCACTGCCATTCTCATGGAAGGAGCAGAAGCTCTCTCACCCTCAGGGCCTTTGCACATGTTCCTTCCACGTAGAACATTCTTCCTTTATCTTTGCAGGTTGCCTCCTTCCCTGCATCCAGGTCTCCACTCTACAATGCTTTTTCCAGAGGTCCTCCCTGGTCACCCATCCATTGTCACCAGGGACCTAATTCACACTCTGTGACTCTTCAAAACATCCACCTGTGGTGGAAATGATTGTGCTTATTGGTGTGTTTATTGGTCTCCTGTCTCTCTGTGAGCTCCAGGAGAGCAAGCCTCTTGTCTACTTCTATTTGGTGAAGCCATTTCAACCGCCAGTCCAGTGCACCGACAGTGTGGTGCTGTAGCCCTCGGCCACTATTCCTAGGGAAGAACAGGATAATGGTTGCTGTCAGGGGCAGGCTAGTGCCTCCGGAGCAGAAGAGGGGGGAAGAGAAAGAGAAAAAGAAACAGAAAGTTTAAGCTGGTAGATGAACTTCTGTCCTTGAAGATGGGGTGGGGTGAGGGTTTAGCTGTGGAGGGTGGTGTCTGAAGACCCCCTTACAATGGGGCCTCAGGACTCCAAGGTAACGCTCCAGAAAGGAAAGGACATCCTTGGCACAGCCTCCTCTCCAGCGCCGGCTGCAGGCTCGGCTGCAGGGCTGTGGAGGCTTCCCAAAGCTCTGGGCCTGAGCACCGTGTCCTGGTGTCCGTGGAGAGAATGAACCTCCTGGAGGCTCTTGCTATGCTGGGGGTGGCTGCTCTGGAGACGGCGCTGTGGGGCAGAACCCCTCGCAGCACATCCTCCTTGTCTGAGCTGCATGACTCTGTTTAAAAAACCAGCTGCTGGCATGTTGGGGACTGAACGTACCATTCTTTGCTGGAAAGGGAACACAAGGCCAGAGAATGCAGTGCTGAGAAGGAAAGGGTCCAGTGACTCAAGGCAGTTGTGACAGGTTTATTGTGGTGCACTGCATGGGCCTGCCAACATTGTTCCACAGACTCGACCTTTGAAAGCCTCGCACATTCTGGTTTCCCTGTGGGCTCCCCCACCGTCAGCCGTGTGAAACTCGGGGGCAGCTTCTCTACACCCACCAGGAGTACTGATGAGAATGTGACCTCCAGTCCAGGGAGATCCAAGGCCCATCTGGGGAGCACGGGGAAGATGTAGTCAGGAGCTGCTCGCTTTGGCACTAGTGGGCCTCCTGTTACTGCTTTTCTTCAAAACCACTCAAACCCAATCCAGTGCTGTTGAGTCAATCCCATCTCCTGATATCCTCAATCAGATTTTCAAGGCTGTCAATCTGAACAGGAGGAGACTGCCCAACTTTGTCCTGTGGAATGGCTCAGGGATTTGAACAGCTGACTTTCAGGTTAGTGGTGCGATGTTATATGCACTTTACCACCAGAGCTCCTTTTATCAGAGAACATGTGTCCCTAGCAGGAGAGACAAATCTTTTTTTTTTTCTATAATTATATTTTATTAATTTTCATAAACATTTACAGAGATTTTGGGTTTCCATTCATTCATTGTTGCACTATTCTCTCTACCCTCCTCCCAGTTTGTTCTTGTCCAAATGCCACAGTGCTTGTCAAAGCCAGTAGGAGAGACAAATCTTGACATGAGACATCTAGAAACTTCCATTGAATTTTTCTAATCTTTCCACTCTGGTGTCCCTAATCTCTAAATGCATATCTTCTGGTAGTTCTTAAAAGACACTCAATTCAGCGGCTGTCTGCTTAATACAAAGAAAGCCACAGGATTAAATTCACAGAGACAACTGTCTTTTGTAATTTTTTTTTAAAATTAGTATTTTAAGGAGCTTACAGTGTGCTAGGTGGTGTTATTATTGCCATCTCCTTTGGATGCAGGAGGAAAGGGAAGCACAAAGAGATAAACATCTTCCTCAAGATCACACAGGTGGCCAAGCTGGAAGCTTGATCTCAGGCTCTGAATGACCATCCAGCTTTGTTTCTTAGCATCTGCTAGGTGCCAGGATACAGTTGTGCTCACTTCAGGCACCCAAATAAGAATCTTCCTGTGTGCAGTTGACCGGTAAGAAAAGAAAATGTTCCTACATTTACCTAGAAACGAGAGTAAACGATTACACTAAACTTGCAGACAAGCTCAGTTATTATTCTATGTTCTGGTGCCAGCCCCAACAATCTGGAAAAGTGTAGTGAACAAGTGCAAAGGAAGAGCAACACACGTACTTCTGTGGGCACAGAGCAAGGGGATCTCCTCTGAGCCTTCATCTCTGGAAGATGGTCCATCAGGGGAATGAAGGTCAGGTGCGTCTTCAACTCGTGTATTAAAACAAATGTGCACCAAAGGAGTCCTTTCTAACAGCTTCAAACTGCCATAGACATCCCTGAGGAGACCCACGTGACAAAAGAGCCATCCCCCATCTGCTCAAATCTGGACGTGGGCAGCTCTGAGATGGTCAGTGTCCCAGCTGCCTTTGAGTTGACTCTGATGCATGGTGACTAGTGTCTGTCAGAGCAGACTGTGTGCCAGTTTTCAGTAGCTAATTTTTTTGGATGTAGATTATCTGAGCTTCTTCTGAGGTGCCTAAGGTGGTACTGAACCTCCAAAGTTTCAGTTAGCAGCTGGGCACATTATCTCGTTTGCGCCAGCCAGGAGTCTTCTGGGATGAACACCACTGCTCCTCTCAAATATTCCTACTGAACAGACCTTTGGCAAAGTTACCACACTTCCCCGGAGCCCTGGTGTCTGCTAGGATCTCAGGTCTTCTAATAGTCCATAGGGTGCATCTCTTCACCTGTTCACCTCTACCATCAGTCATATGTCTATTTCCTTCCTCCTGGAGGGGTGTGTGTGCCTAGGATACATCCACGTGGATGAGTACGCACTGCTGCATGGTGACAGGTACCCAGGTGGGAAACCGCACAGGACATTCAGGAGGAGCTAGGAGGATCAGTTGTCTCCTACTCTCTCCAACTAAAACATCTTCCTTGGTGAAACATGGCGGATTAGAGGGCTTTACCCTCACCTGCCTTCAAGTGAGGAACAGTGACAAGAGAAGACACTTCCACTTTGACAATTATGATGGGTTGTGTCCATGGAGGGGTTATTTCCTCTTTTGAGGCTTGTAACTTCCCTCTCAAACTGCATGCCAGCCAAATGTAGACCCAGCAGCTGTCAGCCCTGGCTAGGATCTTCTGTGGACTGTCTTCATCTACTTTCTGCCTTTGCCCTGATCACATTATTGTAATTCAGCAAACTTCAGGCGAGGCAGTTAAAACTCATCGCCATCAATTTGATTCCAACTCACAGTGATTCCTTCCAGTCAGGAGTCTTAATCACCTGCAAATCACCCTCTCTGACCCTTTCTGTCATTCACTGCTTGTCTCCCTGCTTCATCTTTGTCTCTGAATCTTTCTGTCACACACACACACACACACACACACACACACACACAAGCTTCTAGAGGTAGTAAGCTCAACAGCAAGTTATACTGACAAGAATTTCATAGCTGGTTTTCACAATGGAGTACTTGAAATGGACTCACTACATAGCAGGAAGCATTCTGGATGTCTGTTTTTTTAAGTCTGGCTCTCGGAAGGGCCCGAGAGAACAGAGGCTTAAGAGAAATATTCACAGAAGGCTATTGTATCCTTTGACCTACATATCCCCAGCCTCCCAGATCCAAACTGCCAGACACTTTGGAGCAGGGAGGACCCTAGTGGTGCAGAGGCCAAAGTGATTGGCTGGTAACCAAAAAGTTCCGCTGTTTGAACCCACCAGCTGCTCTTCGGGAGAAAGACGTGGCAGTGTGGTGGGTTTTGTGTTTGGCTTTTTCGAAGGAGGAGAAATTTTTTTACAATTTTTTAGGAGTGTTGGCATTCAAGGCAATTTCTCTAAAAAGTCTTCCTGGTATTTTTGGAATGAAGAAAGAATAAGATTAATTTCTAAACTTGGTGGAAGAAAAAACATTTACTTTCTTCCAGAAATGATTTTTCAGTTTGCCAGGGAGCAGGACTGCATGCGTCTTGGTAAGCTTGTTCCCCAGCTGTCGCAGACGTGGCGTGCAGGCTTGGCCGCCAGGAAGAGTGAGCCGCCTTCAACGGCTCCTTTCAAGGATGTTGTTGCTATGGGGATGTTCAAATAGAAATGAAATGGACACTTTGGTCTCCTCTCTGAGGAAACACATGCCAAAGAATGTGTTTTCTTCACTTTTATTAATTCATTTGATTCACTCACTCAAAGGCATTTTTAACATATCATCTCCTATGTGTAACTGGCAGCTTCATGTGATTCACCCTACTACTGAGGTGTTCCTGAGCTAAGATTGCCAGATATTTTTTTTCTCTAATGATAACATAAAAAGTGGAGGGAGATCACCCAAGCAATCTGGGCTTGCTATGCTTCCAACAGAGCTGCTTGCCTTTGGATCCCCTTCCAGAGACCAGGCAATCGTGTTTGCACTGCACATGTATGTTGTAACTTCACAAAGGAGTGAGCCCTTTCTTTAGGTCACTTTCCCAAAGACATTTCCATGCAGAGGCAGCTGGGGTGCAGGCTACTTGGGGAGTCCGTGGCAAACGCCCTGTCCCTTCAGCTCTCCAGGGTCTGCTCCTGCAGCGAGAACCCACAGTGTGGAAGGCAATTTATGAAGGCGAGATAAAGGTCGTTTCTTTTGTATTCTTGTCCATATGCCACTGAGGCAAAATGGTATTCAAAGTTCAGTTGTAAATATATTTGTATAGACAAATGAAAACCAAAGTAAAATAAAATAAAAAATAATTTCTGGATTAAATGACCAGTAGTTTTCATCTCAAAAGAGCGCAAAAGCAACTAACCACCTTTAAATTTCAGAGCCAATGCTGACATTTAATATTGCTTGACTAATTAGAAGTAAAATGCTTTTTCACTTTTTTTTAATTCGATATTTCACTAACAGGTTCTTGGAGATTATGGTTAACATACCATAAAAGCCAGTATCAAAATGCAAACAGTATGGGGAGTAATCAAGAATAACAAGGACAAGTTTAAAAAACCAAAGTTTTGGGCTACTTTTTATACTGTAGGTAGATGGTGTGAGTTTACAAAAAATTACATTTACTTAACAGTTGTTATTAGCAGCTATTGGCAAGGCCACTCTTGGTCATGAACCACCAGGTCAACTGTAACTGTGGTGCCCAGTGGTTGAAACCAGGGTTTCTGAACCTCAGCACTAGGGGCACCCTGGGTGTGACCCATCTTTGCTGTGACAAACAATTTTTCATGCATTGTGGGATATTGACCAACATCCTTAGCTTCTGCCCATCAGATGCTAGCACCCAAGTTGTGAGTAGGGACTTCTGGTGGCCTCATCTGTGGGGAGTTACAGTGCTAATCCAAAGGCTGCATTTCTTTGGTGTTCAAAACCATCAGCAGTCACCCAGTAGAAAGATGGCCAACCTCTTCCCATGCAATTTACAGCCTAAGAAAACTCGCTGCAGAGTTAGCTATGAGTTGATGATGCTGACTTGATGGTAAAGAGTTTAGTTTGAAGTTGTTAACATTAAAAAATGTCTTCAGACACTGGGGTGTGGACTTGCCCAGTTGAGGACCATTAGGTTAGATGGGAGACTTTACAGTTGGGATGGGAGGGCAGGATTTAAGTCAGCTTCACAGATGCAGGAGAAAACCTACAGTAATGATCTACAGAGTGTACCAGAGGGAATGTTCCAAAGCAGACAGCAGAGTATTACCCACCTTGACAATAGCATCCCTTCAAGCCCAACTCAGGGCTGGAGAAGATACGCTGACTTACACAGGGAAGGGAATCCTAGGAAAACACAAGGCTTGCTGACTTGGCCTTTGCCCTACAAGGGTGTGGGGATAGTAGTGGGTAACTCTTCTCCTTCCACGTCCTGGCCTTTACATACCCTAATACGTCCATCTAGAATATCCACTTCTCGCCACCTTTTCATCTGGCATCTACTTCCTTTTCAGTTCTTAACTAAATGTTCACCTGTTCCTGTGAGAGTCCTGCAACCCCTGCTTCTCTGCTCTGTGCACCTGTGCTCAGTGGGGCCTTACCTAGCACAGAACTCCTCATCCACACCACATACACTGCTTGGAAGGACGGAGTCTGCTTTTCTGCTTGGTTCTCTCCATTAGAATATGAACTCCATGAGGACAGGAACCTTATCCGTACTGAGTACATGGTTAATGTCTTCCCTCCACCACCCCCTCCAAAAAACCCATTTACTGAGTTGAAGAATGACATTGCTTTCCAAATGAATATTAAGGGAAGACCAATAAGTGAAGCTAATGACAGTGGAAGCAAGCACATGGGCATTATAGCAATTTTTCATCAGTGTGCTCATTGGTTTATTTCTACAAAGTGCATCAAACTGAGTGTGTGGAGCCAAAGTGGATCCTGATCAACCAAATGAAGCTGTGAAAGTTCCCATCTTCACTCATTTAGTTTTGGAAGTCAACAGTCTCTTATGGATAAGTGTGTTGGTCCCACAGTGAAGTCCACACCTTGTCCAACATATCAACAACATACACTAGGGCCAATGACATAGCAAAATGCTAAGCTCGGCGTAGCTCTAGTCCTCTAACCAGTACTACAAGGAGCAGTACTGTACATATTGGTCAGGGCAGATGAGGAGCAAGGGGAAAACTGGTGAAGTCTCTATTGTCAAAGAGTACCCGTCAAAATCGGCACCCAGCTGATGTCCAGTCTGTGAGACCACGTCACCACTAACCAGGTTCCAACATCAAGAACACAGAGGCATTTCCTTCTAACTTTTATATGAAGAATTTAATTATCTATACACATAACTAATTCAAAAAGTTGTATTACAGTTGTTAAAGCCGCAGGTTTAGATATTTATATATTTTACATTCATAGCCGTTAAAATACTGAAGCGCAACAGATGAGGAGGGGCCATCCTCATTCTTTGCACCATGAACATGGAGAAGGACTTCGAGAACATGCCCAGCACAGACCCCGGGAGGTGTGCAAGCAGACGGTGACTACGTGTTAGGAAGGCATTAGTAGAACAGTTACAGACTGTGCTTGAGGCTCCCCTACCCCCCGCCCCCGGTATTCTGTGCTGTCAGCAACAGGCGTTTTTATTGAGAGCTTGAAACTAACATTTAAAAGACAAAAATGGCTTCGGCTATAGCACATCTAACACACAAACGGACCATGAGCTCCATTTCATATTAATCTGTAGAAATTCCACAGTCTAGTTAAAAAATGTAAACATTGGAAATTAATTGCAAGGAGATTTCTATACATTCTTTCTTGTCAAAAAAATTATTTGTTCAAAATATGTCATTCCATGAAAAGTAATTGGAATAAAACGTCATGTAACAGAGACTAAGAAGAGATTGCCGACATTATTGATCGTTAACAACCTCCACATTGTTGTCGACCGATTCATGGTATGAAAACACACAAAATTAAAAACCCCAAACAGAAAACACCAACTCAACCAGATAAATCTGAGACTGAACAAAAACACAGGTGCTTTTTCATGTGGCTACAAGGTCACTGTGCAAAATAAAATTAATGCAATATGAGTAGAGCATCATACACATTTTGCCATGAAGAGAACTAATTTCTTATGTACAGGATGTATTACATGCTCACCAAATTACATCTGATACACACAAACAAGCACAAAATAGCTTCTGTTTAATTGGGCTCATTCTACACATCTTTAAAACAGATATATTGAACTCTTCTGCACTTCTAGAGTTAGGGGGGAAACCCAAACTACACAATTTAGTTGGTAACACTGGACAAAATGAAAATTACACAGTCTCAGATTTATGGACATTTGGAACATTTTTAATAGCACATGCAGCATTCCTTGATAGTGGGTCTTTTTGCAAAACCAAAATAGCAAAGAAGTGATTTCCTTTCTTTTTTTTTTTTATTAAAAGGCTAAAATACATGTGTTTAAAAAGAATTTTCAAACTATTAAAAGCACCTGTGCAAAGGTGGGGGGAATCAATTTGAGTCACAAGGAAAGCCACAAAAGGACCCACTACCCTGTGTATTTTTGTAATTTTTGCTTCTATCTCTGCAAGTAATAACTCAAACATTGCGATCGCATGCAACTAAGGTAAAATGAGGTAAACTGCTCTGCAGTGAGTTCTTCTACTCAGAAGGCAGTAGATGATCATGCTGGAAGTCACATGATCAAGGCTGCATCTCCCATCATCCCTCTGGGCAGTGATATGGGATAGTGGGTCTCTTTGAGGACTTTCAAGCCTGAGTGGGGGATGGACAACATATGATTCCTAGAAAAAGGAGGAAAACAACACATAAGCAAAACAAAACAATGAGCAAAATTCAAGCTAGGAAAATGAGTCAGGCATGTAAACAGCATGGTGCCAAAATGATTTAAAAAAAAAAAAAAGAAAAGGAGAAAGAGGGGAGAGGGGAGGGGGCATGCTACAGAAGGAATGAAAATAAAAAAGAAATAACCCCACAAGATAAAGTCTTGCACTACAGAAGGTCTTCAAAGAGACTGTTGCGAATGCAGCAATGTCTAGCTTTAAGTTCTGCAAACAAAGCTCGCAGAATCAGAGCAATGCTGCATGTTTTACTTAGATACCAGAGAGGGGCGGTAGCAGAGCCGCCAGGCACTTACATTGCTGGCTGGGGTCCATGTCTGTGGTCAGCTTCACATAATTGGATGGGAAGAGTCCCACTTGTCCATTGACTTCTCCTTTCCACCAGTCAGGGTCCTCCTTGTTGAGGACGTTGATGATCTGGCCCTTGTTGAAGGCCAGCTCGTCATCGTTCTGTGCGGTGTAGTCATACATCCCGATCACCTGGCACACTGCGGGAGAGAGGCTGGGTGAGCAGCTGCATGTCCACTGCAGCACGTGGGGCAGGTAAATGGGAGTATTAGAGAGTCTAGTATTAGTGTGCTCTTTCCTTCCCCCACCCCAATCTCCACAGCACTTTATTTGCAGATCTGAGAGGACAGGGAGATTCCCCTCCTGTTCTTTCAAAATAGGGTAAAATGGAGTGGCACTGCTCTAAATGGGGGCATTTTTTATGGTATGGTAATAGAGGAAGAAGGAGGACCAAAAATGAAGACAACAGCAAAATCTCTACATCATCTTTTAGTTCATATATTATCATCCTCCTTTCCATGTTTACTTGTCAGCAAAATATTTCAAGAAATAATGTGAATGCTTTCACAGACTCATTTCAATTTAGTGCAGTGGGACTCCTCCACATTGCTGACGCCCTCGTTCCCTGCTGTGTGGGACAGCTGTGCATCATGGGGACTATACTACACATTTTTTCTTTTTTTAAGGTAGAAGCTGGTTATCATCTGACTTCCAAAAAACTCATGCTGTAAAAAGTAGAATCAGTGTTTTAAAGGAGCTCCACTTTATCTTTATGTCTTAAAGCAAGAAATACTTGTAATCAAAAACAATCTTTTCTCATTTTATCTCAAACCTCCTGTTGTTCGTTGTCACTGAGTCGGCTCCAGCACTTCCTTGTCCTTGGCCATCTCCATAATCAGGTGAGAACCGGACACTGATGATTCATAGCTTTCACTGGCTGATTTTCAAAAGCAGACTGCCAGGCCTTTCAGGCTAAGTCTTTCTCTGACTTTGGGTACTCCACTGAAACATATTCAGCACCCGGTGGCACCCAAGCCTCCAGTGACTGACTGAGGTGCATTGGCTGGAATCCAAGCTGTGTGCCCACATGGAAGGTGAGAACTCTACCACTGAACGACTACTCTCTCCCAAGAAATGTTCTCATTCCTTGGGTATATTTCAGAGAAATCTGTACATCAGACTGTAGCTGCTAGTTAATTCTTCTAACTGAAGTTTATTGTTGCTGTTGTGTACCATCGAGTCAGAACTGACCCACAGCTGACCCTCCAGTGAGCTTTCAGAGGCACTTTAACTGCGCAAGAGGAAGACTGTCCATCCTTCTTCCGTAGAGTAGCTAGTGGATTTGAACCGTGTGCCTTCAAGATTGTTATGCAGTTTCTCACCATGAGGCCACCCAAGCTCCCAACTGAAGTTTAGGTTGATCAGATCATGCCAGCAATGTATTTCTTGGGGAGGGAAGCCAGCAGCAGGAGAGACCAGCAGCACTATAATCCTCTGTCCTCTCAAGGCACAAGAGGCCCAGCTGGGGTTAGAAAATTCACCAATCTTTTCAGTTCTCACAAAAGCCTGCCAAGTTTTCATTTTATTTTACAGAAAGTGCACAGCAAAGGCATTTAACCACAAGGTGCACAGAGCAAACATTTTCCACAAATGCCACGCAAAAACTGATAGCTTAATGACATAAAGCAGAGTTCTGCTCCTCTAACTTCACCTCTCTTTATTATTATAGAAGCATCTAATGGGATCTATTTTATCGGCAAACAGCCATATGAGCAGTAGTATTCTCTGTTCTTTTCATCCTTTTAGGAAAAAAGTGTGTAAAAATCCTGTCCATTAACTAAACCCTCTCTGCTCCCAGCAAACATCGTAGGGAGTTATTTCAGTCTTCAGTGAACATCACACCAGTACCAGCAGGCGCCTGTGGCCTTCAGCTCAATCTCCTGACCTACTAGACCTCTGCCACTTATTTTTAGGACTATCCTCTGTCCCTTCAACTCCTAGCCCAAATCTCAATTTAAATGGCTGGAAAGAAATCAAGAGAAAAATCAGGCTTTAATGTCATGCCATTCATGACTTCTTTAAGAATCGAGTCCCAACAAGGGCTCTCTTGTGCCCAGCACAGTAAAGCTACTTAGATATTTGGTCCTTTTGAAAAACATATTGTGTACCACAGTAATTGGATGTCAGTTTTAGCAATGACAAAAAGTGCTTAAAACAGATGAGAACAACAACTGAAGACAGTTCATGAGGAAACTGAGTGGGAAGACTACAGTGGCATGTATATTTTCCAATTCGAAGCTGTGAACTACGTACCTGCAGGGAGTGCCATGGACTTTGGTGGCTCTGTTGGAGTAATTTTGCTTGTCCCAGGGCTTAAAAGTTTTACATAATTTGCTGGGAACCAGCCTATCTGGCGCTTCTTTCCACGTGCCTAGTAAGATAATAATTGTATTGGAAATTTTAAGAAGGTCAAAGTTCTTGCACACAGTTACATATACTTGCATACAGATTCAGTTTGCTTCCTAACACAGTATTTTCCCAAAGTATGCATATTAACCAGAAACCAAATGGCATTAGTATTAGAATCCATGGATTACTAAATTTCAAAAATAAAATACTGTAGCTTAAATTCATGTAGTGGCAGGACTGATTGGAAAATCTTGAAGGGTTTTGGATCAGCTGAGTCATGATCATCACAAATTTAGGATATATGCAGGGTATCCAGGATAGAAAACTCCTGCTCATGTAACATTAGCTCTCAGCTATGAGAGGATTTTAAAACTCGACTCATTGCCACCGAGGCAGAATGACTCACAGCTGATCCTCCGGTGGGTTTTCAGAGATTGTTAATCACATGGGAGGAGAGTGCCCATCTGTCTCCCGTGGAGCAGTGGGGAGATTGAAACTGCCTGCCTTTGGGTTGGTAGTGCCAACTAGGCACTACCAGAGCTCCCAGTCAAGGGATATTAGGACTAATAATAATCATAGCAGCTAACATTGAGTACCTCAAGGCAGGCCCTGAGCAAAACACGTCACTTGCATTTATTTGAGCAATGATTCCAGAAAGACTCTACTATTAATATTTCAGTTTTTCCAGGTGAAGAATGTGAGGTCAAAAGGTTAAGTGACAGTCTCACTATCAGGTTATTGGTAAGAGGCCAAGATTCGCAACCATGCCTGCACCCTCTCGTAAGGTTAATGCATGAATAATACATAACTTTAGATGCCAGATAATACGTATGCAGTAAAATACAGAATACAAGCACTCTAACTTGCATCTTACTTTCAAAACCAATCATAATATACAGTGGCAAGACCCATCTTTCTCACTGCCACTTCTTTCTCCTTTGTTGTTATCATTTGTTGTTGTAACATTGTGTCATAACTGACTCATGCTCCAGTGAGATCTCAGAGGCTATAAATCACATGAGAGGAGACTGCTCATATTTGCCCCATGGCGCAGCTGGTGGATTCTAACTGCCTGCTTTTGTGTGGACAGCATAATTCCTTACCACCATTAAGATCTATTCACTGTGAAATTATGAGCCAAGTACTATTGGAGAGGGACAGCATGTCACACAGTCCTGTTTTGGAGAAACTCAAATCTGGAAAGCTGAGAGAGACAAGAGCAAGCAGTTCTAGGAACAAGGCTGTTCTAGGAATATGAAATAGCCTTTAAGAACTGGGTAAATGGGTGCCTTGGGGATAGGGGTGGGAGGGGGAAATACCTGTATCCCTTTTTGTGACTTTTGGACTGGAAAGAATTCATCAACACTTGAACCCATTCTCTTAACAATTCTCACGTTTGCCTTCCTAGTCTGATTCCATGTGCTCACAATGGCCTTGCTATGACTCCCACTCTTTAGCTGTACATGGGCAAGACACATGAGCTGCTGGTAATTCCTTCATGCATGTATCTGGTGAGAGAGGCCCTTTTGTGAAAGCACTAGAAGACTTCCCAACTTTCGTATTTCAGCCACTTTATTGTAAATCACAAACTCCAACCAAAATTATTTGAGAAAGACTAGGAATATGTTGTTATGTCAACTGTGACTCTTAGGGAACATATGCTCTGATCTCTGCCCTATTCTGGGTCAGTCTCACTGATTCCGACACACCTACCCCTATAACCCCAGTTACTGTGTAAATCCATCTCATCCAGGGTCTTCCTCTCCTATGCTGTCCCTCCACCCCTTCAAACATGATGTCCTTCTCCAAGGACCAGTCCCTCCTGGCATTATGCCCAAAGTATGTCACACAGAGCTTCAGAATTCTTGCCTCCAGGAAGCAACCTAGTTTCACCCTCTCCAGGACAGACTTTTTTTGTTGAGAACCAAAAAATATGGTCTCTGTTTACAAGGAAGGTGTTCTGGTGGTCTTGTGGGCTGGGGGAGGTGCGCTGCCTACCCAAAGGTGGCACCTCTTTGGTGTTCCTAATCTAGCAATGGTTTCTCAGGAGAATGACGGGCAAGCGCCTTCTGTGCAATTTATAGCCTCTGAAAACTTGCTGGAGGGTGTCAATGATGGGTCTGTTCCAATTCGACAGCAGTGAGTTAGAGTTTTTTAATTTAGACAGCTTCTGGGTGGATAGTCAGAGAAAGTCACTGTACTAGTGGGGTTTAACCAGCTCTTCAGGAATCAGAGACAGGTGATGGTTGGCCCCTTAGAGACGTGAAGAACAAGAGAGCGGCAAGGCAGGAGAGGGCACAGGGGTTGCTTGCTGCTTTTTTTTTTTTTTTTACAGAGAGTAAATCAACCAGTGTAAGGAGTTAAGAGTGATAAGACAAATTGAGAGGGGTACAGAGGGCTATCTGTAGCAAGTGTCCAATGGGAGTCTCCTAGGTCTTCAAAATAGGAGAGTGACATAGGGACCAGAGGCCTATTAGGCAACAGGGCACAGGAGCCACTAGTGTAAGGGATCCCTATTCCTAACCAGCACAAGGACAGACACACAGGTAGAGTGGATCTGCAGGATTCTCATGGTCAGGTCCCTGCACCAGTAAGCTGTGTATGATCGGTACTTCTAGATGGGTTTCCCAGGGGACATGTCATGGTTAGCTCTACTCCAGGTGATGCCTCCTACTCCAGCCAAGAACAGAATAGAACAGAAGGGAAAGAAATTCATTCTGAGGACTGGAGACACTATTACAAGCAGTGTCACTGCCACTAAAATTACATGAATACTAAAGTATGCCACTTAAAATAAAGGGCTCAATGGGTAAAGCCTACAAGATTCATTTTAAAAAAATGTAAAAATGTTCCTTAGATTTGGCATCCATTGATGTTTCTAACAAGTTTTGCATCATATTTGTACAATGAAACCTTTCAGAGCTGGAATGATGGGATGGCCTTGTTTTTCCAGGTCTCACAAGTTTTCCACCTTGGACAATTTTCTTGCCCCTTATCTATCACTTTCTATGAGAGGACAATATCTGAGTTTTCTTGATCTGGCAGGTCTTAACCTTAAGATTCCAGCTTGCATAGGTTTTACTGGATCACAGTAGCCTTTTAAGCACTGTTGTCTCTGGAAAAGAGACTTATAAAGGCTATCCAGAAGGGTAAATGAGTAGCAAGGCAGTATCATAACAAGAGGAATCAATACAGACCTGTATATAGCAACCCCAGAAAACAGGGGAACTGAAAGTACAGTGTGGTACAGATGTGACTTGAAAAGTAAAGAAAGCAGCCACAGCACTACCATTCCCAGCGTGCCACATCCTACAGACATGTCCCTGGGTGTTCCTTGTCATGGGAATCCTCGCTATTCCCAACTCAGAGGTCAAATTCAGGAATCAAATAGATTTGGATATCTTTCTAGATGAATCCCCAGTTCTCTCAGGATTCTGTGACTGGTAATCCAAAGCTCAGGCATGCAACATACTCAGACAGCACACCACCTCTCATTAGTCTAAGATTCAGGCAGCAAGGGATTTTTATCATTTTTGGTGTCCCTTTGGGATTTTGCACATTCAAACTTGGACAGAGAAGTATACACAAATGGAAACGAAACTAACTTGCAGTTCTCCTTCCCACCATCCACCTGGATTCTTTTTCCGGATCAAAATCAGTTGACCAGGGGCCAGGGTAAGCTGCTCTGGGCCAGTAGCGGTGTATGAGGCAATAACCTGGGCAATTTCTGAAAAACAAAACCACACATTGCAATACACAGTTATAGTCATGAGAAGAGAATTCTCAGAAGACACAGCTACTTCCTAGGTTCACAAACTTCATTAAAAACAACGCCTGGCTGGTTTCCTATGAGATAAATTAGGCTCATTGTATTCCATTCCATGAGCTACAATGCAAACACGGCACTCAAGGGGTTGGTGACCTTTGGTTTCTGTCCCGGGTCCAGTTTTAGGAGGCTCTTGGGACTCATCAACAATTACTTACCAACTTCCCTCCATGACTGCTTCCACCTCACCTCACTTCCGGCACCTTTGCTCACAATGCTGCTCACGAGCTCCATGAACTCTTGGCCTAGTTGCCACCTCGACCCCTCCCCCTGGTACAAGGTCTGCACACAGTAAGGAGCCTTTTCAAGGATGGAGCTAATAAAGTTAAGGAAACTCAAGCAACGCTCTTCCACATGTCTGGTATAGTAGAAAGACATTATTTTTTTCTGATTCTGGCTGACAAATTACTGCCATAAGCGTTCACCTCCACCAACCTGTTCATATTCTCTGGCACTCACATTTTGAGGCCGATCCCTGAATATCAGGTATGAATCATGTCAGTGCAAGTTTACTTCTTGCTATTTCAAGGTAAGGAAGATTCTAGAGTTAAGAAGGAATATTTTACGCAAAAACAATTCAGTGCAAAAAAGTGTGAACAGTTCCATATTTTTCCTGAATGTTAAGAATAGTATGGGGTAAACTCCAGCAGTATCACGGGCTGGGCTCTGAAAAGTAAATTTTTCCAAAGGAGTGTGAGAATGAAAAGGCAAACTCTCCAACTGAACTTGGGCCCCTCTATGGCGAGAGCCTTCTGAAGTTCTAGAAGCAATGCAGAGCAGACTGTTCTACTCCTCTGTACCCACCCTTAATAAGAGCTCCTGAAAGGAAGGGAAGACTGTGGGGGGGAGAGGGAGAGAGACAGGGAAGGAGCACCTAGCCACCCCCATACTTTCTACTACTCCATTAACTCAGGAAGCAAAATGAGATGCAAGCAAACCCTCATTATTCTGTCCTGCAATCAGGGACTGGACATCATGACAGGTGGCCAAGCTGTCACGGTGCAGAACTAGCTCTGTCTGACGTTCTGAGAGCTTGGAAGCAAGAGAAAGCCCAAGTTACATATACTTGGCTCTAAGGCATTAGCAAGGCAATCAGTGTGGGGAGAAAACTTCTATTCCAACATGCCAAGGAACCGCTCTGGATTCCGAGTTTTCAGCATGAAGAAGTCCAAACTAGTGTCCTATTTGGCTTCATATATTCTTGGCTCTGTAAAGTACCTGGCATCCGCAGCCAGCAATCTGCCACAACATTCTTCTCTGTCTTTTGTGCCCCTGAGTAGCTTGCGGGTTTTCAGTACAATGTTAAAGCCGATCTGGGCACCATATGTGAAATACCTGGGCCCTTTGGAATTACAGGCCTCTAAACATTCAATAAGACTCATGGTTAGAACAGATTTAATCTAGACAGTCTAACTTCTGAGTTTGACTAAAATCCAAACACACCTGCAAACCTATTTGTGTTTGTCAGGGAAGCCCCTTTAAAGGGAGCTGAGCACCAGGCCCAGCCTCTACACAAGCAGGGCCTTTTTTAACATAAAATCTCCTAAGTACCTCGTAGCAAAAAAGCCCAAATGACCTAGAGGAGGAAGACGCACCAGACAACCATATTATTTCACATCTGCTTCTTTCTCCCCTCTTTTGCGCTCCTATTTATAGAACATGTGATTCTGTTTAAATAAACAGCCACACTTGGAATCCAGAAGGATGATTATAATTTCTTACCTTCAATAGGTACCTGAGGAAAAGCACCCAATGGCTCCTAAATGAACCGGATCTGCCCTAGACTTTCATTCTGTAATGTCTCAAGACTCCTCCACTGTGTGTGTCCTGAGACTCACTGTGTCATCAAGAAATGAAAAAGGATTCCCAAGACACAAGGAGGGTGAGTGGGAAGCAGTGGATTCCCCAACTTTCCAGATGCATGCCTTGTTATTTCCTGCCATTTTGCCTGGATTAATTCTTTACAACCCAAGAGAACATTCTGCCCACTAACATTCCCACCCCTCATGGATGAAACAACAGCCAAGTTTTATAGCCATGGATACATTATTAATGGACTCCCAGGGAAAGATTCATGCTTTTGTTTTTATTTTAGGCTCCTGGCCCTAAAAAACAAAGATTGGGAGAACTATCAATTACAATCAAAACATTGAAAAATAAGCATCAGGTTTTGTAACTTACCAGGTTTTTTTCCTAAACTCCCTGTTTTCCCAGCAGTTCCAGAGCCCTTAAAACAGAGCAAAAGGTCTCATTTGCATACTGAATAGTTTTGGTCATGCAATTTAAGAAACGATTAATGACGATATAAACCATCCTGAGTCCCTAAGTCCCCATTTTCACTCTGGGGAAGCACAACAGCACCGTGTCACCATACATTAGGATATACATCAGGAAGACACAGGACAAAATAAGCAATTTAAAACACATGACCTTTAAAGAACAAAATACAGGACTGCAACATCCCAGGGCTCTGCCAGGTGATAACTGAGTGTGACACAGGTGCATTCTATAGGCACCTGGGCCACCTCAAGTAAGGGGCTGCATGGGATAGAGATCAATTGTGTACACCCTAAATATTGAGCTTGCTCTTTATAGTCTAACTGGTCATTACAAGAGAGTTCACACTTTAAAAATACAGAGAATAATAATAGATATTCAAGAGCTCATCATTCAGATTGAATGTATTAATATGAATGTATTAATAATTTGCTACATCTGCTTTACAGCTTTGTTCTGTAAAGGGCTAAAACAGTATGCTTTCAACCTCCGTCTGCCTCAGGTCCTATTTATCCACCTCTACCAAGAGCCAGGCTTTCCCCACATTTTCACAGTTTCAGACACTGAAACTTCTCTATTGGTGCTTAAAGCACAACTCATGGGAGCAGGCATATTTCTGTCCAAATAATAAGTCTTCCAGAAGTGCCTACGGTTGAATTCCTTTCATGGATATTCATAGAATTGTAAACTGGCTGAGTAAGCCAACAGAGACCACGAGAGTCAGGACAGGAGCCAGACAATAATCTGTTGTTACAAATTGCTTTATTCAGAGTGTATTTTCATCCTTGAGTCCCTATCTCACAGTAGATTAGGTATTCCAATTAAAACACAACAAAAAGAAAAAGTTTAAGAAACTCATTAAGAGTTACTGCAGATTTAGGGGAGCTCTGGTGGCCTAGTGGCAAGAAGCTGCACTGCAATCCCAGAGGTCCATGATTCGAATCCACCAGATGCTCTGCCGGGAAAGGAGGGACAAATCTCCTCCTGTACCAGTCAGATCTGATTTGACGGTACACAGACACACAAAAATAATAATAAAATAAAATAACATTTAAAAAAAAAAGAGTTACTGCAGATTTAAGTATCTATAACTGTCTACCAGGGACACAATGTCTCAAAGATTCTTTATTTTGGCTATTGACATTTAACTATGTACGAGGAAAAATATGGATTTAATTTTTTACTGATTGTGCTTTATTTATCAGTAAAGAGTGATATAATAACAATGTATCAGTATTTTTATTGGATAAATATCAAATTAAAGGAGACCAATCAAACAAGATTCCAGCAACAGGCTTATACTGCCTTACATTCTTTTAAAATAAAAGAAACAAAGCCATTGACAATACTCAATAACAGATTTTAAGAAGCTTGGGCTTGCTTCCTTTGAAATCTCACACCAGGCTTGTAAGCTGGTGGAAAGGGCAGGTTCAATCCTGGATGTATCTCAAGAATGCTGCAGAAATGCTCCCCAGTCTTTGTGCCCCACTTTCTCATTCAGAGTGGGGAGCAAGGATGAACAAGTTGGCTACTGAGGATGGAGCTGGCTTTTCACCATGGTACGGGGGGAGGACACGTCCAGAGTGGATGAAAGAGCTAACTCATTAGATTTTTTTAAAATTTTTAATTTTTATTACATTTTGTGTGTGTACCGTCAAATCGGATCTGACTGGTACAGGAGGAGAAGATTTTGATTTTTCACTGTTACTAAAAAATGTGGCTAAAGGTCTTAAATGTCTAAGAATTTTATGACTAGTAATTTAAAACGTGGTCTAAAAAGTACCTTACAATTCAGCTCACTTTAATGGCAGAGTAAAAAAAAAGAAATATATCTTTTTAGCTTCTTGACTTTAGATCATTTCTTATTGAAAACTATAGTTGATAACATTACATTTCAAGTAACGGTGTTTGTGTTTCAACTAATGCAAAAAGATGTCTTTAAGAGTTTTCATGCAAGGTAGTAAAAGTCAAGTTTATAATCTTCGTGTTTTTCCTCAAATTTCTTGAAATACTGTCTAATTCTTACTGAATCCCACATGTGGGCCTGGAAAAGGGTTTAATTCTGTCTCTCTTGGTAGAGCACAAAATGCTTGCAAGGTATAAGAACTTTATTCCTGATTTCTGTCAAATTCTCCAAGGGCTCGCATCTTGTACAAATCCCCCAAAAGGTATTTCAGCTCACAAGATTAAAGATTGATGGGAAAAACAAATAAAACATCCAAAACAACAAATCCCAAAAATAAACAATACACAAAACCAACAATGAATAACACTCTTTAAAATAAACACCCCAAAATAAAAATCCAACCAAGTAATCCATTCCTGAGAGCTACAGGAACGGGAAGAAGGCTGAAGGTAGAATTATTAAAACATACGGAAGGTCCAACCTTGCCCCGCAAAGAACCAGCAGAAGATCCAAGACCCTCCTGTTGTTGCTAGGTGTCTTGGAGTCAATTCTGACTCACAGTGACCCTGTGGGACTGAACAGAACTGTCCCAAAGAATTTCCTAGGCTATAATCTTTACAGGAGCAGATAACCAGACAGCTCTCCTGCAGGGCTGCTGGGGAGACTCTGACTGCTTTTCTTTCAGTAAGCAACCAAGAGTTTTAACCATTGCATCACCAACAGTTTACACTCTCCTACTGGCATTTAAAGATAAAGACAACATGGACTGACACACTGGCTGCATCAGGGGGCTCAAATACAGCAACAGTTCTGAGGATGGCACAGGACTGGACAGTGGTGTACACAGGGTCACTATGAGTCAGAGCAGACTGGACGGCACCTACCACCACCGCCACCACCAGCAGCAGTATGTAAACAAGGGAGAGTTTTGTACATGCTCTTAAATCTAAGAGAAAGTAGCCTCTTTTTTTAAAAATTTTTATTTATTTATTTATTGTGCGTGTACCGTCAAATCAGATCTGACTGGTACAGGAGGGAAATTTTCCCTCCTTCTCTGGCAGAGCACATCTGGTGGATTTGAACCGCGCACCTCTGGGATTGCAGTACAGCTTCTTGCCACTAGGCCACCAGAGCTCCCCGGAAAGTAGCCTCTTAAGGCTCTTTATTAGCCTTTTCTCTCTATGTCTAGGAGGTACAAAGAAAAAAATAACTGAATTGACCAATTACATTAAAAAAAAAAAGTCAATCCCTGCTTTTTCTTTTGTGTGTGTGTTGAATGTGCATGATGATAATGAAACCCTGACTTGAAGCTGAAATTAAAGAAGGTGCTCCCATTCTTTGCTGTGGCAAACTCACCTCACACTTCACTGACTTGTGGTATCACACAGTGCACTTGGAATAATCACATTTTTAGGGTCCACATAACAATAATAGGAGCTACTTTTAAAATGTATAAGGCTAACAATATTTAAAATAAATTCAGTCACTAATCAATGGCAATACTACAGCTCAGCCAAACATATGCCAGTCCCTTAGATCTTGGGCCTTCTTGCTGTGTACATAAATACAGAGACAATGGAAACTCTTTATTGTCCAATATCACTAGAACAGTTCAGCTTTGCAGGGCAAAATATTGTTGTGAATATTTCTGAGGCATCTAAAAATCAATAACCAAGAAGATCTAATGCATAATGTTTGTTCTAAATCAAAAGTCAATTATGTGTAGGAATTGAAATGAATACTGAGCACTCTAACTTCCACAGAGCACTTCGAATTCTTTGGTTTGTGGGAGCCTAGGCTCATCCTACAACACTGAAAGACAAGTTGAAATAATTATTACACTACATTTTCCATCATGTTTCTGGAACTTAGCAAAACCCAATCAATTTTTCACTGTCAAACATGGTGACTCCCCACAAAGAGAATCAGTAACAGAAAGGGAGAGGAAACAGTTAATGTGGGTTTACCTCTGAATCTTTAAGCCTCACATAGTTAGAAGGGAAGACGCCGGATTTGTCGCCCACTGTTCCTGTCCACCAGTCACCATCTTTCTTGGTAACCAAAATCACATCCCCTTGCTGAAAGGTTAAATCTCCTTGCTCAGAACTCTCGTAAGTGTACATGGCAATAAATTCTGGTGGGGAGAAATATTGAGATACGGAGAGAGCTTGATTGTTTAAAGAAATCCCAGACAGATTTGCAAAAAAGCAAGTTTATGAGTAAGGAAGTTAGACTAAGGAGTCATCCAAGAAAAAGGCTAGTCATAGATAAAATACAAAGTTATAGGGTTATCCAGGGCTCCAAATTCCCAAGTGCTCATAAAAATTCAGGCAGGGAGGAAATCTGTGCAAAGAACCCAGCCATAGGAACAAAACCCCAACTTCTCAAGAGTGGGTACCAAAGGTGATCCCCAATTTAATGTCATGATTTCTTTTTAAGTAAAAAGGGCTTTTAATGTAGTTTTAACTAATTTTACGGAATCTTTACTTTGAGTTTCATACTGGCTTAGATGCAGTTATAATCAGGCTTCTAGTAGTTCTCAAGCATTTCACTTTTGATTCCTCACAATCAAGTCACAATTTTAGAAAATCTGTCAATATACCCTTTACATAACTTAGACACTGAGATGCAATTTTTATTACTCAACCATCTGCATAAAAATTTATGTCTACTGTATCATATACAGAGCTGGCAGCAAACTGTTAGGATACAAAGTGAAGAAAAACCCCAACATACTTTTCAGTTAAAAATGGGCATCTGCTTATCAGTCAAGTGCATAAACAGTTACAGAGGGTTAATGCTAGAAGCAGTGTCTACCAAACCCCAGCAAACGATTAAGCCTCTTTTTGCAAGATGATAAAGGACAAGTTGTAGTTTCATATGCTAGTACTTCTTTAACTTAAAGAATGAGAGCTTCTTCAGAGTCCTGAGTTTGAGGGTGTGCATTTCAGAAGAAATTTTTCTTGTTACTCAAGAGTAGAGTTCTTATCTACTTCTCAGTTGATATGACTAAGGTGTAGAGAGAGGTCAGACTCTCAGAAAGATCAGTAAATACAAAATCCCGTGCACTACACTAGATGTACAACCACAAAAAGGTGAACACAAATTTCTTAGCCTCTAATCTCTTTCCATCTCATCCTAAACCTTTGTTTCAAAAAGCAATAGACACATTAACATTTACCCTACATATGAGGGGAAAGGATGGGTAATCTCCTCCCATGCCATTAACGGCCTCTGAAAACCTGCCAGAGTGTCAACTATGGGTCAGTTTTGATTCTACTGTACACAAAAATAACCCTAAATATAATTTTTATAATTGATGATGTGTGCTTATTGCTAAAAATCCAGATGCTTTTACTTAAACATATAGTCTAATGTGAATGGGACAGTCAGTGTAGAAAAATCCTGGCTAGTTAAGAGAGATTGTGCAGTAGCCAATAATGAAAAAAATGAAACACATACAACACACAAACACACACAGAGCTAATTCTCATGCTAAGGAGACTTTTGTTGTGGACCAGTTTCCAGAGACTCCCCAGGGCTCTCCTTCAGTGTCAGCTGTGCTGGGCTGCACATGGTGGGAAAGCCTGGGCCCCACAGCAGATAGAGGCCATCGACACCATGGAGAGACTCAAAACACTGGGTCTCTATCTTGCTAACATGCTAATGCATACCTCGAGACTGAAAATCAGGAAAAGATTTCCCACACAAGAAAATGAAATTTTAGTGGCTTTACTACGAGCCTTCTTTCCTCATGCACGTGCTTATCCCACTGGTTTCCCAACATTCTGAGTGTTCTTTTGTTCTGCTCCCTGTTACTGCTCCTCACGCTACATCTCCTATTTGGCTACTGAAGGTGGGATCCTTGACAACCAAACTTTCCTCAGTGAGTTTCACATTTGAAAATTGTCTTTTTTTTTTTAAAAAAGAAATTGAATCCACATTTTTAAGTAACTAAAAAAATGCTTAAGAAACTTCAGAAACATGAACTCTGGTTGAACTTGATATTGCAGCACAAAACACAAAGCGGAGGGGAGAGCTCTCTGAAGCTTCCTGAGGCCGCATGACACATAGGCATCTGTGAGGCTGCCTTCAGATTCAAGAAAACTGAGGAGACATGGTGAAGGGCATAAAGTGGCACCCTCATCTGTTACGCACTGTGCATAAGAACTTTGTCAGAGGGCACCAGCCTTACACAAACCAAGATTTTAAAAGCTACCCGATCTAATTAATCTAGCTCATAGTTCACATTAAACTTGATTCTTTTTGAGATAGTAGTATTAACAAGTGGTTCAGTAATAAGTATAGCTTTCTGTGCACTTTAAACACCCATGTCTATTCTCAGCTCTCCATAACACCAGTAGACTCTGCTAATGTTTTTATAATCACTCAGAATGGATGCAATAAATGTCAATTAAGATTAAAATTTATTCCATCCTCCTAAAATTAAGTACGTATGTGGTTCATTTCTAAACTGTTTATGAGGCCCTAAAAATTCAAGACCACAGTACACTTTTCAAAACAAATCAACATCCATGCCATGTGATGAAAATGTTCACTGCTCTAAGTGGCTCTATCAATAATCCAGGAAACAATTGGAAAGAGAAACGAAAGCAGCTGACATTCACTAAGCTTTGTTCTAAAAGCTCTGCACTATTATCTCTTAATCGTGCAGGAATTTCCAAGGTCAGAGGGTGGCTATGCAGACTTCACAGATGAGGAAGTTAAGGTATGACCAAATCAGACGGTTCCTTAGTGAGAGTTTAGACACAGAGTCCAGTCCTCCAATGACACCTGAATGATTATACCCCTCAATCTGAATGAAGATGGAATTTGCTTTATATTGGACTGACTTTCAGTCCTGAGATGAAGCTGTTTGTCTTGTTAACAGTGGGCAAAAAAAGTGCACTAAAATATGAGAATGCATTCCAAGAGCAATGCTAATGATGGTAAAACCTGGACAGAATAAATGCTGAATTTGTTCAGTGTTTAAAAAGTTTTATATCTACATTTCTTAACAAAGTTACTTCGTTAATGTGAGTCTTTAAAATCCATTAAAAATTATTATTCTATTCCATAGAAAAAATTGTTTTTAACATTTTATTTTGATAAGGTAATGTTTCCCTTGACAGCAATAATCTCATGATAGAAAATGAAATAAAACAGCTGAGCCTCAAGAAATTTATTCAAAGAACCTATGAAAAATTACTCTACCACTGGTTAGCGATGAGAAATATTAGCTACAAGTACTGCTCAGAATTCCACATCGAAATCATAGTTTAGACTCTTCAATTAGGACCACGGTAAATTATTGTACTGCACACAGAAAAGATAGGAAATTTATACTATTACAGCCTGGACTCTAGAGATATTGTTCATTCATAGCCAATAAGGGAGCTCTAATGGGCTAGTGGCAAGAAGCTGCAATCCTGAAGGCATGAGGTTTGAGGCCACCAGCTGCTCCACAGGAGAAGAATGAGTAATCTCCTCCTGTGTGATTGACTGCCTCTGAAAATCTGCTGGAGGGTCAGCTATGGGTTGGTTCCAAATGTATGGTACATAACAACAACAACAACAGTCAATACAAATACACTGGCATTTTTATAACAGTTATGATTTTTTTCACAAAGATTCAGAAATCATGAGTTTTTGTTTAGGCCTATATTGTTTGGTTTATTTACTTAAATGAAAGATGGAAATTAGGCCTCTATTTCATTAAGTGTTTATAAATGACATTAATATGTGAGAACTCAGACTGTGGGAATATTTTTTAAAAACAAAGTAATAATCTAAAACAAAGACTACATTAAGATTTGCAATGAACAAAATTTAGATACAGCTTAAATACTCAGAAAACTATCTCTTTATTAAAGCCAAAGGTTTGAAAAAGTAAGGGATCTTCATAATCAAGCACAATTAGAAAATTCATCATTCATTAGAAAATTGAAGATGAAGATATTGGATGGCATGTTGAAAATCTCCATGCAGTACCTTGATTTTGTAGCTGGCTAAATCTTATTAACACACTGAGCATTTTCACTTTAAAATGAAAGTCAATCTCATTCTAAGTGTTAATGGTAATTCGCTGTATCCTTGGCCCTTGTAAAGAAGGAAGTCTGACTGACCTTCTCCCGTCATGGCCGGCTTGGCTGCCGGAGAAGCCACTCTCTTCAGAGTTGCAGGACTTTCTGAAGAACCGGAATCCATACTGAAAGAGGGGAAGAAAATCCTTTTTATTTTTAATCATAAGAGAAAACAGTACAAATGACCATGACTTTTCTTTTTAAAAACTGCTTAACTTGAAAAACAATCTATGTCATCTTGAACAATCTCCAGCTGATGTAACTGCACTTGGCTTAGTTAAAGTCATGCAATAAAGTGCAGAAGGAGCAGCTTCAGGCATGACTTTAAGCTCACATTCTTGTCTTTCTGTGTGGGATACAAGTCTATAGCCTGAACGAATTGAAAACACAAATGGTTAAGTGCTCATCAACATTCTTGGATTTTTACCTTTACTTATAGTTCACAGTATTTTTTTAAACATTAGGTTGGAATAATTAGGCAGCTTTGTTCAGGTGGTGTGCTACAATGAGACTAAGGAAAAAGATAGTTTCTTTCAACTATTTCCCCACCAGCTGTGAGTTTAATTCTAAGCTCTCATATGCATCTGGTGTAGAAAGAGTCACAATCTCAACAAAGACACACGAATGTTGCAGGTCTCAGAGTGGAATTCATTCCTATGTAAGTCAGTAAGATGGACCGACGCGGTCACTCTACAACTGGCTCGAGCATGCGGAAAGCCACGAGGATGGTGCCAGGGAAGGCGAGGTTCTGACTGTTGTTCACAGGGTCACTAAGAGTGACACACAACAACAACAACAACAAGTTAATGAAAACACAGGCTTCAAGAAGGGAAGATGAAATGGGCACTTATCTAACAGGAAGTTTTCATCTTGTCACAACATGTGTTCTAACTTTCACAATTAAAATATAGTTTTGCAGATAACAAAAAGGTATTCATAGTTGTGAATTTTAACTAGTGTAACAATTTAATGCCTAATATATAGATATTCTTGCCAAATAAAAGGAGATAAACACAAAAATACCTTGTAGATTTCCTTATGGGCCCTGAAATGAGTTTCACGTACGACTTGGGGAACCACCCCTTTTGGCCTTGGACTTCTCCAAACCACCACATGTCTTGCTGCTCCAGGACAGTGATAACATCATTTTTGTTAAAATTTAAATGGTTGTCTTTTTTAGCTCTCCAAGGATACAAGGCTTGCGCTTGGAGCCCTTCCACCTTTTCGCCCTTGTGTGAAAGAACATAAAGGAGTCATCATTACACGATGGTTAGTAAAGAATGCAGGCAGATGCAGATGATGACAACTGCCAACAAGTCCCTGTGAGCCACACACAGGGACCACGGACCCCGCGCTTCAGTGCAGTGCACGTGTTTCTTAACAATTATTTCTGAAAACGAGATGAAAACCTGCTAGCCTAGTCTCATAGCTAGTAGTGAGGCACCCAGAACTCTTATTTTGGTTCTATTTGCAACTCAAATTTGTCAAAGAACCTCTCCATTTCCAATCTGACTTAGATTTTTTGGTGGCGGATTAATACAATACCAGAAATCTGAAGAAATCTTATAAGATTACACTTATACTGTACTTTCAACACACAAAGAAAAAAGATTTCCATATTTGTTCTTGCTTGCCTTTTTTAGAGAAACAGAAATTTGGTTAACATAAATTCAGTGTAAGAAGAAGACAAAATATTCATCCTGGAACTTTATACAGTTTAATCATCATTTATCATACAAGGTTCTCTGGGGTTACAAAGATGAACAGAATGCACAATCTCTGTCTCCCCAAGATAATTTCTTTATTGAACCATGAAAACCAGCAGCCATTCACCAGTGGTGACTTGTGGGGACTCTGTGCCTGTCAGAGCAGAACTGTGCTCCATAGGGTTCCCTACGGCTGGGTTTTTGGAAGTAGATCACCAGGCCTTTTTTCCCAGGGCTCTCTGCGTGGCCTCAAACCTCTAACCTTTCAGTTTGCAGTTGAGTGCACTAACGAGTTGCTCCACCCAAATATTCTATAAAAATGGACAGCATAATATTAGCAAAATACTTACAACTAGTGGGTAAGAAAGAAGAGATACAAACAACTACATATACCACTTGGCAAATTAAACTGTGTTAAATAAAGTTTCCACCTATTCTCTGAGGTCGCACAGAGGAAAGGGGGGTGAATTCTGCCTGGGAACAGCAGAGAGAATATCACAGAGGAGGCAGCGCTGGAGCTGGGCCTTGAGGGACGAAAAGGGGTTTGAGGGCTAGGGCTTCGGAGGCGGGGCACAGCAGGCTGAGGGCACAGCACGGGCAAAGGGTCCATGAAGAGGAGCACAGTCCGGGGGCACAGGAGGCCTAGTGGCATGGAGGGGTGTCGGAGGAGCTGAGGCTGGAAAGGCAGGGTGAGGGGGTCATTAGTATTGAAAAGAAAACAACTGCTTCATAAAACTATCAAGAGAATCTCAAACTCTTACTGAAAATAAAATACCACCTTTCAGAAATATATGCAACAGAAAGGAATAAATGATAACTTCCTAAAACAATTTATTCAAAACCAATTTGTTGATAACTGTATTGAAAAGCCTCTTTTTTAAAAACAGACACAACCTGAATTGTTAGCTGCCAGTGAGTCAGCCACTGGCTCTTGGTGACCCACACGCCTGACGTGATCAGACTACTGCGAGCACACGGTTTTCACTACCAGATTTTCAGAGGTAAATCACCATGCTTTTCTTACTAGTCTGTTTTAGTTTGGAGCCTGTTCAACATCACAGACACAAAGGAACCTCTGCTGAGAGACAAGTGACAGAAAAATGAGCCCAGGCCTCCTGTCTCCTGTGTGGATGATGAGAGCTGGGCCCTTGAACCAACACTTCCCTCAGTGATTTACATTATTATTATTATTATTTATTCCTAACCCCAAATTGTGAAGTATGCTAGATAAAAGCAAAGTTATCAATCACAGATTCTGCTCCAAGTCAGCTGCGTACTTCTTTACTGTCAGTTGTTAGAATCCTACTTTGCACTCCTGACTCTCCTATACCCTTTAGGCCCTCTGAGGCCTTTTCTTACTAAGAATTATTCCTCACAGCACAACCTGGGCTTCTTTTGTTTAAAAAAAAAAATAAATAAGAAAAATCTTGACTTTATCTTTCTCAAATCTCTCTTCATCCTTTCTCTACCGGAAGAAAAAAGAACCCTGCCCTCTTTTCATGCTTTTAGAACTGTTTCCACCTTAAATCAATGTTATTCTCTGCTACTTGCTCCACTTTGAGACTCAAAGAGCAGGCTCCTGCCAATTCCAGTGCCCCTCACGCTGTCTTGCTCCATCTCTTCTTCACAAACCTTCTCATTTTCTCACCACTCATTCTGGCTTTACCCCTTTTGGTTTATCTACTCTTTTCCAGGTTACAAAGATATTCTGTTTGCCACATCCTGGGGTATCTTCTTGGCCCTGACCAAAGCCTTTAATAAGCATACCTCCTGAAGACACCACTGTCCTCCATCATCAGTATCAACCGAGCACCTAACACATGCTAAGCACTAAGGTGGGATGGGTGCAAAGAAACGTTTGGTAGCTTCTTCTACGAGGTCACATGATTGTTGTTTTGGTTATGTGCCATTGAGTCACTTGCAACTCATAGCGACCACAGTTCTGAACCCTGGTGTATCTTGAGCCAACCTTATTGTCTCCGCTAAATCCACCCTCATTACCCTAGTCACTGAGTCAATCCATCTCATCAAAGGTCTTCCTCTCCTGTGCTTCCTCCTCACCTTCCCAAGCATGATGTTCCTCTCCAAGGACTGATCCCTCTTTGCAACATGTCCAAAGTATGTCAGAATCCTTGTCTCCAATGAGCAGCCTGGTTTCACCCTCTCCAGGTTGAACCTGTTTGTTCTTCTAGCAGTCCATGGTATATTAAGTACTCTTCTCCAGCACCACAGCTCAAAGTATCATTCTCTTTTAAGCAACCCTAGTCATTATTCAGATTTCTGGTGCATAAGAAGTAATTGTGAAGACTATAGCCCGTATCAGGCACACCTTAGTCTCCAGACTGATGTCACTGCTTTTCAGTACTCTGGAGAGGTCCCTGACAGCAGATTTTCCTAATGCAATTTGTCTTTTGATTTCTTTGCTGCTGGTAACAAGAGTGTTGACTGTGGCCACGTAACACAATATAAGTCTTATGTATTTTATACTGTCTTCCTATATTCTTTCCACACATTTCCCTGGATCTGATTATTTTCAATAAAAGAATGGCTCCACTACATACCTATCTCCTACTCTCCAGTCTATTTTATTAGTTTATCTTGCAGAATTTCTACCTTTATCATTTCAGAAACTGCTCATTCTTAGCAGGACATTCATGAGCTTCTCACAACCTAGAGATAATTTAAATGGCTCAGCCAAATGGTTGAAGGAGCTCCTCTCCATAGCATTTCATGTCTGATATACCAGCCCTTTCATTTTAAAAAAATCTTACCTACTGCTCAAGACATGCCTCAAAGGCCATTTCAGTAGTGAAGACAATTCCCTGGGAAACCAGCAATGTACTCTGATTACTCTCACTACTGCAATTGACACTGATTATTTAGGAAAAATATGAACTGGATCCCATCCTGCCAGCTGACTCAAATACATATGACGAAGCTTACTTGTAAAGACAACAAATATTTGTTCAATATTTTGTGCACAGAGCCTTTCACGCTCCCCTTGACTGCTCTTACCTGGCCTAACACAGGAGATGGAGAGGAGCCGGTGGCTGTGGCTGGCGTAAAGGCCGATCTCTGCCTTAACTGGCCAGCGCTTGGGACGGTGAGGGAGGGCTGCGCTGCCCACGCATCCCAGTTATCTGTTTCTGGTTTCTCACTCGTGCTGGTGGGCCACCTGCGAAGAAAAGTACACCACTAAATAGGATTTCATAAATTAAAGAACAAAGAAGAAGGGGAACAGGTTTCACCTTGAGCTTCACACTGGCAACAAACATGAGCAAACTGCACCGCCTCTCTGATTCCTGAGTTCCTCACTGATCAAATGGGAACAATATTTGGCCCACCAATGGTTAGCTGTAAGGGTTACGAGAAATAATGGATAGGGAAATGCAGAAGAACCTGCCAAAATCAGGACATACAGAGGGTGGGAATCAAGTATTTTCCCACTAAATAAACAATAAAAAAAATAACATGTCTTGTCAAAGCTGAAAACTTTCAAAACTAAAAAAAAAAAAAAAAGAAAGGTACTTCTGTTGCATTCTGGCTCTTACAGGTTTCATTGTATTTTATAACTTCTAAAGCACCAGACAACATCTTCATAGGATCACCATCATCAATTTTAACAGCAACAACTAAATGAGAAAAAAAAAATAGCACGCCACATGCTAGCATGTGGCTTTGCATCTGGAGCTTCTGAATACCACTTCCCTTTTATTTTGCCTCAACACCACTGAAATTATGAATGGTCAAAATTACTTTTGTGATAATTTTAAAAGAAAATGTCTGTGCAAGTGCAGATTTAAATGCAACGTACTGTTTATGTTTGTAACATACAGAGTCTGAGTGGTACAAGTTGTCTGTGATCAGCTATTAACCTAACAGCTGATGGTTCAAATCTACCCTGTAGTTCCACAGAAAAGAAGCCTGGCAATCTGCTTTGCAGAGATCACAGCCCACAGCCTAAGGAAGCCTGATCATGATCAATTCTATGCTGTAACAGATGGATCACCATGAGTTGTGATTAACTCTTGCATGAGGTTATCAAAAGTATAACTAATGTGAAAATCAGAATCACACATCCTGATTCTGGGTGTGGAAAATGTCCTGCCTATAATATATGATGGAGAAGTACCCAATACACATGTGTCACGAATGACAGTTACAGAACAAAATCACATCCTGAGTAACATGACATGTGCCTACTTATGGCTAAACTCTGATTTTAAAAGTCAACCTTTGTGCATACTCATGTTTATTGCTGCATTGTTTACAACAGCAAAGAGATGGAAGCAACCCATGTGTCCATCAATAAATGAAATTATGGTATATTCATACAATGGAATACTATGCAGCACTGAAGACCAATGAACTTGTAAAACATTACACAACATGGATCTTGGAGGATATCAGGCTGAGTGCAATACCTCACAAAAAGTATTTGTCACAAAAGGACAAGTACTGCATAAAGCCACTGTTATAAAGCAAGTCTGAAATGGGGGTTGGGAGAATATTAGGATAAGAGTGAATAGATAATGACCATTACACTGGAACAGAGGAAAGAAATAACTGTTTAAAAGGAATAGGTGATTAGGCATTGTACATTCAACGGCAGCCAAGAATAAGAGGGATATTGTTGAAAGGGGACTGGAGGGAGTGGGGGAGAGGTAGATAATTGTGTAATAATGAATGAATAATTTTTAAAAAAACTGAACTGGAGGAGAAGGAAGAGGGGATAAAATATGCAACAATGAATGAATGAAAATCTAACTTCTCTGCAAACATTTGCCAAAATCACAATTAAAATTTTATTCATAAAAATAAAGAACAGATAATAATTTTCTCACTTAAAAGTCAACCTTTAAAATCAACACCCAAGTCACGAAGAAGTGTTTCAACTTGGAAGTCAAGATAATAAAGGCTATTTTTTAAATACAAATGAATGACAAAGACAAATTATTAATTCTATAATTAAAAAAAAACAATGAGAAATAGCATGGCTATATGGATGTGGTGCTGAAGCTGGCGCAGGTGTTTGGGGCTGTGAAGGCCTTGGAAGTGGGCATTGTCACAGGAAGTGAGATAAGGACCTTCTTCAGAACTTTCAACCTTTTACATGAAATTATAAGTAGAAAAAAATTGCTATTCCTTCTATCTTTTCCTCTCCTCCTTCTAGCCCTTAGACATTAGTGGCCTTTCCCCCCTCTATGGTTTCATGTGATCTTCCTCAGTTCCTTTGATTTGTTTCTTCTGAAAGGTGACTGAATTCAACTCACTGCCACCAAATCAATTACAAGTTCTAATGACTCGCCGTTGAGTCCTCAAGGCTTTAAATCTGTACAGGATGAGAATGCCCATTTGGTGGGTCCAAGCCTTTTGGTTTGAAGCACTACAAGTCACAGATTATACCACCAGAGTTCCTTGAAAGGTGTTTAAATGTGGAAAAAAGGTAAAATATTTATTAAAAATATTTCCACTTGCACTTAAAACGGTTTTCAGACAAATGTACATCAAAAGCATGACCCAAAATCAGTGGGTCTCATGATGGCTACTCCATTCTCATGCCCAAGTCCTGCCCACACCCTGCTTTTCCATGCCATTGCCTGATGGCGAAGGACACAGAACAAATAGCAAGTGCACAAGAGCACACATTTTTTTTCTTACCACTGGATATGTATATTAAGATTAATGACAGTGGAATGTATATAAAGGAAACAGCTTTCTTTTTTTTTTTTTAGGAAACAGCTTTCTATCGTTTAGTCCACATGACTGAATTTCTGAAACCCAGTAAAAAATTGCTATTTATATTCAGGAAATGACTGAACATTTGCTGACTGACATGGGTGTCAAAAGAGATTATGAGGAACCTCTATTTCTCCATTTCTTTCACAAGAATAAAACAGAGAGTCTATATAACTAAACAAACTAGTGGACTTTATTTCCTACCTTGATAAATATCCTTTTGGGCAATGATAGAATTAAATCCATTTTAGAGAATGGAATCCACCATTTGCCAATGGACCAGGCAGAGAAAGTGGTAATGCAGCAACTTCAACCCAGCTACTTCAATTAGTGGCACAACACATGTGCCAAAAGACAACTGGGGAAAAATTATTCACTAAATTGAGGATTCAAAACTAATCAGAAATAGCCTGGTAGCACGTACGTGGAACTGAAGTCAGCCCAGTTGTTTGAGGTTGTGGAGGGCTCTGGAGTGGGCACTGCCACGGGGGCGGGGGTTTCTCGCAAAGCCAATTTAGGTGCAGGGGCAGATGTCAGATCAGCCATTGGTTTGATGGGAGCAGGAACCTCGTTTTCTGGAATTTTCTCTGCATAGTTTGCAGGGAACCATCCTGTCTTTCCTTTTAATTCTCCTCCAAGCCATCCAGGTTCTCCAGTTTGGCTCTCATCCACCTGCAGGAAAGTCAACACATTTAATGTAAGTGGAAAGAAACCAATCCCCAAATACACCAAGCACATTCCAGAACAAAGTCCTACGCCTCTGACCCTTTTATATGATCCTGCGTGTAGAGATTCCTTCATTTTATCCTTAGTCTAAGAGTTTGGAAAAATGGTCTCAAAATATTAATTAAAAAAAATCTGGAAGCACTGTACTCCAAGAAATATATATAGATATGAATATTTTGTGTGTGTGTGTGAGTGTGCACATGCACACATCTTCTCTTTTTCTGATAAAATCCTAAGGCACACAGTTTAAATTTTTAAAAATATTTTTAATTGGAAAATAATCTGACTTGTTTCATCATTAAAGAAAGCAGTTACATATTTTTAAAAAAAATTTGACTTGGATTTATTATTATTTAAAAGTAGAAAGCAAAAAGTAATCAATATATTTTAGTGATCTAAAACACTATAAACAATGACAAATAATTTCATTATTAAGGCTCTATCGTTCCCTTCTACATGAATTTAACTTAAACTAAAAATCATAGATGAGAATATAGGATTCCGTTGTTAAAATTTTCATAGACTAACTGCTTTTCCCCCAATTTCCTTTTTTAAATTTGAATGAAAGTTTACAAATTATTCTATATACCAACTTCCTTTAATGTTTAAACTTTATTTTAATTTTGACTCAAAAGGCTCATTGAAAAAGGCCAAATTGATTCTACTGATTTTTTAAGGGACTTGTACTATTTTATAAGCAACAGGAAAATAACTTTGAAGTCCAATTAGAAATTTATTAGAAAATTATTTTTGTTTCTATAAATTTAAAAATTCTCTACAGAGACTATTTTATTTTCACATATTCACATTTGCCAAAGATAAGACACAAAACATGTCACTGGATGCTGTTTACAAATCACAAATATGAATGATTAGGTATTATATAACAATAATATTGGAAAAGATTGGCAAAATGCCAGTGTTAAAAAAAAACCCACAATAAAATAACCACCAGTGTTCTAATCCATTAAAATAATCAGTTTTTGGTTTTTCAAAAAGAGGACAAAAAAACTATTAAACAAACTGACCATCTCTATTTCCTCACAGTGGAGCAATAAGGTAGACACCTTGTGTGTGGATGTGGTTTAGGTGAAAGTTTACACAGAAATTATTTCCCTTTGACGATTTGTACACTGAGTGTTCCGTGTTACTGCATAAAATGCACCAACACTGCGTTTCCATCCTGGGTTCCTTGTTTCCTTTCCTATACATTTTCTACTCCTTCTGCCTCCTCATCTCTGCTTTAGGGTTTTAAAGATTCTGTTCTCCTTGGTATCTTTTATTCTAAGTGAAAAGTGGTTTCTAAGAACCACATCATGTTGAGTGCAATCCTGTAAACCTTGAATAACATCATAGGATCCACTGAAGTGCCAACAGTGATGCTGGAAGTGCTCTCAAGGAACAGAGCAAGGTTAACATTATGAGTAAAAGTAGAATTGCTTAATATGCAACATAGACTACAATACACAGCTACGACTGTCCATCATTTCAAGATAAACCAATCTAGTGTAAGAATCCCTGCAACTGGAGAAATGATTCTGAATATCACTACCTAACTTGGGAGGGGCTGGGGAACATTGTGCTAAGTGAACTAACTCAGTCCCATAAGGACAAATACGTTTAAGACCATTATTGTTGAACAAGAGGGTTGGGGGTGAGAAAGGGGGGAGGATGAAGGAGTTTAATCATAGGGTTGAACAGTTTGGTAGGTGGAGGGAGGAGTGGGTAAAGGAAATGGGAAAGATCTGGTGTGAGAAACAATGTATATGAACTTTGTAAGTAAACCAGTATAAAATAAAAAATGTATAAAAAGATAAAAACAAAACACAACCAACCAATCACTGCAGCTACACTAGCAGCCATAACAATACCGCATATTTTTGCAAAATACCTTTTATAATATATTGAAAACATAGCTTTTATGTGAGTGCTATATGTAATAAATAAAACACACAAGATATGTGTTAACAAACTGTATATTATCAGGGGACATCTAGTAGTTAACTCTTTGAAGAGTCAAAAGATTTATCAGGATTTTCAGGATTTTATGAGAATATATATGCAATTGGAGGATGCAGGTAGACGAAGTGTTAGTGGTCCTAACCTTTGTGGGTTTTAGGGCCAAATGTAGTATTTTAAAACTTCTCCAAGCAACCAAAAAGGAGCTTCCTCAAATAAAGTGTACCAATATTTCCAAAGGTTCTATTTTTGGCTTTACCAGTTTACTCTTCTTATTAACACTTCTATCAGATGTGACCCATTAGCCACTTTTAATTCAAATCTCTTACACTGTTTTGTTCTTTCTCTTCCTTTTGCTGGGCAATCACAACTGTTAATTTAGATGAGGATTTTAGGCTACTCTCTATCTGGATCTTATTTTATGCCAAAATAATCAGCTAAATGCCCTTCCTTCCTCATTTATATTCACTGGCGATGCTATTCACATTGCAACTCTGCCACTGCTCTTTACTGTAAACAGCTGTTTCTAGGCTGGGTCATATGCTACAGCGTCCCTGAAGGCTCAATGTGTCCAACTGCCAAGTTCCACCGCCCTCTGTGCTATTCTAGGAACACGGGGGGCACCAGGCCGCAGTGAGTGAGGAACTGAGCTAAATACACAGTAAGGATGTCTCAAGACTGCAAGGTGTAATGATGGAGAACAGGGCTCTGCAGTTAAGTGGTTTTGATTTAAACACTGATTGTCACCTGATGTCTAATTCTGCTTTGTGCTACTATTCTGTTACCAGGCCTTGGATACTTTTCTAAAATTGTGGTCCCCTATTCCCTCTGGGTTTCTTGCCAATAATCTTAGGGGGCTTTCAATTTCTGAACATTGCCTGTCTGGCTCCTACTGGTCTGTCAAAGGTGGACTCCTTTGATATCTAGGTATTTTAATTATGTCCCACAGCTCACTGTCATTCCCTTCAGACACAGTGCCTTGTCTAGTTAACAGGATTTGGCTACTATCTGAAATCCTGAGGAAATGCCCCACCCCATGGGCAGGTCGAGCTCACATTCTAGTTAAAGAACCACACCCAGAATGTCACCCAGATAGTACAGAAGGCATGGGTGCAGGGTGGTTGTACATTAGGATGAGGGGTTGAGGGATAGAGAGAGGGAGAGAAGAAGGCTGGAGTTCTCTGGAAGCAACAGTGACTTGAGTATTTAACTTTTAACCAAGAACATTCATTGGTCAACTATAAACAAACAATATTCTCAATAAGTTATATTTATTCTTTTTAAATTTTATTTTAATAATTTAAATGAACATTTACAGAGATTTTGGATTTCCATTCATTCATTGTTGAACTTTTCTCCCTGCCCACCCTCTCCCCCCCCCCCCCCCCCCCCCACCCCTCCAGTTCACTCCTCTCTTCTGGACTTTTGTCATGACAATAATACCTAATAATATATCCCTTTTAAACAATTCTCTCCCTCATCTGCTTCAATGCTGTATACATAATTTATCCAGTTTTTCTCAGTCTTACCCCAACTCTTATATCAGTCCCACTCTAAAACAGTGGCACCATGTAGGATTTGTCCTTTTGTGACTGAGATATTTCACTCAGAATAATGTCCTCCAGGGTCACCCATTCTGTGTAATATTTCATGAGTTCCTTGTTTTTCAATGCAGCATAGTATTTCATTATGTGACTATACCACAGCTTCTCTATCCATTCGTTTGTTGATGGGCAGTTATATTTATTCTTAAAGAAATTAATGAACTAGTGGCTAGTTAATCTTAAGGCTCAAAGGTCATACTAAAAATCTATTCTTCAGACATACAGTATATTAAGTTATATTAACCACTTAGGGGAAAAAGTGAAGAACATAATTTTTTTTGGGGGGGGTAATATTTCTCCCTGAATTTAGGGGACTATATCCAAAATACCAATTCAGCCAATCTTACTCAAGATTAAGACAAATATGAATTTGTTGGCTATAATGTAGGCTTTTTACACACATTCATTTACTAGTCGTTATAGGTCAGAGGGATGTTAATATTCCCAGTACTGTCTTAATGGAATGCAATTTCACTTCGCCAGGCCCACAGCAATATTACAAAACAACTGAAATCACCTAATGTAGCACCATCAAAATCGGTGATGTAAACTCCAGAGTTTATCTGGGGGCATTTTATAGAGTTATTTTACAAAAAATGTTAGTATTATAATGAATTAGTTAGCAGGGATATGCTGCACAATGTGATACCCCACAGGCACTGGTTACACCTGGACGCTCTTGGCCTAGTCTCTAGGCAGCTGTGCTGCTAACTCAAAGGAGACACCTTTCTAGTGGTTCAAATGTACCAGCTGCTCAACAGGAAAAAGAAGGAAGGGCAATGAGGCAATTTACCGTTTTGGAAAAGGCACTGGAGGGTCAACTACAAGTTGGTTCTGACTCAACGGCAATTGGTTTATTTTTAGTTTGGTCAAATGTAGATAGACACCATTTAGGTTCAAGTCCATTTAGCAAAAGCTCCATAGTAATCAATAAATTGCTTATATGCACCACTTCTCTGAATGCTGATGTATTTAATGCCTGCTATCTTTCTTGGTAGTTATCAGTATTTCTCTGACCTTGTCATAAAGAATGAAAACACATTCTATCTTCCTTCACAGTGTGATAAAAAATATGGTTAGCAAACTGTCTACCACTTTGGACCATCTGGTAGTAGCCACTTGAATATGCTGAGGACTGTGGATAGCAAAATATGCTCCATGATTCTGTCAGCTAAAAAAAACCAGTTTCTCCTAACACTTCTCAGGGAGGATATTAATGCAGCTATTCTACAAAAGAACAAGGGGGCGGGGGGAGGGGGAATGAGTTCCAATTATTTACAAGAGTAATCCTAAGAGAATAAAAATCACCAGAATGAATTGACTGGTTGATAAAATAATAAATAAGCCTCTTCTTCTTTAGAATTGAAAAGAAAATATTTTTCAGAAATTATTCTGGATTAGTCCTCACAAGAAAGAGAGTTTAGGTTAGATTAGTGGTTCCTGAAAATGATTCCTAACAGAACCAGCACAGCCTCAGATCTGAAGTGAGGTCACTAATGCAACTAACAGTCTGGAACAGATGGAATGAAGTAGGAGGGAAGAGGGGAGAAATCTGTACAAATGAGTGAATGAAAAACCAGTATCTTTGTAAACTTTCATTCAAACCACAATGGAAACAATTTTTTTTTAAAGTAGGTCATGTATTTCCAAAGATTCGAAACCTTTTTTGTCTGATCAAATTCCACAAAAAAGCTTCCATTACATCTTTCCTGAACACATCAGTTCACATCAACACTGATTCCTTTCCTCCTTTAATACCTAACAGTTACACTGAGCATTCATTGAGAACTTCACCATATGCTTGCTTTTTTGTTCCTCCTCATTTTCTAAAAAGATTTTAAATATATGCATGGTAGATACATAAGTCTGGGTGCAAACAATTAAGCATTGAGTTACTAACCAAAAGGATAGTGTTTCTAATTCACTTACAGGCTCCACAATAGAAAGATCTGGTAACTTGCTTCTATAGAGATTACAGTGAAGAAAACCCAGGGGGGCAGTTCTACACAGTTTCATTTGGTTCCTTTGAGTCAAAACCAACTTTATGCCACTCAACAACAACAATATGACAGGCATCATTTTACTTTTTTTTTTCAGTACCATCAACATTTAGATAAATGTACATAAAATGTTCTTAAACTATGAAAAAAAAATTGTGAAAAAGTGTACCAATAATCACATTTCATCTTTGTTAATCTAAAACCTTTCTTTAAAGTTGATACTCAAAGACTTTTTGCATTAAAAAGGAAATTTTAGACTTGCACAATCTAATAACTATTTGTCAAAGGAGTTGGAGAAATATGAGAATCTGATGATTTACTTTGATGAATCTTTGATGATTCAACTCTTTTTTTTTAAAATGGATACTCATGCTTTATTACATAAAACTGATGTTCATGTTTCCTAACATCAAACTTTGTGAAATTAAAAACCAACAAAAACTGTTGCAGTGAATTTCAATTTCCATTGATTTATATCCTCATAAATACTGCTGAATGGTATTTGGAATATCATGCTGCCTTCTGGAAAAAAATGAAGACATTATTGTTCCTTCAACAAACCAATAAATTATGCTTAGTATTACATTTCACATTTCACTATATATCTGGAATGTCTGAGATAAACAACATTCTAGTGTTGCTGAGACTTTCTCCTATTCTTGCCTCTTCATTTTGTTTTTTTAAAAAATGTTTTCTTAAATTTACAAGTGTTTAGAAATATAAAAATAACACAAAAATGTCTAAAATCAAACACCAAAGTTCTTCTTTTACTGTCCAATGGTAACCACCATTAACAGTTTGATGTATATATTTCAAGACTGTTAACAATTCACAAACACTGACACAGACACACATAATTTAAAACAAAAAATGTCATCACATTCTACATATTGGCTCTGACTTTTCAACAGACAGCTTATTTGTATTTTTTGATGCACGTATCAAGAAAACAGCCATAGGTGAGAGAAAAGAATTTCTATGACAAGAGGACTGGAAATTATATCTTAATGGTTATTATATCTTAATGGATATTGTTGACAAATTATCCCCCCAAAATGTAAACAAATTTTATAAGCCCATTAACAATGAACCTATTCCTTTATCTATACTTTTGACAAAGCAGGATATTATTAAACTTTTAAATTTGTTATATAGAAAATGCTACATTGCTGTTTTAATTTGTATTTTCCTGGTGACCAAAACTGAGGAGTATCTTTTCACATATTTTAAAAATTATTTACTTTTCATTTGTAAAAGAGAAACATCTTTTTCACATTTTTAAAAATACTTTTTATTTGTGAATGGCTCTTCATACCTTCTGCAACTTTTCCAAGTTTTGTGGCTCTTTTTTCTAGAATTAATTCATTGGAATTCTACATAGTAGGACTATTAGCTTTTCATATTTGCAATAAGAAATAACTTTTAATTGTCAACTCTGTCCATCTTTGTCTTTTATGTTTTCTGCTACTGGAATGTCTTTATTAGCCACAAAATCACTCCAACTGTTCTTTCTTTTTTCCATTATTTTCAGAATCTTATCTTTTAAATTTATTTAATCTATTTGGAAGATTATCCATGGCCAGACATGGAGACTTTACCTAATAATATGCTAAATGCAGACTTTAAATTAGAATTAAACATGGACTTCTAGCAAAGATAAACCAGACACACAAACTCAGACTGATATGATACCTCTCTTTTTTTGAGCACAAACTACTCTACAAACTCAAACATATTCCTATTGCCACAACAACACCCAAAGATATGTGTACTTACACAAAATCAGAGTAATCTAAAAGAACAAAACATTGAATAAGATGCAGACTTCCTGACAGTTACACAGCACTTACCCATTCCCCTTTAACCTCCACCAGGAAAGCAAAGGTTTGAAAGGCAAAATATATGTTTAATGAAATGTTTTCTTTTTACCAGTATATCTAAACTCTATTCATTTTATCAAGCTGGTGGTTAAACTAGCCAGAGGAAAGATCACTGTAAGATAATTGCGATTATAGAAGCACCAAATAGCAATGTTTTCTCATTACGACATAGAGCATCTATAACATTTCCTTAACATAAGCAGTTTTTAAAAACTCTATATATTTTGTTGCAACAAAATCCAGTTTAAAAAACATCAAGGCCCCTCCCCACCACTGTTAATTTTTAGATTTCCATTATTACTGCGTGATGCTTGTTGTTGTGTACCGTAGAGTCAGAACCAACCCATAGCTGACCCTTCAGCGGGTTTTCAGAAGCAGTTAATCGCATGGGAGGAGATTGCCCATTCTTCTCCCATGGAACAGCTGGTGGCCTTGAACTATGTGCCTTTGGGATTGCAGCACTGCTTCTTGTCACTAGGCCACCCAGAGTTCCCTATTACTGGGTATCTGTATAATTAATTTGCTTTAAAGGACACCATTTAAACTAGGAGGCAGTGTGAGCAAAGTGGATTCCTATTATTAAAAAACAGACTGGGACCCAAGAGATGGTAAAGTAAGGAGGAAGCTGAGAAGCTAACAAACCACCACGGTTGGCTTTGCACAACTCTAGAGGTCCACATTCTTCCTGGACAGAATGAGTGAGCCAGCACCCGGCCCACTTCAAATGTTCAGCTGTTGTTTGCTGAATAAAAGTGGAAAGTGTATTTAAAGAAAGTTTTTACTACAGTTGAGGTAATTTTCACTTTTAAAGATTTTGAACTTTTGAGTTTGACTCTTTTATTTCTTATCCAACGTAATTAGAAAGCATTATCTGATAAAGGTGACAAGATTGGTTTCTCTGAATACAAAATACATTGTTACATCTATTATTTTTTGCCTATTATATTTTCCAAAGAGATATGCGACATGTACGTAAAAGATGAGTGCATGACTCAAAGATAGACAATTCTAGTCTGAAAAATATGTTCATCTCAATTTTTTATTTTAGTTTTTTAAACTTTTGAATGATTTATGTCTTTTTTTAAAAAGCTGGTATTAATACAAAGTCAGATCACATCTAAGAATCTTAAATGAGTAACTAGATCAAGGAAAACTACTGTTTTCTGTGTAATCTACGTCAATCACATTGCTTTATTTTCTTTCTAACTAGTTATTGTAGTTTCAATTGCAATTGTAGAACTACATTTAATATTGTTAAAATTTTTAAAATACATGAAATAATTCTGAACTTTTTCATGTGTTATTAACATATGCAGTAGAAATGCAAATTTGCTGTATTTAACACATTACTTTTCTTTTTTTTTTTTTTAAATCTACACAAGAAATTTATTGCAATCATACAAGGGTTTACATTAGGTCAAACACAACACATTACTTTTCATCACGCAGTTAAAAGTTCACACAACTGAAGGGGTAAAAAGATATTCAAAGATACAAAAGTTATCATTGACAACTGTGAGAATGTTGAAAGAGCATTCTGTATTTTAATAATTTTTTACAGAGTACTCATAAGATGTGAAATACTAAATTCAATTCTGAAATTATTGAACATTTACAGACTTTAAAATATTATGTTAAAACTGTGTTAAGAACAAGTTTTCTTTAGTAACTCTAGTTTTAAATGATGTTAGGATAAATTTTCACAATGTCTTTTTTCATTCTAATAGAAAAGGAAGACAGCCTAGATATTAATAATTCTAATGGCAGACTATTGGATTTCACATTTATAAAATATTAAAAAATATAGAAAGAGAACAGATGATAATCACCTAAAGAAATCACATATTTAATGGAGTCTTTCTTACCATGACTATATCTCCTGGCTGGATAGTGATTTCATCATGACTTCTGGATTCAAAGGGGTATAATGCTCGGTAATAAACCACTTTGACATTCTCCTGGGCAGAAATCGTAAGTGGGCCTTTCTCTGTTTACAGAAGGTTGAGGGGAGTAAAAAACAAAACATTAGGTAGAATAGAAATACATGCCAACTCAAATACTCATCATGTGTGGCCTATCTTCACACCTGAACTATTTCCAACCATGTAAGAAGGTATTTCTGAAACATGACAGTCAAGGGAGAGAGGCATGTGATGACAGTGACCAAGTCCAACCGAGAATCTCCCATGAACACACTCTCCTGGACAAAGAGCACATGATGCAGTGGACACAAGGCTGAAGGCCCTTTCTTCTGCTTTTCTGCAAACCAGAGCCACACATGCCTGTAAACCATCACTAACTCTCCTCCCATTCGGGTACTGAGCACAATCCAGCAATTAGGAAGTGACTCAATATCTGAATTGGCCAAAGAAGAAACTCATTTAGAAGGGGACAAAGCAGTACAATTTTTCACATTAAAAAACTACGGAAGTGACTTTAGTGTTTTCACCAAAAGTCTCATGACTCACTCACTCACTTAATACACTGCTATCAAGTCAGAATCAACTCATAATTGACCTTCTTCTAGGTTTTGGAAGCTTTACAAGAAGTGACTGCCTACCTTTCTCCCAAGGAGCCACTGGTGGTTCAAGGCTTCCGAGCTTTTGGGGTTAGCAGTCTGATTACCTTGCCATAGGAGTTCTTGTCACCAAAACCAGTTATTACCAATAGACCCACGTGACATGAATGTTTCCCTGAATTTCTTAGTGGGAAAATGAATGTAAAGGCCCAGGATAAAAAAAATTTGGATCTTAAATGAAAAACAATTTCTAAAATGCACACAAGCTGAGGATATTTGGGCTTCTGGTTAACAATATCTAATAAAAGCTCTTTGAATTTTTTTACCAGAGAGCAGCAAGAAAATTCTGACACATATTTATCCTCTCTGAAAAGCAAGGGAAAAGAGATAGGGGGTTGTGTGTGTGTGTGTGCTGAATGAGAGGATTAAAAAATAAACAAAAAATAACAAAGCAAAACAACCCTAGAAAGATAAAACATGAAAAAAACCCACCATTTTTCTCAGAAGAAAGCACAAGAAATTGAAATCAATTGTCTTAAGATGAAGCAATGATCTGTTCTTCAGTTAAAAAAACACAGAAAAATGTATTTATCCTTTTACAGCCAGAGCTGCTGCTGTGCGGGTGTGATGACTTGCCAGCCTTTGTCACAAGGCTGTGTGTACATGTCAAGGCAGAAGGGTGCCTGAGCCAGCTCTGTCCTCTCACTCCAGCCTCTGCTCACTGAGCAGACAGGCACTACACGAATCTCTAAGAACAGTTTAAAAAACACGTGTTGTTTCCCCTTTTTTCTCTCTCTCTCTCTGAATAGATATACTGTTGTGTGCCGCCTAGTCAGAACCGACCCATAGCTGTCCCTCCAGCAGGTTTTCAGAAGCAGTAAAATCTCATAGGAGGAGATTGCCCATCCTTCTCCTGTGGAGCAGCTGGAGGACTGCATGGAGGACGCCATGCCTTTGGTATTACAGTGCAGATTCCTTTCACAAAGCCACCAGAGCTCCCTAAAAACATTTCACAGTACTTTTTTTTTTTTTAAGATAATGTTGCTGTTACTCCGCGTCACCAAGTTGGAACGGATGTATGGCTGATCCTCTAGGGGATTTTCAGAAGCAGTAAATCACAAAGGAGGAGACCGTTCATCCTCTTCCCTCAGAGTACCTGGTGGATTTGAACGGCATGCCTTACGGACTGTGGTGCAGTTTCTTACCACTAGGCCACAAAAGCTCTCTCTATTGAGGATAAAATCCTACTAATTTTATTTATTTTTCCTAAAGAATTTTTATATTGATGATAAAATAAAGCAACTTACTGTACAGAATGGGGACATAACTTTCTTAAGGCAGGTTATTATTGAAAAGCTATATGGTATTACAGAGCCAAAAAATATTACACACACGCACTACAGTTTTGCATACAATAATGTAGAGGGAGAAGCAGGAGCGGCATCCACTTCCAAAATGGCTTGCCTCCGGAAACTCTATGTACGAACAGTGCTCAGGCTGTTCGTTCATAGGGTCGCTATGAGTCATCTACGACTCGACGGCATTAAACAACAACAACATATCAAACTAGGTGCCATTCATGTTTCTGTTTTCAAAAGAGATAAATTACAGTCACAAGTGGAGGGGAAAGTCACTCTTCTTAAAAGGTGAAAAGATTAATGCCGGGCACAGTGACTGCCACAGGGGTGTAGGCAGGAGGGGAAGGTTCTACTTCCTGCCTCTGAAATGGCTCAGCAATTCCTAGAGGCTAAAGCAACTGGAAAAGCGGAAGGCTCTTTTTTATAAGAAAGGTCATGTCCTCCATTTGATATACAAGAGTGTAAAAAAGGCTCTGTAATAAAACAACATGCCACTTTTGTAAATCCTTAAAAGACTTCTGAATGTCCATATGATACGTGTGGCCAAAGAATCAAACTGATACCTACTGATACCAGCAGAGCCCCCAGGCAGAGTCCCCGGGTGGCACACATGGTTAAGTGCCAGAGTGCCAACAGAAAGCCTGGTGATTAGAATCCACCTCGAGGTGCCTTGGAAGCAAGGCCTGAAGATTTCCTTGTAAGCGGCTGGAGGCACTGAGAGCCCTGTGGAGCATGGGTCTACCCTAACACAGTCCAGGCAGAATCAACCTGATGGCAACTGGCTCGTTAACGTAACTAGAGAATCAACAGCTTTGAAGGGATCACCTGCACTGTCCAAAACAAGAGACTGACCTTCTCATTCCTATGGGTCTCCAAAGATGGAGTCTGAGCAGATATGAATCTCTCAAGAGGTTCTGAGAGAGCAGGTGACCTGCCTTCTGGAATTGTGTTTGGTTTCCATTACCTGCAGTGGACCAGGGTGCTTGGACAGCTGGCTTAGGCGGTTCTTGATGTTGATGGAATAGCCGACTCAACTTGTCTTGCATTTCCTGTTTGCCTTTTTCATCGCTGTCCTTTTTTTTGACACTTTCTTCCCTTCTCAGTCTCTCTTCATCATGCAGCTTTCTCGGTCGCTGGTGCTCATCCTCCTGCTGCGCATGTTCAAGCCACTGTTTGTCCCTTTCCTGAGCTCGTCTGCCAACAAAAATGCTTGATTACAGCAACAAAGAAATGCCAATTTAGTACGACTTTGTCTCTTTGCAAAAAAAAGTTTCATCTAGTCAATGGGATACTCAACATCACGGGGACACTGTTCCTCAGGCAAAGCAATCTGACTGGATGAAACAAAAGCTTTCGGCATTCCAAATCAGAATGAGACAAAAGAGCATGATTTAGAAAAATGGAAAATTTAAAGTGTTTATAAAAATATATGTCTCAATTTAGAAACTGCTATTTAAGTAACAAAAATCTCTATACAAATTAATAAAGAAATACACGACAAATATTGATTCACTGATTCGGATATTGGGAGTAGGTGTGTCAGAGACAGTGAGACTGGCATAGGATAGAGCGGGGTTTAGGACTCTTGTACACAGAGTTGCTTTGAGTCGCAAGTGACTCAATGGTACATAACAACACAACAACATATATATGTAATACAAAACAAATACAAATATAGAAAAACTCAAAGTAACACAACATCTGTGTATATATAACAATGCTCAGTGGTGCACAAGGAATACTACTTAAATATATACATCATCCAGCATATTCTAAAATAAGTTCTACCATAGTTAAAAGGTATACCACATTTACATGCATATATAAACTTTGAAAACCCAAAATTAAAAGCAGTATATTGCCTTGAACTCCTAAGACAGTAATCATGTATCACTAAACAATAAAAACTCAAACTCACTGCCACTGGAGTTAGAACTGAAACTAAATAATAGTATCTATGTAGTTTATGGAATTCAATTACTTTTTTTTTCTTTTTTGTTTTTCAAGAGCTGACAGGAACTCTGGTACAGTGGTTAAATGCTTGGCTGCTAAAAGAAAGCTGGCAGTTCAAAACCACCAGCCACTCCATTGGGGAGCAATGTGGAAGTCTGCTTCTCAACGATTGAAACCTTGGAAACGCCATGGGGAAACTCGACTCTGACCTATTTGAGTAGCTAGGAGTTGGAATTGACTTGACAGCAATGAGTAAAGAAGTTGACACACTTAATTGCAATTAAATATAAGCCTTGAAAGTTGTGATGCCTCACCTAGAAGCCCACAAAACGAGAATGCGAGCGATTGTGAGTGATTTTCCTCACATTTTATAACGTTTGATAAAAATCAGTAAACACCTTAGTAGTAATTTTACAACTAAAGTTGTTATGTACCATGAAATCAGAAACAACTCAGAATAGATTTTCAGAGGCTGTCAATCACACAGAAGACCGCTCACCTTTCCCCCAACTAGTAGATATTTGATTGAAACTGCATGCCTTCAGGTTGGCAGTGCAACTCCTTACCTCTAGGCCACCAGAGCCCATTACAACAGATAGATAGGTAGGTCCTCTTATATTTAATAGGAAATTAAGATAGATATTAAATGACTTAGGTAATCTTACACAGCCACAGCGACTAGGGTAGAATCCAGGTACAATCACAGTACAGTTTACACTTTGAACCAAGACTCTGTGATATTGTCAATGCAAAAAATAATTTTCTAGAATTAGGAGATTCTTATAAAAACATAATGTAAACAAATAAAACTTTCACCCTTCTCTTTTTTTAAAAAAAAAAATATTAGTGTGTACTCAATGAATGTGAAAATTTAGTACCAGAGAACTGTTTTTAACCAGATCTTTGCAGTAGTTTATTTCAATTTCTAGAGCAATTTCTCTGGAGTGGAGAAGGAAGCCACATACAGAGAAGAGAAATGGATGAGACATTGGACAGATATAAGAATCAGTTGGGGCGGGAGATAATCAATTAGGGATGTTGTCAAGTGCAGATTCTGATTCATTATATCTGAGTTGGAAATGCAAATTCTTTGCTGGAAGCTGAACCGAATCAAACTGGTATGAAGTCCTTATTGTGGCATTACTGGCAGGGACTTGTGCTGTTAACCCAAAGGCAGTTGAAAACCATCAGCAGCTCTGCAAGAAAAGACAGAAACTATCTGTCTGTGTAACTTATGGACTTAAACTCAAAAGAGGCTCAGCTCTGAGCTGATTCTGACTCCACAGAAATAAGCTTGAGTATAATTTAAAAAATATCTTTTAAGAAATTATATTGCAGTTTTTAGAGGGGTTGTTTGTTGTTGTTGTTGTTGTTGTTATGTGCCGT
>NW_006399801.1:12645397-12646622 GCF_000299155.1 Elephantulus edwardii
AAGAAGAAGAAGAAAGCAGCCAGAGTGGCCCACTGTCATTCCTGCTGAAGAACCGTGGAGAGCTGGCTCAGGGGCTTTGATTTTAAACCCAGCATTCTGACAACCACTAGCATTAAAAGGCTGTGAACTGGAAAAGTGTTCTGGTCATTGGAATGCAAATGAGCATACGAAGTGTCCCAATTTCCTTGTATAATTCCACTTATCTACACAGCAGTTGATGTGGAGAGCTTTGAAAACTAACCCAAAAACTCTGGGAGGTATTTATGCACAGGAAACTTTCCAGGTACATACACTTGTACTTATACTTGCACATGCACACATTAAAGACTGAAGGCCCCTTCTGGTGCAGTCATGACTGAGGAGGTCAGGTATCGTTCTTATGTGCCCTCAAGTCACCTGCGACTCATAGTAACCCCATGTACAACAGCTCTGAACCCTGCTCTATCCTGAGCTAATCTCACTCTCTCCAACACACCTACCCCTACTACCCCAGTGACCACATCAATCCATCTCATCCGGGGTCTTCCTCTCCTGCTCTGTTTCTCTCTAAGGACTGGTTGCTCCTGGCAACATGCCCAAAGTTGGTCAGCCAGAGCTTCAAAATCCTTGCCTCCAAGGAACAGCCTGGTTAAGAACAGATAATGTGCAAAAGTTCCTTTCAGATGGTTTCACCATTCATGCAAAGACTTACCTTTGGGTTTCTTCTTTTTGTTTTTCTAATTCTAGGATCTTTCGTTCTTGCTCTTTCTGTTTCAGCCGTTCTGCTTCTATGGACTTTTGCTTCTGGAGCTGCTGCTTACTATGTATTTCTCTTAATTCCTAGAAATAAGCAAGAAATAGGTCATGAAAATGAGATGCAGGTCTAGGATGAACCATTTCCTAATGGGAATATCTAGGGAACCTGGGAAATAAAATTACATTTTGGATTGAAAAATGATGGAAATAGGAGTGTATCCTTTATTTTGATATAACTGATCTCCAAAAGCTGCCCAGAATTATAGTTTAGTGGGCTATAATAAACACGGGAACCTGAATTTCAGAACCATCTCAGAAACAGGTTTGAGTCCTAGAACACTAATGAACGAAGACCTAATGAGTTGTGGAGGATGTCAAATGTACCATCTAGAAAGAGTGCAAACGGTCACCACTAAGACAGAAGAGGAAAAAAAAAAGACCAAAATGGATGTCAGAAGAAATTCTGAAGATTGCACTGGAGCGTAGAGAA
>NW_006399801.1:12648522-12649138 GCF_000299155.1 Elephantulus edwardii
GAATCGCAAGCGACTCGATGGCACATAACAACAACCACAACAACAACAATCACAACAACAATAATACGCAATACCATGTCCCTTGATCTTCTTGAGAAAGAACTTGTTAGCAGGAAGGGCTTTAGAGAAGCCACACTGAGGGAGACTACAATATTTGTGGAGCTTAGCCAGCTTAAAGGTATAGCAATGGCATGGATAAAACCTTAAGGCTCTTCTATGGTCAATACCAACCTCTACTAGTTTTTTACAAAGACTTCTTCACGTACCACCTCTATCAAACCTCAGCTCCTTGATAAAATATGGAGACTTCGGACAAATGAACATGCCTGTACTCTGCAAGCTCATCTGCTGCCACTAAGGTCCACTCCTCTTTAAATCAAGAGGGGGAAATGGCAGTGGAGGAAGGGGAGCAGGGAAGAAAGAAGTGTCAGTGGGGAACTCAGTACAAGATAACTGGGATATCGAGGCTGGAAGAGACAACTTTGTAAAGTTCAAGTTGGTTTGAGACTTTTTAAAAAATTTTTTTTAAATTAAATTTTATTAGTTTTAATGAACATTTACAGAGATTTTGGGTTTTCATTCATTCATTGTTGCACTGTTTTCTCCAACCTCCTCC
>NW_006399801.1:12650494-12651872 GCF_000299155.1 Elephantulus edwardii
ATCTCTGTAGATGTTTATTGAAATAAAAAAAATAATAGTAAAAAAAGAGAAAGAATTCCATGTCTCATTGCCATTCCAAGGAATAAAAAAACTTTAACATGCTAAGAATACAGCAGTATTGGGTTTTCATAGTAATTTGGGATCAAGAGTAGTGTGTAATCTCAACTTAAATTAATGAAAAATCTGGTTATTATTTTGGATGTGATATTACAAGGACGAAGGGGAAAGGGTACAACTCCTGTGCAGAGAAATCTAAAGTCCTGATTCAAGTTAGTGCCTCTAAATGAAAAGGAAAACTACAGTGGAATGCTGTGAAATTAAACCCAAGAGGAGCCAGAGCTCTGAAAGTCAGCACCCAAAAACCCATGAACAGGGGTACCTTACCCTATTACTAGGAGCACTAGTGGCCTAGTGGGTAAACAGTTGCACTGTCAACCCAAGGGTAGGCAGTTTGAATCCACCAGCTCCATGGAAGAAATCTGGGCAATCTCCTCTCACACAGCCTCTGAAAACCCACTGGAAAGTCAGCTTTGAGTCAATTCCAATTTAACAGCACAAGACAATAACAACCCTACCATTAACTGAAACACTGAAGCTGCATTTAAAAGGAAGACTGCAATGTGAAGGCAAGATTTCTTTGTTTCCCTTTAAAACCACCATTTCAAACTTTGCTCTTCAATAACATAAAATTCTTAAATGGGTTCAGAAACAATAACTTCTGGCAACAGAGGATAATTAAAAGACACTGAACCTGTAAGCCAGGACTCTAATCTCAGGTCTCTAACGTGGGCCAAAAGCAGAATTATCTTTAGGGTTTATTTGAGCCCTGAGAGTTGTTAAATTCTTAGTGGTTACCACAAGAAATTTGTTCAGTGTCCCCTTTAAATAGGTTTCATTCTTACCGCTAAACTCAAAAGCAAAATAAAGATGCTTGGCACTATATTTAAAAAGAGCAAGAAATGGCAGGGTAAGGGTATAATTTTAGCCTGAAGATCTAGTAACTTGGTCATTCAGAAAGGAAAACCTTTATTTTTCCTTTATTTTCACAGCACTTATTGGTGCCACACTCTTAAATACATATAAGAAATTGATTTTTTTCTTTTAAAAAAGTTCTCATTTAACCTAGAAACACTTCCCCCCACCTGTGTCTTCAGGAAGATAATATTAAAAATATTTACTGACATGTATTCACAGCATGGACCAATAGGAACAAATGGTGGCCATGGCCATAATCACCGGGAATGGACTAGACAGACCATGTCCAGAAAGAAAGCATTTTCTTTTTTTTTCTTCATCAAAGTATTTTCACTGCAGATTTCATATATATATATATATATGTGTGTGTGTATGTGTGTGTGTATATATATATGTATATGTA
>NW_006399801.1:12651972-12676335 GCF_000299155.1 Elephantulus edwardii
GCTGAATCTATCTTTGGAATTGTCTAAACAAGCTGCAGTTTCAAGTACCTCCAAAGAAATGGAGCTTGTGGTAGTCACAAAATAACAGATGTCGAATAAGGTAACAGAAGGCTCCGGTATCTTATGTCCAGATTTGAAGCCTGCTAAGTTTTTCTATCATTTCCTTCATCCAAGTCAGATACTACTGAGAAACACAATCAACTGTCAGAAAACCAGGAGGCCGTACAAAGGCAGATATGCTGGGTTTTCTCTCTTCTTGGATGGTACTTGTCATGAGCCAAGAGAAGCCGAAAACTGAGTTTTCAGATTGATAAACTTCCTAAATTACTAAAGTGAAGGCACCTACAAGTGAAGGAATCTGTACTGAATGTGAGTGAACGACCTGCCTTACTTTATTGTAACAAAGTCTTTGTGGACATGTCATCCTGTCCAAAGGGGAGGAAGCAGAGGGGCACATACTTTGGTTATTTTTTAATATTGTTTAAGAGACTCAATAAAACTGCATGTACTTAAAATATTTCAATTATTTCAAGGGGAATAAAGTTAACATAATAAATCTGATGTCATTAAATTCTTCATTTACCTAAGAAATAAGTAGGGGAAATGGTTTAGAAAATCTTCAAGACGTTAATTATAGCAACCTTTCCTGGTGGTCAACCTCATTAACAAGCCAAACCAAATTCCTTGCCAATAAGTGGATTCCAACTTATAGTGACCTTCCAGGACAGAGTGGAATGACAGTAACATTACAAGATAGAGTAGAACAGCCCATGCCCCACCAGCGTGTCCACGACTGTAGATCTCTAAGCAACCAGACTGCCATGTCTCTCTGTTGGTGGTTATGAACTGAAAACTTTTCAGTTAGCAGCCAAGTGCTTTAATTACTGTGCCACCAAGATTCTTTTCAGTCTAATTAAAAGCTACTTCCACCAAGTCAATTCCAGTTCAAAGACCCCACAGGACACAGCACGACTGTCCATAGTGCTTCCCAGCCAGCACCTCTTGAGAGCAGCTGTCTGTTTCATCTTTCTCCTGTGGAGTTACTTGGAGGTTAGAATGGCCAACATTTCGGTTAGTAGTCAATACTTTAATCACTAGTATAACTCAGAGAAAAATAAGAACCAAAAATCACAGAAGTCCAGAGTGAAGGCTGCATAGTGGAGTGAACTTGAGGGAAGGGATTGAGTAACAATGAAAGTTTTTTGTTTTCTTTTCAAGGAGAAGAGTGATTTGGGGGAGGAGGTGGACAGGGAGAAAAGTACAACAATGAATGACTGGATATCCTAAGTCTCTGTAAAGTTTCATTAAAATTAATAAATAAATTTTTTTAAAAAGAAAAAAGAACCTAAAGTCAATAGTTGTAGCTCTTCTAGATTTTATTTCTTTTCCCCTAAAATCAGTAACTCACAATAATAACAGACATTTCTTGTCTACTTATCTAGCAGTATGGTACTAAGTGTATAATTTTGTTGATTTTTCTAAGTTCTATTCAGGGGTATGATATGTACTACATGAGGTATGCTGTTGTTAGAAGCCATCGAGTTGAGTACAACTCATAGTGACTCTGAACAAAAGATCTGAACCTGTCCTGTCCTGCGCCATCCTCACACTTCCTGACAAACATGAGCCCACTGCAGCAGTCACCATGTCAGTCCATCTGACTGAGGGTCTTCCTCTCTTTCACTGACCCTCCACCCATTCCAGCATCATATCCTTTTCCGAGAAATAGCCCCTCCTGGCAACATGCCCTAAGTATGTAAGACCAAGCCTCATCTTCCTTCCCTCCAAAGGGCGCTCTGGTTGCGCCCTCTCCAAGACTTAACTGTTTGTCCTCTTGGTCATCCATGGGGTGTTCAGTTCTCTTTTCCAACACAAAGGCATCAATTCTTTTCTTGTCATCCTTATTCCATGTCTAGCTTTCAGATGCAAAGCAAGTCATCAGAAAGACTATGGTCTGAATCAGATGCACCTGAGTCCTCAGACTGACATCATTACTCCTCAATAATTTGGAGAGGTCTCTAACTGCCAATTTCCCCAGTGCAGTGTCTCTTCCCATTTCCTGATGCTGGTACCAAGGGTGTTAATTGTGGATATAGTTTACAATAATGTACATCATCTCCTAATAAATTCTAATTGCTGTTTTAGAAAAATAAAACCTTAAACAGACACCTAAAATTTTTTAACTTAAATGTAACAAATATTTACGTGAGAAAATAAGTCATATAAAAATTACATTCTTATCACCAAAAATAGAGGGCAATAAATATACATAGCACAATTCTTAACTGAAGTCCATAAATAAGCTTTGGTTTGATGAATGCCAAGCATGCAAACTTGGAGTATATTTGTAATTTTTTTTTGCATATTTTTTTAAAGACAAGACTAAAATTTTTATTAGTTATCTACAGCAGTCTTTGACTAAACACACATTATAAATGTAAAAAAAAATAAAAAAGATTGGCAAATTCTGTCTCCTAATAGCTGAAATGAAAAAAGCTTTTAAATATACTCTAAACCAAGAGTTTTGATAAATCACTTATTTTCTCTAAAGAGCTAATACATCCAAACTATAAAAGCATCTTTTGATACCTTTTGGCATGCAGCCAAAAACATGTCAAAAGCAACATGCTTGACAAATTGAATTCTCAAGAAGATCTACTATGATTCCTCACAATGAACCTAAGAAATATGGATCCCTTTCAATTTTTACTGAATACAGTTTTCTTTCTATATTCAGGTTTAATATCTGTGACTACTGCTCCTTCATTTGGTCTTAAGAGAACTCAAAAATATTATTGTAATTGTTCTGTACTGCTGAGTTGGAACCAAGCCATAGCTGACCCATCAGTAAAATGCACTGCCTTTCAAAGAGGAGATTGCTCATTTTCCTCCTGTGGAGCAGCTGGTGGATTCAAATGACATACCTTTGGGGTGAATAGCACAATTCCCTACCACTAAGCCACCCAGAGCCTCCATTAACAACTATCTCTTTTGCCATGAGATCACAAGAACTACACAGTATCCAACTACCAGTATTGAACATGTGTTTCATAGATTCTACAGAAGAATCTTCACTGGAAGAGTAACAGTGGATAACAAAGTTTCAAATTCTCATAGACTCTAGTCTTTTTGGAGCCATGGAGTATGGAAGAGCTTCCGAAACAGGCTCTGAGGTAATCTTCCCTTATTGTTTCCTCAAAACCAAACATGGCTTCCCCAGTAAGAAGGGTCTGCTTTGAGCATGATGTTCTTTTAATAACTATCTATACAGTGTCAAATGGACAAATAGAAACAATGAGTTTAGGAAACAATAAGTTTATGTTAATGAGAAGTCTAGAAAAAGGAAAATGAGAACAGTAGCACAAGTGGAAGAATGTGATCAATGTCATTAAATTGCACATAGAAAAACTGTAGAATTGGTATATATTTTGATGTGTATATTCTCAAAAACAAAATAAATAAAATTTAAAGAAAAAAAGTTTTGTCTATAATCCCAACAGTATTGCCTAAAGTAACAATGCTTTTTATATAAATAAACATTATTTGTCACCCAGGATAATTATGTAGCCCACAACAGTGGAATTTTCTTTTCATTGTGACTTTAATGAAAATTTACAAAATGAATCTGCCATGAAAGCAAGAGTCTAAACCAACAGCATAAAAGCTCGAGTTAAGCAAACAGTCACTGTAACTGGAACCTTAATATAAAGTCAGTTCTCAGGAGCAACTTTAGAGCAGGTATCATTATGGGCAGAATTTACACTTCTAAGAGTCCTTGGAGTCTAATTTAAGAAGGAGTTGTACAGAATTCACATCTCACACCACACACAAAAAAATCAACTCAAGGTGGATCAAGAGACCTGGGAGTAAAGCCCAAAACCATAAAGTTCATCAGAGACAAGCTGGGATCAAGCTTAGAAGCCCTAGTCTATGGTATAAAGAGGCTGCCAAACACAGCCAGAAATGTACACTGTGAAGAGGATAAAAGTGATGAATGGGACCTTCAAAGATTAAATTCCTGTGCATCAAAATTTTTTTTCCAACAGGATGAACGAAAACCTACTGACTGGGAACAAACATTTGGCAATACCATCTCAGACAAAAGTCTCAGAATGAAAGTTTATAGAATATTCCTGGGCCTCCACAAGAAAAAGACTGATAATCCAACTACAAAAACGGGCAAAAGACATGGAAAGAATGTTCACAGAGGAAGATATTAAAATGGCCAATGGACACATGAAGAAATGTTCCAAATCACTGGTAACAAGTGAGATGTAAATTAAAACCACAAGGAGATACCATCTCACTCTTTAAACTAAGTTTAAACCCTTTAAACTAAGTTTAAAAGGGCAACAAGTAATAAATGTTGGCAAGGATGTGGCGAGATAGGAACTCTTATACATTGTTTCTGGGACTGTAAAATGGTCCAATCACTCTGGAAGGCAGTTTGACACTTGCTCAAAAAGCTGAACATAGAAATTCTGTCTGACCTAGCTATTACATTGCTTGGAAGATATCCCAAGAAAATGAGAACTGAGGCTCAAATGGAGACTTGTACACCAATGTCCATAGCAGCATAACTGAACATCACAAGAACATGGAATCAGTCCAGCTGTCCAACCACAAATGAATAAATTGAGAAGTTGTGGTACATTCATACAATGGAATACTACGCAGCACACAGGAGCAATAATTTTATAAATTACTACCTAACTTGGGAGGGACCAGAGAGCATAATGCTGAGTGAACTAACTCAGTTCCACAAGGACAAATACTATATAAAACCATTATTGTAGAATGAGTATGAGGATCCAAGTGCTGGTGGGGGTGGAAGCAAAAGGGTGAGGATGGGTGTGTGTGGGTGTGTTAATTATAGGGTTGCATAATTTGAATGTATTTGAACTTTGTAAATAAATCAGTATAAAATTTAAATTTTTTTAAAAATGCTTATATTTTCTTTTTCTACCTCTTTTTTTATCTTTAATGAATGTTTATAGAGACTTTGGATTTCATTCACTCATTCATTGTTTCATTTTTCTCTCTGCCCACTCCTCCCCTGCAGTTCATGCTTCTCTTTGAAAAGTAGGGGGAAAAAATCTTTCATGGGTATACAATGCCCGCCTCCCCAGTATCCTCCACTATGCAACCTTCATTCCGGACTCTTGTCATTACCATAATACCCAATCATATATCGCTTTTAAACAGTTCTCTCCTTCATCTGTTTCAATGCAGTATACATAATTTATCCAATCTTTCTAAAATTAAAAAAAGTTTAAAAAAGAGTTATAATCTTAAATTCAAAATTAGTACTAAAATTTCAAATTTTGCTAAGTAAAAGACTATCTACATTTAAAATCACAAACTGCCTCTATTAATATTATCTTTCATATGATGTAAAAAACAGAGACCCACACAATAAGAGTGCTGTGGACAATGTAGGTTTCAGTATTTGAAATGTTTGTTTTAAAAACGAGACTACATGGTGAGCTCTGGTGGTCTAGTGGCAAGAAGGTGCACTGCAATCACAGAAGTAAGCAGTTTGCATCCACCAAATGCTCTGTTGGAGAAGGAAGAACAATCTCTTCCTGTACCAGTCAGCTCTGATTTGATGATACACACACACAAAATAATAAAAATTAAACAACAAACCAACCAACCCCAAATGAGACTACATCCTATAGTACTGAGTCCAACCTGTAATTCACCACCACTCACATATACATCCCCCTTGTTACAGGTGAAAGGCTCACTCATGATTCATGACTCATAAAACTAATTACTATTAATCACTATTGCCCGAGAAGGGCATAGAAACCTTTAGTAAGATGTCTGTGTGGATGACCCAGCCTAGGAGAGCTGACAGACACTGCACTACTGCCTCCTCCATTGCCACTGATTGAAGAAAGGAAGAATCAAATCTAAAAATCCTTCACATGAAGATCATCCACACAGTGACCAGATGGGAACAAAGGAGGACACTATTTTCAACATGAACGGACCTTTTAAGGTATTGTATTTTCTTTACATGATGTAATGAAAACTCAAAAAGGAAAAGCTCTACTTTATGCTGCTGTTCTGTTGTACTTAAGACAATATGGACCATATAAACAGCAGCATAGTCCTTAAGGGGTTGCATGTCCCAGTCAAGGACTGAGCCTCTCTGGTAGCTCAAATCCACCAATCGTTCCTTGGGAGAAAAACAGGCAATCTTCTCTGTGAAATTCACAGCTTTGGAAATCAATGTAGGGTCAGTGATAATTTCGTGTTGCCTCTTTGGAAATGACAGAGTTGTATGTAAATACTGATATGTAGAAAAAAATTATCATCAGAATGTTCCAATTGGCCTTTCTTTTATCAATTGTCCAAAAGAGAGAAAAAGCAAAACTTTCCAGTTGAGTTTGATTTTTTTTTCCTCTCTACACCTGTAAAATGAGTTCTAGAGAAGGTAGTGGTTAATTTTGCATCATCAGTGGAAGCTACATTTTAAAAATAGAAAATTATGGTAAACTGTTTTGATGCACAAAATTAAAACTATTTTTTGCTTGTCTTTTATTGTAATTTGAGTGAAAGTTTATAAAGCATAGTTTTTTAATCATTCATGAACACTGAATTAAAATTAAGAAATATTAATTCATGCTAGTATTTAGTTAAAAATCAGTTATTCCTCATTAAATCATTAAACAGATTTGGGGGTTGGTTTGTAGGAATCAGTGAGACTGGCTCAGGATAGGGAAAGCTTCAGTGCTGCTGTAAATAGGGTCGCTATGGGTCACACGTCAAACATTCTTCTAGGTCGTATAGCTCTGGTGTGTCCACTTGCCCTACAGAAGTAACTTGTGGTTGCTGTGAAGCTGAACACTGTGATACTGATGTGTTAAATGAGATAAAAAAAAATATGGTGGAGTTCTCCAATTAACACAAGCTTGGAAGCAGGAGTGGTATCCACTTCCATAGATAGCTTGCCTCCGAAACCCTATTAACCTGGAGAAAGGATGAAAGTCATGTAAGTGTCCAGGACTTTCATTCATAGGGTCGCTATGAGTCACCTATGACTCAACGGCACTTAACAACAACAAACAACATGGGTCACAGGTGCTTTAACAGCACATAACAACATTTTATTCAATCATCAAGAAGTTAAAATTTACTAGTCATTTAAAGGCAGGAAAAATACAGGGCCTACCAACTAGAGTTCCTAGTATAAGAACTTCAATATCTCAGACTTCTGGCTGGTGGTTAGAATCCATTCAGTGACAGAAAAAAAAAGTCTGGTGATCTGATTCTGTGAAGATTATAGCTAAGAAAAACCTGTGGAACACAATTCTACTGCAGCCCATGGGGTCATCACAGGCTAAATTCATACCTGAGATAACAGGCTTGAGTCAACCTCTCAGACACTTGTTATGAGGTGTTGTCAAACCTTCTATGACTCATAGCAAGCCTATGAACAAGAGCCCTGAGCACTGCCCTACTCACTGTCATCCTCATCATTTGGATATTCTTGTGCCCCTTGCTACAGTTCACCTCGTTGAGTCTCTCTTTTGCTGACAGTCTACCTTTCGTGATGTGGTTTTCCAAAAGACCTTCCTAACAACATGCCCAAAATACGTGAAACAAAGCTTCACCGTCCTTGTTGCCAAGGAGCAACCTGATTGCACTTTCTCCAAGACATATGTTTGCTTTTTGGGCAGGCCATGAATACTCAGTACTATTCTCCAAAGCCCACAACTCAAAAGCACTGATTTTTCTGCCATCTTTAGTCACCATCCAACTTTCAGATGCATAACAAGTAATTGAAAAGAATACAGTTTGGATCAGATGTACCTTAGTCTTTAAACGGACATCACTGGTCCTTAACACTGTAACATAGTCCGTGAGAACAGATTTACCCAGGGTGATACATCTCTTGATTTCTTGACTGCTTGTGTTAAGTGTGTTGAGGATTTTTTTTTCTTGATATTGAGATGTAATCCATATTGAAGGGTATAGTCTTCCATCCTCTGCAGCAAGTGTTTCAAAGCCTCCTTGCTTTTGGCAAGCAAGGCTGTGTCATCTGCATAATGCAGGTGGTTGATGAGTCTTCTCACTCAGTAGTAAACTATCTGCACTATCCAGGGACCTTATGAATATGGTTAAAAGCCATTAATATCTTCTTCTGAAAGGAAACAATGAGGCCTCACTTTCTATATGAACAGACAGACTTTTAAGGTCCCAAGACTCTAGAGAAGACTCCTAATGTCAAATGAGAACCCAGGTGGCATAGTGGATAGGGAGGTGAACTGCTAACCCAAAGGACGCTGTGCCTCTCTGATGGCTCACGTCATCAGTCGCTCCTCAGGAGAAAGATGAGCAATCTTCTCCTGCATCTCTAAAAACCTGCTGGAGGGTCAGCTATGAGTTGGTCAGTTCCAACTCATGGGAAATGACACTATCTTTGGCTACTGGATCTCAGAAGGTGGGAGTATAATTCTTTCTGAACTGAAGCCAATAAGAGAAACCCTCAAAAGAAAAATGAATCTAAACTAGACATTTTAATGTTGAGGACTAAAATACATTGTATGCTTAAAAGAAAAAAAAAGAGAGAAAATCGTAAAATTACTCTTTAAACTTTCAAGAAGCTTAACACACTTATATTCTGCAATCCTGTAATATACCACAAAATCTGGGAGACAGCAGGGTACTATTACTCCCAATATGACCTTTCTACACAAGGAACTGGAACATAACATTAAATATGCACCAAATAAAGTGAATTGTGGTAAGCATTTTGTTTGTTTGTTTAACTGCAGAATCATGATATCTGGTTTTCGCTATATTTCATTCTCATTTGTAGAAATGGGGAATTAATGTAAATTAATGTGTCTTGGTCAACTAACATACAAATACACATGCTATGCAGTACTTCTCAATATCGATAAACAAGTCTATAATGAATTAACTATATTTTCTTTTCCTAAGTGCACAATCTTTATGAAAATCAAACACAATTGCTAAGTCCTGATTTCTTTTATTTCCTCTCCATCTGGTTTCCTTTTGGGGAAGAATGTTTAGAACACAGCAAATTCACACCATCATATTAGATGTGTGGGATGTCTGGACAAGTGCCAATGTTTCACTTTCTGCAAGGTAAGAGTAATTTTTGCATCATTAGCACCGAGTCTGTAAAAACATCACTGATCAAGAGAGGCATCAAATAAATCCCAAGAGTCAGGATGCTAGTATTTCCTTGTTGATATATACCACACAAGAAATTACAGTTGATAATGAATACATGTATTAAAGTCAGAAAAAGGTTCCTCAACAAAGAAAAATGGGCAGGAGATACTAAATAGAGACTAAATCTGCCTCTGTGTTGTTTCAAATTCTAAATCTTTTGATTCTTTAATTTAACTGCTTCTGTTTTAGTTTCAATAGGTCGGAGAGGTACACAAGACATAACCATCAGAGGCAGCACAGTGAAGTCACTAAGGGTTTCAAATGGGCATTAAACAACAAAACAAGGCTATACTGATTTTTTTTAACATGCTGCCTCACACTTTTAAATTGATGACCATGCTTAGACACACATTTTTTACCATCATTTGCAGTAGCATATTAACTCACTATACTAGCTCAAATTTAAAATAATGGAAAACAAAACACATTTAAAGGACAGAAATTAAATTTTCTTACCTAAAAATTCTGGAAGCAGGAGTGGCATCTACTTCCTAAACAACATGCCTCTGGAAACTCTATGAACTTTGAGAAACGACGATTGTAATAGAAAAGCTTCAGGTCTTTTGTTCATAGTGTCACTATGAGTTGTGCTTGGACTCAATGGCAATCAACAACAACACTTAAAAGTTAAATACACTGGGTTTGAAGGGTTAGGCCCAGTCCCATGGAACAACATAACAATTAGAAATTACACAGTAGTAAAGTGAGTAGTACCTGGCTAGGCATCTTAAAGCCTGTGAGCTACCACCTAAGTCACAACTATGGTCATTAGTAGCAAAACAGAAGGTGCTCAAGAATAAAAGTAACCAATAAGGTAATCAAAAAATGCAAAGAAGAAACAAGCATACAAGCACAACAACCATCTATGCTGAGACCAGAAAAGCAAAGTGATGTCCAGTTAATATCACCGCCACTTTTTACCAGAATTGCAAAGGTTGCTCTTGTTTTTAGATGTCGTCAAGTCAAGTACAACTCATAGCAACCCTAGACCCGAATGGTGTCATTCTCACCATCTCTGATACACGTGGACCCCTTGCTGCAGTCACAGTATAGATAGATAGCCACATAGATAGAATGGGAGAAATACGTGGTGCAGAACTCAAATTTTTCTTTTTTTGGGGGGGGGAGGAAGTCAGATACACTGGGACAGTAGAAAGCAAAGGACCCCTGAGACCAGTCTTTAAATCTGGAGCTAAATCCATCTTCTGAGATTCCCTGGTAGTGCAACAGCAGAGTGGCACACAAAACAATGGACAGCACACACAAGATCAGTACCTTCTTAAAAACATCAGCATAAGAATAAAAAGACAACTTCTTAAATACAAAGATGAGAAACTAAGGTATCAAGAAAAACAGAGTATCATAAAGGGACAAAGAGAACACAAAGAAAATATTGACACATTTTGTTAAAGGAACTCATGTCATTGAGCAATTTACATGAAGATCATTAAATGTGAACACAATTTGTTGTGTAAATGTTCACAAAATACCAAAATTAAAATGATACCATCCACTGCCACCAAGACCATTCTGACTCAAAGTTGTTCCACAGAACAAAGTTGTTGTTACTGTTGTTATGTGCCGTCAAGTCGCTTGTGACTCATAGCGACCCTATGTACACAGCCCTAAACCTTGCTCTATCCTGTACCAATCTCACTGCCTCTGACACACCCATCCCGATTACCCCAGTCACTGAATCAATCCACCTCATAGAGGGTCTTCCCCTCCTGTGCTGTCCCTCCACCCTCCCAAGCATGATGTCCCTCTACAAGGACCTCTCTCTCCTTACAACATGTCCAAAGTATGTCAGATGAAGCCTCAGAAATCTTGCCTCCAAAGAGCAGCCTGGTTTAACCCTTTCCAGGAAGAACAAAGTAGGGGGGAAAAAAAGCCTAAATGACCTTCTGTACAAAGTACAGTCCCTGGTACTTACTAAGGTCAACAAGGGTGATTCAGACCTCTTTAGTATGGCAATAGCAACTCCAAAATAATTTATGTGTAAATCCACATAACTTTGTAAAAAATCACCTACTAGAGTATCAATTCCTAATAAGTAAGCATTTTTTTCAGAGAGACAAGTTAATTAAAAAGAAAGAAAGAAAGAAAAAGAGATCGATACTAAAGGAGAAATATGTGTTATGCTTTGAGCTCAAGGGACAGGGATAATGAAATACTTAATTTATACTCCAAGATTGTTAAAATACTTGCGGACAAGCTACAATCTTTTTGTTTGTCATACTGACAAGTCACAATAAGAACTAAAGGAAATAGCTTTATTGTGCTTATATTAAGTGGAAAACTTACAGATACATGTCTAGTACTTATATATCATGCATAATCACATACATACAATACAGAAGAAATACACAGTACACACATAGAGCACCCCCCCCCACACACACACTATGTAATAAGTATTAACATAAAGTGAAAAGAAAACCAAAACATCACTAAGTAGGCTCAAATATTTTCCCTAAGAACACTTTCCTGGAATTGGACTATTCAGAAAACTTCATTACCTATCATTTTGAAAGAATAGCTGAAATACCTGAAACTTAGATGTCTAGACAGTTTGGCTTTAAATCTCAATTCAAATTTCAACTAAAAATCTCAACTATGCTTCTAATATTTTCAGTTTTAATAGTGTTCTAAGAATACAAGAAAGATGAAGTTTAATGCCTTAGTTTCTAGAATTCACTCTGATGTGGTTGTAAACAAACACAGGAACAGACAATGTGTCAAAGTATAAATTAGATTAAAGATAGCTACCACATAAATGGACACAGGGATAGAAATGTGTGCAAGTGTAATTTAGATTAAAGATAGTTACCACATTGGGGTCACTCCCTCAGTGCTACCTTATAGATGCCAAAGTCAGTTTGCACTTTTTTTCTCCAAAGAGAAAACTGCAAATTGACTTGTACACTTTACATTTATTAATGTGAAGGCTGACAAACCAGAATAATACATTTTTCTGCCTGGGATTCAACATCAACTAATCATCTGGCCAGCTAAAAAATTTAAGGGTAGGGTAGGTTTGTGGTAGACACAGAGTAGTTAGCTACCTTCAGTTGATTGTTGAAAATATCAATCTCCTGTAGTTTTGATCTAGTTTCCTTCTCAACCTCATCCAGCTGGTCTCGGAGCTGCTGCCGAGCTAGTTCTTTAGCTTCTAAGGCTCTCTTGACAGTCAGAAGTGAATCTCCTGGTTTAGGAAAATAATGCAAGATAAGAAAAACTTAATGTGTAGTGAGGGGAAAAATATTTTTAATGTTTCCACATAAAGATATTCCTGACAAAATAAAAGAATAACTTTAAAAATAAAACACCTACTGTGCAAACTGTTCTGCTGAACTTGTTTTAATTGGTCATTAAGTATCTGTTTTTCCGGAATAAGTCTTCCAAGCATTTGTTGAGACTCCTGGGAGAAAAAAGAAAACAATAATGAGCGACAGAAAACAATAATGAGCGACGGGAAAATGACCAAGTCCAGACTCACTGCGTAGGTGGGGCATCAACCAGGGCTCATTTATTTCCCTCAGACTTTTCCTAATCTCACCCTAAATCCTCCCTGTTGAAATTGCATTTAATCTCCAGGCAGGGTGGTTCTTGCTTTCCTGCCAAGGAATTCACTCTGTTTGCCAAATGCTTTTCAGTGAAATACAGTTGGGACAGTTATAGCTCCCTTGATATTCCTTATTCCAAAGTTTGTTAAAAAAAAAAAAAGAACTTCATGTACAACTCAGCAGACAGCAAGCTAAACTAATGATCTCCGAATGACACCAGCATCAAATGCAAATCTAGAGACACTGGGGTTTTGTTTTGTTGTTTTAACTGACTCAGCAATGTAAATGTTTTTAAACCCAAGTTTTAATATTCTGAACTTTGATATTTTATAGGGCTGAATGTAAGTTTGCTATATACCAGAAGTTTTGCCAACACTGTATTTGCTTTATGTTCAGCTGAAATGATCCAGATACTCAGTACACATACAGCAAAAGAGATTTCCTATTGTTTCTTTTATATTTTCTGTGAGCTATCTCATAAATATCTACTTAGTTATGCTGGTTTAATAGCATTTTATCTATAATCTGAGCAGTACATTACTATGTTCAACATATATAAAATATTTAAAAGGCTGCAAATATACTTTGAAGTGAATTGTTTTCAAGAGATGGTATTGCTCAAAATGTGAAAAATTATGTCATCTCTTTTCTAAAAATTTTATTCTGATTTATTTACAAAGTTTGAATATATTGTTTTCCACAAAAGATCCTTCCCATTTTCTTCACTCCATCCACCCATCGAATTGTGCAACCCAGGATTAACATCCCCTATCCTCATCCCTCTATCTGTACCCTCCTCCCCTTGGATCCTCATACTTATTCTATAATAATAGTTTTAATTAATATTTGTCCTGTTACATCTCTTGAACTGAAAAATGTAATAAAGGAAGCACAATGTTAACAGGTTTGAACTGTCTATTTTAGAACAACAGGAAAGACAGTATCTACAGATATCTACAGATTTACAAGGCAGTTGAGAAGGGAAATCTTTTGGTTTTTTTTTATTAAATTTTATTAGTTTTAATAAACATTTACAGAGATTTTGGGTTTTCATTCATTCATTGTTGCACTGTTTTCTCCACCCTCATCCCAAGTTTGTTCTTCTTCCCCCCCAATGTCTGTTTTAATTGTCCAATTGCCACAGTGCTTGTCAAAGCCAGTTCTGATTAATCTCCTTTGTCAGTGTGTCCCTTGCCATTCCCTATCAATCCTCCCTGAGAGAGACTTCACCCTGATTCATAAGGAAAAGGGGATGGCGTATTCTCTTAGCTACTTCCTGCTGAAAAGGGACACTGTGGGTTTCAGGGTGAATGTCTTCTCTCACTACTCTAAAGGGCCCCCTTGGCAGTAGGAAACACATAGACTATTATGGAGACTGATTTTGGAATTTAGATGCACTGTTATCAATTGTGCTTAGCCGTACATGTTCATATCCTTGAAGATGTATCATGGAAGCGTTGCAGCCTAGAAGATACAAATTTAACTAATAAGTTAAAAGTGCATGAGTCAAAAATTGAAAAGCAATAATATTCTGAGTAGAGGTTCTAATAGTGGCACAAATCAAGTTACAGAGGTAAGGTGGTTCCATTGCCATCCTTACTCTAACTTCTTTTTTTTTTTTAATTTAAATTTGTTATTAATTTCAGTGAAAATTTACAGAGGCTTTGGATTTCCATTCATTCATTGTTGTAGATTTGTCCCCTCCCAAGGCTCCCCCCCCACAAGACATTACCCTCTTGGAAATGTAAAAGATAAGATTCTTTCATTATTTTACAAACCCTCCCCCAGGTCCACTCCACCATGTAGCCATCGCTCTAGACTCCTGTCATGACAGAAATACCTAATCACATATCTCTTTTAAACAGTTTTCTCCCTTCTCTGTTTCAGAGCAGCATACATTATTGAACCCATCTTACTCAGTCTCTCCCCAACCCCAAGGACAGTCCCATTCTACAACAGTGGCACCATGCAATATTTGTCCCTTTGTGACTGGGACATTTCACTCAGTATAATGTTCTCCAGAGTCAACTATTTTGAATAATATTGCATGAGTTCCTTGTTTTTTAATGCAGCATAGTATTCCATTGTGCGAATATACCACAGCTTCTCTAGCCATTCGTTTGTTGATGGGCACTTAGGTTGTTTCCAACTCCTTGCTATTGTGAACAAAGCTGCAATAAACATGGGTGTGCATGAGAAGGGAAATCTTTTGAATCACGGTACAGAAGACTCTGAAATGAAGAACTGTCCTCATGGCATAAGTGGGGTAAGTGAGACTGTCCATTCAGCAGCAATTAAAGCCAGTTACTGTGATTTCACAAGAAGGTTAAATTTATTGTCACGAAGTTCATCTCTCATGAACAACTAAAAACATGAGAAATGGAATACATTTGCTTATGTCTCAAAATATTATGTAGAATAGCTAAGAGTTTAAAAACTAAGACAAGCATGAATTAAGACAATGTTAAGCCCTCTTTTCTAAAGGTGCTGTAAAAGAGCCTTGAAAATACTTGAAAAAGTATTTCAAGACATCTCACTACAGGGATGTTGTTGTTGATTGTCATCGAGTTGAGCATGACTCATAGTGACCCAATGAACAAAAGGCCTGAAGCCTTGCTATAACTGATGTTTCTCCAAGTTCATAGAGTTTTCAGACGCTTAGATAGTGGTTTAGATAGTGGATGCCACTCCTCCTTCCAAACCTGCTAGGAGAATAAATAGGTTTGTCCAAGAGAGAGGTGAAATGAGGCTGTTTCCTTGGAGGCAAGGATTCTGACGCTTCATCTGACATACTTTGGGCATGTTGCAAGGAGGAACCAGTCCTTGGAAAGGGATACCATGCTTGGGAGGGTGGAGGGACAGCACAAGAGAGAAAGACCCTGCCTGAGATGGAATGACTCAATGACTGGGGTAACAGGGATAGGTGTGTCAGAGACGGTAAGGTTGGCTCAGGGTAGAGCAGGGTTTAGGACTGTTGTACAGAGTGTTAATATGAGTCGCAAGTGAGTTGATGGCACATAACAACAACATGTGTAACTGATGGTATGACCGACAATTTGCCCCTGGCATAGTTTTGACTGCCAATATTGAGCTTCTCCAATGATTTCTTCTGCAAACGTAGTCAACCTGATTCCTATGCAGTCCATAAGGTGAGATCCATGTATAAAGTTGTTGTCTATGATTTTCTTTTATAAAAGGTATCTGCAATAAATACATCATTGAAAATACAAAATTTGATCATTCTGTTTCCTGCTTCATTTCTATCACCAAGCCCATATTTTCAAACCATTATTCCTTCTTCACTGTTTCCAACTTTTGTATAGACCTGCTCTAAATATCTGAGGTCCTAACATGAAATGCAGAAACATCTACATGCATTGGATGGTTACAAGCTCAACAATGAATGCCAAACAAGATGATAACATAACAACCTGGTGGTCAACTTTGGAAGTTGTTGTTAGGTGGCAACGAGTTAACTACAACTTACAGTGACCTTATGAACAACATGAAATCTTGCCCTATCCTGAGCCATCCTTATAATCTCTAGCTTGCTAAAACTCTTTTTTGCAGTCACAGTGTCAATCATCTTGTTGAGGGTCTTCCTTCTTTCTCTGATCCTCCACCTTTCCCAGCATAACGTCTATTTCCAAAGACAATGCTCAAAGTATGTGAAACAAAGTTTCACCGTCCTTGCCTCGAAAGGGCATGTTGATGTACTTCCTTCAAGATATATTTATTTGTTCTTATAGCAACCTGTGGTATACTAGATATTCTTTGCCAATGCCACAATGCAGAGGCATCAGTTCTTCTTCAGTCTTATTCATTGTCCAAAACTTCAGACAGGCAATAAAATTAAGATAGAACTGACTAGAACAGAATTTCAAATTGTCACAAACTTCAGACTTTCAGAAGCCAAGGAGATCAGAAAACTTAAAAAATCAAAGGCATTGCCAATGAGTCAATTCCAACTCACAGGGCCCTTCTGCTGTGCTTCCTGATATAATATTTAAAATTTAATAAAAAGCATCCCTTCATGTCTTCTTCAAACCACACAACAGTTTAGCTTAACTAGTAAAAAAGGCATAATCATTAAGAGTTAGTGTTTGTCCTATAACCAGGAGAGGATAAAATAGATGAATGGGACCTTCTACGAATAAAATCCCTATGCAAATCCAAAAACTTGTCCAACAGGGTAAAAAGGGAAGCCACAGGTTGGGAAAAAATATTTGGTAATGCCACAACAAGATAAAGGTAAGCCGTCCAATTGCAAAATAGGCACAGGATATGAACAGACACTTCACCAAAGAATACATTCAAATGGCGAACAAATACATGAAGAAATGTTCAAGATCTCTAGCTCTAAGAGATATGCAAATCAACTATGAGATATCATCTCACCCCAGTAACAATAGCAAAATTCAATAGAACACCAAACAACAAATGCTGGCGAGGTTGGGGAGAAACTGGAACCCTTATTCACTATTGGTGGGACTATAAAATTATGCAACTTCTATGGAAGGCTGTATGGCACTTTCTCAAAAAGTTGCAAAAAGAAATACCATTTGACCCAGAAATTCCACTATTGAGGACATACCCTATAGAAACCAGAACTGCTGACCAAGCAGATATATGCACAACCATGTTTATCATGGCTTTGTTCACAATAATAACAAAGAGCTGGAAACCACCCAAGTGCCCATTAACAAACAAATGGATAGAGAAGGTGTGGTGTACTCACACAATGGAATATTATGCATCATTGAAAAAAAACACACTCATGAAATATTATACAAAATGGGTGACCATAGAGGACATTATGCTGAGTGAAATATCTCAGTCACAAAAGGACAAATACTGCATAGTGCTACTGTTATAAAACAAGACTAACACGGGGTTTGGGGGGAACTAAGAAAAGAGGGGATAAATAATGTTCACGGCATTGAAACAGATGAGGGAGAGAACTGTATAAAAGAAATGTATGATTAGGTATTACTGGCATGACAAGAGTCCAGAATAAGAGCTGCATAGTAAAGTGGACTGATGGGGCGGGGTGGGGGAGGTATTGTGTAACAGGGAAATAATTTTTTTTCCAAAGAAAAAAGTGAACTGGGAGGAAAGAGAGGCAGGGAGGAAAATGTGCAACAGTGAATAAATGGAAATCCAAATTATCTATAAACTTTCATTAAAATCGCAATTAAAAAAAAAGAGTTCATGTTTGTGCTAATGATAGCCCTCAGAAGGTGGTCAGAATGTTTAGACAACTTGAAGAAGATAATCAATGTCACCAAACTATTGAATAGATGCATGTTTTGGTGTGTATATTCTCATCATCAACAAAAATGTAAAAATGTAAAAAAAAGAACTGCCTACGGTACAGGATCCCTGGTAGCATAGTGCACTCAGCTGCTAACCTGCATGCTAGCTGGAAGGCCAGTGGTTCACACTCACAGATGCTGTGGGGAGGAAAATGTGGCACTCAACCTCCATAGGTCTTGGAAAGCCTATGGTTCAGTTTTCCTTGGTCCTATATGGTTCTTAAAGTTGTAACTAAATTTACTTGTTTGTCCTATGTCTCCAACTATTCCCTGTATATCTATTTCCCATACTCACTAAAAATATTTCATTGTAATTATTTGCTTTAATTTATCATGGTAAAAGCCAAGTACTTCAGTAGACTACAAGATGCCACATAATCTAGCCCCACACCTTCCTTCTGGCTTTGACCTTACTGGTCTCTGTGTTATCGCCACAGGGATTCTGTACTATTTCCTCTGCCTACAGCTACAGGGGTGAGTCTCTTTCTGGTTTGTGTTCAAATGCTATTCTGTCAGAAGCTTGTCCTAAACACATTATTTAAAGTCACAACTGTCTCCACCCTCAGCATTTTCTAATCTCTCTCTTACTAACTCTCTATAGCCCTTCTAATAGACTAAGTGTTTCGTTAGTGTCTGTCTACCTTACAAGTGGAGTGCACACTCCATGAAGGCAGGCCCTCGTTTCTACTGTTCACGCTGGAGTCTCAGTAGCCAGAAGACTACCTGACTTTTTACTCAACATCCTATTTTTCAGTAAGGGCCCTGCCCTTACTTCACACTCCAGTGTCTAGTACATGGCGGATGTTCAGTATTTGCTGAATGGACAAATGAACGTATTAGATTACATATAACTGTTTAGGCCTAAAAGGTCTTAGAAACCCATCTTCTCACCTGTAACTGTTGCTGTAGATGCGTTATCTCAGCAATTCTCAGCTCTCTAGATTTATTTGTGCTCTCAATTTCTTGCCTTTGCGTGGTCAATCGACATCTGATATCTTGCAGTTTGCCTTCTAATTGGTGCTTTTTATCATTCTTTAAAAAAGAAAAAAATCATTACTATTTTTAATAACATTAGTATATTTCTAAAACAATACTAAACTTTACTCACTAGAGCTTCTAATTCAAATTCCAAAGTTTTTTTCTTTGCTTTCAAGACAACTATGTCCTCTTGTTCTTTGTTTCTTTGATTGAGTAGTTCTTGCCGTCGATTCCGTTCCCATTCAAGCTGTCGCTGCCTTTCAAGTTCTCGTTTTGCAGCCTGTGACATATAAAACAAATGTTGTATTAATTTCTAAGTCCTTAAGCTATACTATTTTCAAACATTACAAGAAATCATCACAGTACAACAGAAGTAGTTTTATAAATATACAGTATTCTTTCCACAGAGAAAAACAGAACTACTTATAATTGACCATTATATTTACTTAAGAGGAAAACTGACAGATCATCTCACCACTAGAATGAAAGCCCTCATGCCTTCAAGAACACTTGAGGTCCTAAATAAAAGCATGCTTGCTTATTCACTGGCAAAGAGCAAAGAAAATGTCTTTATTTCTAATAAAAACAAACCCAAACCTCCAGAACAGAAAGGCATTTATCCTTCATTCTATCCCATCTCTCTAATCATTCGTTTTTAGCACAGAAAGTTCTGTAATTTCTTTGGGAATGTCAGCTGTCTTTCACACTGCCTCTGGGGTCTGCTAGGTGGAGTTGAGGACCAGGGCATTGGCATATGTTATTATAACTACCTCTTCTACTTGCACTTGTCTTTCAAGCACAATGTAAGACTCTGGCAGACCGCTAAGAGTACTTGCTTACTGCTATGTCACCAGAGACTAACAATAGCCAGCACATGTTAAATGCCTATTAAGTAATTCTGAACAAACACTCTAAAATGTCATTCTTTTTTTAGAGAGAAAAAAGGAAGATTGTTTAACTTTTGGCTCTTGGGTCCACAAATTCAGATTTACTTAGTATCTATGCAAATCAGAATAAAAAAACCCAGGCCCTAGCTAGCATTCTCTCAAGACATTATTAGGAGAAGAAAGCAAAGTATTATTACTCTTCCATAATGAAAAATTTCCCACTGTTAAATGTTGCTTCATCCACATAAGAGAATGACCACTTTTGCTTCGGTAATAACATACTGAACAGACAGATAAAATTTACTTAGCCCTTGCTAATCTTGGTATGGTACCAAATTTATGAAGTATTTTATAAATGTAACGATAGTACTATGAAGTATCTACAAATGTAATGAACATTTTCAGGATACATTTTTTTTTAATTTTTTTTTTTGCGTGTGTACTGTAAAATTGGATCTGACTGGTACAGGAGGAGATTGTCCCTCCTTCTCAGCAGAGCATCTGGTGGATTCAAACTGCATACCTCTGGGATTGCAGTGCAGCTTCTTGCCACTAGGCCACCAGAGCTCGCCAGTATACACTTTTAAGAGTAAAAAAATATATACTGCAGAAAAAATACAATTGGTATAATGCCAGTTATGGTTAAAAACAAAAGCAAAACAAATTAATAATCCTCCCTCTCTCTAGCAAAGAACCTTTTAATTTCTATATATGTACAAATGCAGAGAAGAGTTCAAAAAAAGTAACAACAGTTTTAGTTTCGTTTTAAATTTTTTACAAGATTGCACTATCAAAAGCTTGTATGCAGAAACTCATAGCAGCATTATTCACACAGTCAAAAAGAATAAACAACCCAAATGTCTATCAACTGATGAATAAACACAATGTGGTGTATATTTAAAAGGGAATAATACTCAGAAGCCCTATCTAAAAGGTCATGTGTCTTCCTGTCCGTTAGATGGAGAGTTCACACACTTGGAGCTATGGGGCTGGCTGCTCCCCAGCTGCTTACCTCCCTTCTTTCTATCTCCTTCCTCCTCTCTTCCTCTCGCTGACGTTCCAGCTCCCGTTGCTTCTCCAGCTGTTTCTCCAGTTCCAGCTGTCGTTTCCGCTCCTGTTCCTGGCGCTCGCGCTCTTTCCTCTCCTGCTCCGCACGTTCTAACTGTGCCAAGCGCTCCTGCTCTTTGCGCTGCTGTTCCAAAAGAGCTTGCCTTCGCTTCTCCAGTTCCAGATTGCCACGTTCAAAATTCTCACGCTTCTTATCTTCAAATGTTACTTCAAAATCAAGAATCAGATCAGTTATAAAAAAAGTCATGATTTCCCATATATCTGGACTGTTAGTCAAAAGGTCGGCATTTGTGAACCTGCCAGCCACTCACAAGAGAGAGATGACGCCGTCTCCTGCCAAGTCGGCTATAACCCAGGGCGTCCCAGGGTTGCCTGTCTGCCTTGACCTGACAGCAGTGGGGTTGGTTTTATTGGTTATTTTCAAAGGAAAAAAAACATTGGTATATTTGAAATTTGTGGTATAAACACAAACATGTAACTGTTTCTTTTTCCTTCCTACTATCTTCCTATGCCCTTGTAACATAAGCACGAAGAACAAAGCCCTTCACAGCTTACTTCCATACACTCTTCTCAACACCCAACACTGTTTCTAGAACAATAAAGTAGATCCTCATCATCACCTGAATCTACTTACCGTCTCTGTTACTCTACCCTTCTCATCTATTTCATGGTGTTGGTTTAGGGACTGGTCCGTCCTCCCTTTACTTACAGGGATCTCTGGTGGCTTAATGGTAAGGAGTTGCATTGTCAACCCAAAAGCAGGTAGCTTGGGTCCAATAGTTGTTTTGCAGAAGAAGGATGGACAATCTCCTTCCATGTGATTCACTGTCCCTGAAAAGCTGCTGGAAGGTCAGCTATGAGATGGTTCTGCCACAGCCTTTACTTATAAATGGTATTACCTCCCAGTCTTAATGAAGAGGAGAACTTTTCAAAGCAGAGATGGAAAGGGGAGCAGTCTGCATTTCATCCCTCATGCTCCATGAGCCCCAGGCTATACTGACCATGCACACGGCTGCTGTGCGTCTGTACCATGAACATACCGCACTCACACCCTGCTCTAATGACTGTTTACATGGATGTCTTAAATTCCCTATTTAAAACCTGTTCACTTTTAATGCAGCAACATATATTGGTATTTGAATTATACCATCATGTCAGTTATAACTCATAGCAACCTTCCATGAAGTTTATGAAGTGGCAAATCTTTATGGGAGGAGATTACCTATTTTTCTCTTGAGGAGTGGCTGGCTTATCCAAACTGTTGACCTTTTGGTTGGTGGCTCAATACATGATGTACTATGGCACCAGGGCTCCTTCCTTTACCCTGAGACTCCAAAATAAATTTCATTTGCTGTTTACTATCAATAATTATGTCATCATTAATAGTTTACAAATGTGCTAAGATTAGTGTAACATAATGATGAAATTATGTATTATAAATATTTACAATATCTCTCACATTGATGTAGAGTCAAAACCAACTCATGGCTCACTCTCCACTGGATCCGAGGCTGTAAACTGCATGAAAGATTGTCCATCCTTCTGCCTAGGAGCTGCTGGTGGATTCAAACCAGCTGAGAAGCTCAGAGAACCACCAGAGAAGCTTGGGTTAGCAGTGCAACTCTCTATGAATTATGCTACCAGAGCTCTCTAATGACCTATTTTAAATAATCTTAATTAGAAATGATCTATTAGAAATATAAATAAGAATTATGTAAAACAAGTTCATACTATTAAAGACTTTCCATTCTTTCACAAGGTAAGAAAAATAATAGTAGGCATTCTATTTCTGCACTAGTGCTATTAAGCAATCACCACTTACCAAATTTCACAGTTCTATACCGAACACTTAGGAAATTTTGTTTAGCACTATATAATCAGATTGTAAATGAAATTAGAACAAAGATGCACTTACAGAGTCCTCTTAGTCCTCTACACATAGCTAACTTTATATGCTCAGTAAAAGCTTCTCCTTTCAAGCTAATGTTAGTCAAAAGAACAGTGCAAAAATGCTAGATTTTAATTTTGACCTCCACCTTTCCCTTAGAAAGAAGTAGGAAATTCCCTGTATAACACAGCATAAAGACCACCTTACCAGGCAATTTCTTTTCTAGTTGTTGCTGTTCGTCTTCTAAAACTGGTTCCTCTGGTAACCTCTGGTCTACAGTGGCTGAGCTTATGGCAGAAATGCCACTGCCAGATCGAACTCTTCTGCAGTTAGAGGAGGAGAAAAAAAGAAGGAAAAAGAAAGCGATTTCCATAAAACTGGCAATGTAGGAGGAAGCAAGCTATCACAAGGTTATACTGTACCACAGAGCATGTTCCATTTATAATGAAGAAAAGGCAAAGATCTGGTCATCTGTATATACAAAGTTATCCAAAGAAATAAGTACCTAAATGTCATGGATTGTAAGCTTGCTTTAAACGTTTAAAACCACAAAAATCAGGAACATTCAAAAGTACTGAGCAATACCACTTCATGTTAGCTGATGTGATTATCATTACCCTTTAGGAGTAATTAACTTTAAACCTCTCCACCCCGACAAATCTCCCTTTGTTCTCGGGGAAGTGATCCTGTGCCCCCCTCAGCTTGTGTCTGGTTTGTGTGGCCAACAAGGTGCTTGGATGAAATGAAATTACCCTCGATCCAAACAAAGATCCCACCCAGAGAACACAGCCTGGCAGCCTGTGGTGTGCATGTGGGTGTGTGGGGTGCTGGCAGAAGGTGGGTGCATGATGCTCCGATGAGCCGTCAGATTTCCTGAGCCCTCTGCCCAGCGAGGTCACAAGTCCTGCGCTGAGTCATCTCTCTCAACGGAGACACGGCGACCCCGTGCTGGCCCCCAGCCCGTGTCTCCCACACTGTCCCCAGTTCCAGGTTTCCCACCTCTGACCCCTGCGGAGGGCAGCACTAGAGCCAGAAATGAGCCCTGTGATTGTCAATGCGAAACTGGGCTCTGGGGCTGCGGCATCTGCGGGCCCCCCGACCTGAAGAGCCCAGCAGAAACCATGGATGTGTGTGTAGGTGTGAATTCAGGCAGGATGCACAGAAATCAGGCTTAAGGGTGGCTTGCAGACACCAGCACCCCACCAGCCATTCTGGGAGGAGCCAGACTGCACCCCCTCCCCCTCCTCCTCAGCCTGTGTCTGGCGGCTTTGGTAGGACAGGGGGTGACTAATCCTCAGAAAGCCAAGGTGGACAGGAAGTGTCACACATCTCTGTTCCCACTGATGTCACCAGCTATGGGCTTCTGATCAGTCGGCCTAGGACCAGGCAGGCACTCAGATGGGTCCCCAGTAGGAGAGCCTGGGGTTTTGAGGGATGTCTGCACC
>NW_006399801.1:12677687-12702923 GCF_000299155.1 Elephantulus edwardii
GGATTTCTGGGCAAAAATTTCTCATCTTTCTCCTATGGAAGAGCTGAAATTAATTTCAATTATCAGCAATCTTTTGGTATTTTACTTGATTGTTTTACTAATGTATTAGAAGTACTGTAAAGAAAAAAGCAGGGTCAGGACTAATGCAGAACCTAAATAAAAGGTTTTTTTTTTTTTCCAAAAAATTATGGATATTTCATTTACTTGCCAGGAATAAAAGCAATTATTAGATATATATTCAAGTAAACAAAGTTTAGAACTCAAGTCATAACTTCTTATAAAAGTTAAATGTACTTTACCTAAAGGAAGGTGGGATATATTCAGGAGGCAAAACAGGCGGCAATGGCTGACCAGACATTGCTACATCAATCAGGTGCATAGCCAGGATGAATTCTTCTGCTGTAAGTTTCCCATCTTGATCAATGTCAGAAAGATTCCTAATTCAACAAAAAGTTAAGTGTCATCTTTCTTCATAAAAATTCAAAGAAATGAACTGAGTCTTCTTGTACCTTAGTTTGAAGAAATAATATCTATTTCAAACTACTATTGCAAAGATAAAATGAAATAATCTTGATAATGTTGCTGTCATGCACCATTAAGTTGGAACCAACTCATAGCTGACCTTCCAGCAGGGTTTTAGAGGCAGTAAATCACAAAGAAGACTGCCTTTCTCCTCATAAAGCAATTGATGGATTTGAACTGCTTACCTTTGGGTTGGCAGTATAGCTCCTTACTACTGTTGTTGTTATGTGCCGTTGAGTCACTTGTGACTCACATCAACTCTACGTACAACAGCCCTAAACTCGGCTCTGTCCTGTGCCAATCGCACCATCTCCGACACACTCATCCCGATTATCCCAGTCTCTGAATCAATTCACCTCCTAGAGGGCTTTCCCCTCCTGCGTTGTCCCTCCACCCTACCAAGCATGATGTCCTTCTCCAAGGACCGGTCTTTCCTTAAAACATATCCAAAGTATGTTAGACAGAGCCTCAGAATCCTTGCCTCGAAGGAGCTGCCCGGTTTAACCCTTTCCAGGATGAAGCTGTTTGTTTTCCTAGCAGTCCATGGTATTCTCAATACTTTTCTCCAGCACCACAGCTCAAAGGCATCAATTCTCCTTCTATCCTCCTTGGCCATTGTCCAACTCTCTGATGCATAACAAGTGATAGCAAAGACTACCAGAATTCCCTAATTCTTGTTCTAGGAATAATCTACATTACTCCTATAGATTACCTACTATTATAATTGTTACCTACTAAATGTTACCTACCATTATAATTACTATTTATGATTCTAAAAAACCTACTTAAAATATATCATATATTCAGAGTCTATGTATCGTTAAGCTCTGTGATCTAGACCAAGGATTAGCAAAGGTTTTCTGTAGATAATGAATACTCTATAGGCTTGGCAGGCTATATGGCCTCCATACACCTTCTCTACTTGAACCCGCTGTTAGAGCAGGAAAGCAGTCACAGACCATTCACAAAGAAAAGGGACTGATTATTAAAATAAAGCTTCATTTATGTGAACTGGTGCATGCAGATGAGTAGTCTGGGGTCAATTCTCTAAAATAATGGGAGCACAGTAATGAGAAGAGCAATGATGAGAAAACTGACATAAAATGAGGGATTTAACCAATGTCACTAAACATTACATGCAGAAATTGTGGAATGGAAACTTGTTTTTAACTGTGTATATATTCACCAAAAATTCAATACCATTTATAAAAAAAGAATAGATAGACACTGATCTAAGTCATCAAGGGCAAACCTTCAGTGCATTCAGCCAAAAAAGTCAAGGCATTTTCTCCTCCTTATTCTTGGAATTTGACATGAACATGTCCAATAAATAGGTTTCCTTACCAAGTTTTAAAATGTCATTTTACTTGCTAGCTTCAGGACACCAAAAGAGGATGAAAGACAACAAATCTGTACACAAGAATGTCAGCAAGACCAATGCTACCTTAGGAAACTGCTTGTCAATGACATAAATCCAGAAACTTTGCTCTTATTTTAAATTCCTTTAAGATACCATAAGCCATGTTTTCTTCTTTCATTAAGATATAATTTACATCAAAACAACTATGAGATATCTCACCCCAGTCACAATAGCAAAATTCAACAGAGCAGCAAGCAACAAATGTTGGCAAGGTTATTCACTATTGGTGGGAGTATGAAATGGTGCCACCACTCTGGAAGGATGTATGGAGCTTTCTCAAATAGTTGAAAACAGAAATATAATTTGATCCAGCAATTCCACTACTAGGAATATACTCTAATGAAACCAGAAATACCATCCAAACAGATATATGCACACTCATGTTTATTGCTGCTTTGTTCACAATAGCAAAGAGTTGGAAACAACCCAAGTGCCCATCAAAAAATGAATGGATAGAGAAGCTGTGGTATATTCACACAATGGAATACTATGTAGCATTGAAAAACAGGGAACTCATGAAATATTATACAAAACAGATGACCCTTCAGGACATTATGCTGAGTGAAATATCTCAGTAACAAAAGGACAAATACTTCATAATGCCACTGTTATAAAACAGAACTGACATCAGGTTTGGGAGGAACCTAAGAAAAGAGGAGATAAATAATGTACAATGCATTGAAACAGATGAGGAAGAGAACTGTTTAAAAGGGATATATGATTAGGTATTATTTGCATGACAAGAGTCCAGAATAGGAGTGGACTTAGGGGTAGGAGGTTGTATAACAATGTAAGATTTTTTTTGTTTTCTTTTCAAAGAGAAAAGCAAACTGGGAAGAGGGGTGGTCAGGGAGGAAAATGTGCAACAATGAATAAATGGAAATTCAAGTTCTCTGTAATCTTTCATTAAAATCTCAATAAAAAAGATAATTTACATATAAAAACTGAATCCTTTTAATAGTGCAATTCTGACAAATACATACAACTGTATACCTACATCCAAAATATATAGTTTCACCACCACAAAAAAAAAATCTCCCCAGGACTCTTAATAGCCATCTGTCTCTTTCTCTTATCTGCAGACCCTGGTAATCTATGACCACTTTTCTGTCCCTCTAATTTTGCCTTTTCCAGATGTCAGAGACCCATTTTTAAACATCACAGACTGATAAATGATACTCTCTGCTTGCCCTTTTTCATTCCCTTTTTTCTTTTTGAGCCCTACCAGTTGCCACATCTAGATAAATTAGACTAGAAAGCCAAGTACGATTATTTTATTTCCTGCCCATACTTACAAGAATTAGGCTACACACATTTAATTAAAATACGTTTTTAGCGTATAGAAGAATAACAATAAATTTCTAACAGAAGAAACTTCAATAGAAGTCTTAAAGAGGGTAGATTATAAATGAGAAATGAAATACTCATTTCAATACACTTTCATACCATTTTTACCTTCTAATAAATTATCCATCAATCTCCAGAAATGTTAGGTCTTCAGTTTATATGACAGAGGGACTTAGGATGCTGGAACCTATCCAGATTTACAAGGTTTAGGGCATCATAGATTTTTAGGTCTATTATTAACTGGCTTATCCTACTGCAAAAGGCAAACCTTTCAATCTAAGGAAGTGGGACTGGAGAGGGGAACGGGCAGCAGTAGAATCGAACAACCTATGGAGCAACCAGATTCATTTGCTCAGCAGGAAAATAACGAGCCATTCTGTGAGCAGTACAGACCACATTTTATACTCTAGAAGAAACAAAGCTAGCACAGAATGAAAGATGTGCCTTCTTAAGATACCATTTTAGTAACATTTAAATGTAAGGACTCTTAAAGTCGAGGTAATGCTCAGCAAAGGGTACTAAAATGATAAAAAGACAGCTCAAGAGATATTATATGTCTCTTGCTGAATCAAACACTACCCTTCTGATACACTCTTGCTTTTCATGCTAAATACAATGAAACTTGAATCTGATCAAGCCTCCAGGTCAGTGGTTGTCCTTCATTTAGGCATGTTTTATACTCCAGAAGGCACTTAGCAAAAGCTGATGACATTTTTTGATTGTGACATTTGGAGGCAGGAAGCATACTACTAGTATTTAGCAGGTAGGGGCCAGGAAAGCTTTAAATACTCTGCAATGTACCGGACATTCCCCACAACTAAGAATTATCCATCTCAAAATGTCAATAGTGGTGAGGTTGATAAATTTTACACTAGATTCAATTACAAATTTATAGGGAATACAGGAAACAGAGGAACAAATTAAGCACCACCGATACCACAGGGATGCATACATAACAATTTTTTGACAGTAAGACACTATAGGACAATTTTCCCTTTTTCCAGAATGTGGAGGATAAGAGAAGTAGACAAATTAAAGGAGACTGGTTTTCAGAATCAATTCTGGGCAAACAACAAGGAAGGTGTCCACCACTGAAAAGTATAAATTTTCATCCTGAAGTAAACAATAAAACCATTAAAAATTATGAGGTCATTTAATGATAAAGATTACTATTAATATTTTTACATAGGTTACTAATTTCTGTTAATATTGTACGTGGGTTACTGTTTGTATAGAAGCCCTGGTGGTGCAGTAGTTAAGCACTCATAAACTAACAAAAGTTTGGCATGTTTAACTCATCATCTGTCCTGCAGAAGAAAGATGGAGTGGTCCGCTTCCATAAAGATTTATAGACTTATAAACTCTAGGGGCAACAGTTCTACTCTATCACTCAGAGTGGCTGAGTTAGAAGGCAATTGCAGTGAATTTAGTTTGTTTGGTACTGGTGTTACGATTATACTTTGAAAATATAACTTGTCTATCTCATTTTAAGGATACATGCTAAAACAGTTGCAGCAGAAATGAAATGACAGAAATTTGGCTTGAAATAATAAAGGGAAAAGACCTGACCATTAGTTGAGAATTGTTTAAACTTTCAAGAATTCTTAAGAATTTATTATATTCCACAGGGTTGTAGAGTTTAGTGGGTGGAAGAAGGGGGTGAAGTAAATAGGAAAGATCCAGTAGGGATTTGAAAAGATGTAACAGGATGGGAATGATTGTAAGAAATACAGTGTGAATGGGGGGGGGGGACCCACACACACTTAAAAATAATAATTTTTTTTAAAAAAAAGTTTACTATATGCATCTCTATTTTTATTGTTTTCACAATTAAAAAAGGGCAGGTGGAAATCAGAGAAGCGAAACCACAACACACTGAAAATTAATTTCCTCAATTATCCCCTGTAAAAAGGATAATACTGGTTATAAAGCCATACCAATCGAAAAAATAAACCTTCCAATTCAGACAAACCAAACATATTTCATTCCTTACCATATTGAAGCCAGCTGAGCCTGTGGTAAACTTGATTGCATAAGAATAGTTCTTGCTTGGGGACCTACATGGAAACCAAGAAAAAAAAGATAAAGAGATGAATCAGCAAATTCTCACTTTCAGGAAGTCAGCGCTGAAGACATGTTTTGTGTTGTCTTGGCATTAACAGTGATTTAAATAATATTTGCTATCACTGCAGAGCCTTTTCAAACAGGAAATCAAGTCCGAGGGAAAAAGGGAAGAAACATTAAGGACAAGAACAATGTCTGACACACAACATGCCCTTCACAAAAGCTCATCAAATGACAACTTGCTAGTAATGAGTAATTAACATATAAAGATTAGAGTTTCAAGATATGATCTGCCCAAAATAATAAACTTTTGTCCAGTCACTAATTCTATTTCTATCTAGTTGTTTTCAAAGCTGAAATTTATTCTGCCTAAAATCACTTTCTTCTGTGACTGCTCACTAAGCCCACCATCAGACAAATTAAGCGATAAAAAAAGAATCTTTGATACCCTCTTCTAATCACTTCATTGTACAAATTCTAAAAAAAATTTATTTTGTAAAGAAATTAGCTTGCACAAATGGTTACAACTCAACCTGGATTAAGACACTTTTCCTACAATAATAACTAAAAAGAATTTCTAAAGTTTCAACATGCTTCCTTTAAAAAAATTAGCTGTCATTTCTTTAAAATACTTCTCTCTCACTTTTGGCCTGAAATTAGACTAAGATACAAGACAGAAGTTATAATGGAAGATTTTGGTCTCAAAAATCAATAAATGGAAAACTGCAGAAATTATGTTTGGAAGATTCTAGAGTATAAATGTTTGCTTTTGGCTGTTTTTTTAAAATGTGACTGTGTTCCTGCATGGCGAGAAGGGATTAGGGATCTTTGAGAACCAATACCAGAGTCCAGCATGTGAGGTCTAACTGCAGAAAAGACACAGAAGAGCTCAGAGCCTATGAGGGTGCTCAGGGTGGACCTTGCCTTGCCTGAGGCAGGGCTTTCTTCCGCTGAATGGACTCCAATTTTCTCATTTCAGAGGGCTTTTCCAGATTAAAAAATGTTATGATCCATTGCATAAGGTTTGTTGTTAGGTACCATTGAGTCAAGCATTGTGAACCATACACAACAGATCTGAAGCCTGTCCTATTCTGTGCCATTCCTTATCATCTCCAACACACTCCAGTCACTGTCAATGCATCAGGATGAGGGTCGTCTTCTCTTTCGCTGTCCCGCCACCTTTTCAAGTATAATGTCCTTCTTCAAAGAATAGCCTCTCCTAACAACATGCCCAAATGCCATGAAGCTTTGTCACCTGTGCCTCCAAAGAGGACTCCAACTACACTCTAAGACATACCTGCTTTTTCTGGCAGTTCAAGGGATTTTCTGTACTCTTCTATAACACCACAACTTAAAGGCATTAGTTCTTTTTCTGTCATCTTTATTTACTATCCAATTCTCAAATGAATGCACAGAAGTGATTGAAAAGAGTGGCCTGAATTAGGCACAACTTAGTCTTGAAACTGGCATTACTGCTTCTCAGTAATTTGAAGAGGTCCCTTACTGCAGACTTTCCCAATGCAATATGTCTCCTGATTGCTGGTACTAAGTGCACTGATTGTGGATCCCAGCAAGATGAATTTGTTGACAGTTTAGTGTACGTGTGTAAAAAATATATATATGTGTACATACATTCTTTTTCTGTGTGTGTGATTTTTTTCAAAGAGAATTGAGCATTTTTTTTGTTTGTTTCTTTTTTTTTAATTCTATACTGGTTTAAATACAAAGTTCATAAAGTTCATATACATTGTCTTTATCACCAGATCTTTCCCCTTTCCTTTACTCATCCCTCCCTCCATCCATCAAATTGTGTGACCTATTATTAAGCCCCCCTTTCCCTCCTTAGATCCTTGTACTTGCTCTACAATGATGGTCTTGTTAAAACAGGTACGTAAAATCTAATTGAGCATCTGAAGATAAAAAATGAACTCTGTAAGCAACATTTTAAGAATAAAAAGAAAGCAGAACTTTACTGTGGCAATATTCATCCACATTTGAGTAGGAAAACATGAATGCAGAGAAGAAGTATAATTACATGGAGTTAATATTTTATTTCAATCAGTTACTAAGAACTTAGATATCCTGACTAGTAATGAACAATCACATAGCATATTTACTGTTTTTGAGTGTGATATAAATAATAAACCAGCTCCCAAAGAAGAGGGGCTTGCATTAATAAAATGACTAGCAATCTACAGCTACTTACATACCCTTGACTAAAGCACAGTCTCTTTTATATGATTGTCTTTTAAAAGTATGCAACATGACACACATCAAATGATGATGAAGGACTTAACCACTGAACCACATATTTCCACTAAGTCAATTCCTACAATCAACAGGACACATGACACCACCACTAGAAGATCTTCATATTCCATACTGATCTAGCTGTTGTTTGCTAGCCCTAACAGGTGGTTTTCTAATGTCCATAACATATTCTTACAGGTGCACTCAGAATAAGGTGACAACCAAAGCAAGAATGCAAAAGTAATATGGTAAGTACCCTTACGACGCTCTCTAACGCAACAGACAAGTGCCACCACCCAAGCTGCAGGTCATGTGTAATTCTTGGAAAGCTGGCTATTTTTCTACTGACACTCCAAAGACACAGGAAAATGCAAGAGTGAGAGTGACAGTACAAGAATAAGCTATCTTTCTCCTCTAATATATTTTAAAACAGAAATTATAGACAACATCTACCACTAGAATGTCATGATCCCAAGGTTGAGACAACTGCTAGATTAAGAATTTTAATTATTTATGTGTTGTAAAAAGAATTTTTATGTCCTTAAAATAAAGAATACATATTTTTTTAAAAAAGGAGAGAGGAAATGAGAGCATTAAATTACATATTTCACCTAATCTCTTTATAAATTAGACCTTTTACAAATTTATTGATATTCTTCAGATGCATGAGTAGCAAATTTTGGGATTCTATCTTGAGATCTTGAAATACAATGACATTTTCCTTTGGAAAACAAAAAACTGCAATTGTAACTAATTGGGGGAAAAGAAGCAGTAAGACTCTGTACTTAAAAGTGTTTTGCCACATACATAATCATTGTTAATTACTCACAACAGCAAAAGATGGGAACAGCCTAAGAAGTGTCTGTCAACGCAACATGATTTGATAAAGAATAATGATGAATCCACCAAACATCTTACAATGTGGATAACATCTGAAGGACAAACGCTGAGTGGAAAACTCAATCATGGAAGGACAAATTATATATATATAATAATTTTTACACACAGAAACAAACAATAGTTTTCAGGATTGAGAGGGGAAATAACGAAGAATCTATCTATACTAACCAGAGTGAAGGGAAAGGCAATCTCCGAGTACAGTAGGCACAACCTACTGGGTCTTGATGACCCAGGCCAATCAAGACATAAACAGGTACATACATGAATAAAAAGCTTTCACAGCCATGGTTATCGCTGTGTTATTCACAATAACGAAAAGATGAAAACTACTCAAGTTCCCATCAACAAGCAAATGGATCAAAAAAACATGGATCAAAATGGATCAAAAACCCACAATGGACTACTATGCAGCACCGAAAAATAAGAAACTCATAAAATATTACACAACATGAGTGAACCATGGGAGGACATTAAACTGAGTGAAATATCTCAGTATTGAAAAAAACAAATACTGCATAATACCACTATTATGAAGTAGGACTGATATGTGGGGTTGTGAGGAGAATAGGAAACACTATATTGGAACAGATGAGAGAGAAAACTGTTTAAAAGGAATATATGATTAGGCATTATATGTAAAATAAAGGTCTAGAATAAGAGGTACATTGCAAAGAGGACTGGGGTGGGGGAAGGAGGAAATTATGCAACAATGCACAAATATTTTTTAAAAGTAAAGAAAATGAACTGGGGGAGAAGGAAGGGAGGAAAATACGCAATAATGAATGAATGAAAATCCAACTTTTCTGTAAATTTTCATTAAAAAATGACAATTAAAATTATTTTTTAAAAAGCTCACTACAGAGCATAGTTCTACCCACAGGACAAAAATAAAAGAATAAAAGGCTTGCTCTTTTACTAATTTGCTCTGTAAATGTTCATCCAAATAAAAATTAAAAGGCGTTTTTTTTAAAAAATAAAAAGACGGGCAATTATGCTCAACTCTATAATATACACAATCTTGCAACAACTTTAACAACAAATCATAATTTGTCAACATATAACTGATGACACAAAATGTTAAAAAATAAGTTTTCCATTATATACCAGGGCTTCTGTTCCCCTCTTCACCCCCGAAAAAGAAACCTCTTATTCCTTCTTTACTTTCATGTTGTTAAAAGGCAGTTAGTTGCATGGTTTTCCTTTATATTTAATATTTGTATCAGTGTTCTCTATTTTTCTTAATTATAATTATACTTTTCTTTCCAAATCACCGATCAATTTTAATTGCTTAACCATTCATGAAAAAGGCCTCTCAACAGTATCCAAAAATCCTCCTCCATCCATTTGATAACAAAATCACTGTTCTGTGGAAATTCATCGAGGGCACATAACTTTGGTCTTTTCTAGACAAAAAACTAGGGTCCAAAGAGGCAATGTTACTCCCAGCTAGTTAGTGGTTGGTCAAGCCATATTCCCATCTTATCAACCAATTGACCTCCATTCTACACACCAAACCCACTGAAACTCTGACCTGCTGAGCAGCAGTTCACATATGAAATAGGACATAAAAATCTGAAGTCAGTGTTTGGTCTATGCAATATTTCTTTGCTAATGGTTTTAAATTCCAGTTAAATGTGAGGCAAAAAAAAAAAAAAAGAAACCAAAGGCTAAGGACTGGGGACACAGTAGTGATGTATACAAGAACGAGGGGAGGAAAATGAGAGATGGGAGACAAGAAAACTATAGAAATAAAGAGATGACATTAGAATATACCTGTAGAACAAAGACCAATTACACTGCATGACTTACTACTTATAAATACCTGTTAAGTGTCCACTCATAGTTTTGTCGTGACTATTGAATAACTGCCTGTATTTCAGCCTTGATGACTGAGGAACAGCCCATTCTGCCACTGGAGGGGCGCTGAGAGGAGGACAGGAACAAGAAAAAATGATTCACTTTGAAGAACAGACTATTTTAGTTAATATATTGAAAAAAACAAACAAAACAACAAGACTAAGGCTTACTCTAGATAAGATGACTAGTTTTAACACTTTATTGACTTTCTTATCATCATTCCTCAATGTCCTAGAATAAAGGGATTTTCTAATTTTAAGTTTATAAATTCTTCTCTTGAAATTGATGAACACATTCTTTTTCCTGACTTTCTATAGTAAATTCAACAGATCAAGTGGCTGTTACAAATTACACAGATTGTTTAGTAATTGGAAGGCTCTACAAAATTATGGAACTCTTGGAAGTGAAATAATATGTTCTGTTCAGGTTTTTCTAGAATTCTACATTATAGTTATGATTTAAAAAGCAGTGCTGATGATGGGTGAGGGGAGTGAAGGAAACGGGAAGGATTTTGTGTGAAAAACAATGTATTTGAACTCTGTAAATGAGTCAGTATTTAAAAAAGCAGTACTAACAGAAAATAAATCCTATTTTAAAAGATATTCATTATCTAACTGTGTATATATATGAATATATATGTATATATGTGTGTGTATATGTATATGTATATGTATCTCCAAATCTTAATGAAGTGAAATTATCTCATTCTGGGAAGTTTCAATTCCCATCCATGGAGATCTTCCCAGAGAAGAACAGAACATTTCAAGGGTCAGAGCCAATCAGTGGAGTAAGAATGGAAGGCTCTTTGTTTTCCTGACTGAATCCAAGGCTGACGTTTGTTTGCCAATGGGCCACAGCCCTGACCCGAGGAGCCCCCTGCTAGTAGTCAGTGTGGGTCTGGACCCACTCTGCAGTCAGCTCCTCAGATGCCCATGCCCACAAGTGTCACATTGGTACTGATGGCTTATTAGGAGTCTGGTATCTAAATTGGGTGTTTTTAAAAATATCACTGAACCGACAGAGAAAATGGCATTATAAGTCTAGGGTAGAAAACAAATAATGCTTTATATGCAATAGTCTTGCATTTCAATAAAAAGATCTATTTGTGACATGTAGAATTAAAATTTTAATCATAAACTGACCCTCTTAAAGTACAGCTCTCTATAACCTCCTAATTTATATGTTACCTATGCATTCACACTTACTATGCATATCTAATAAAGAAAAGGAAATAATTTATAAACCCTTTAAAAGTACCTACATAGTTAATTTTCAGGATAAAGATCACAATCTTTCCATGTCACTTACAGCCACTGAAAACCCAATGAAGGGGCAGTTTTAAGTCCATTATGACTTGACAGCTCATAACAACACTATAGCATAACCAATCTTTTGCAATTTTTGCAAAATTTCCATTTTATTAACCATAATTCTTTTCATAAAATCACACGCTTTTACTTATCTCCTTTTTAAAAATAATCCTTTGTAAAAGATCACAAAATTAACTGAAAATAATATCTGATGGTTTCTTAATAAAGAGCACTTACCAAGATCTTTTTTGCTGTGAGTACGTCTGTATTAACTCTCTCATTTTTAAATTAATTATTTTGCCAGTCCTAACTCTTGCTGTTTGTCAAGACGCTAACTATCTTTCTGCTACACACCAGGAAAGCAGGGGTGTTACACACAGAAGTTGTCAAAGATTACACTTATCAAGTCAGTTTTCTGGCAAAGTCATGAGAATCTAAATAGACTAAAAACTTATAAATGACACGGAACCAGTTACATCATGCTAAAGATTTAAATTATCCATACTGAAAAAACCAGCTAATTGTATTAATGTTTGCTAACACTAATGATATAAATTAAGACAGATGTCAAAAATATCCTTGTGTATCAATCAGAAAGAAAAAACCAAAGCCTTAAAACTTCACAGCGCAGTCATAAAAAAAATGGAGTTTAATGATAAATAATGGAAGTTCAAAAGGCAGTATTGCTATGACTAACTATAAGAGGAATGGAGTGTCTCTAGCTTGTCTCCCCTCTCACAATCCTGAGAGAACAACTAGTTCACATAGGTGGCTGCATTGGCTGAATGAGGCACTTGACAAGTAGACAGAGCTAAGAACACATGTTGTAAAATCAGAAAGAAGTCAGTGCTCAGAACTCTCAGCCCAGTCACTTAGCAATCACATTATCATGGGCAGGTTGCTGCATGTCTGAGCCTCTGCATTGGACACAGGGCTTGTCAGTCTGTAAACTGTTAATTTATAAACTGAGAGCCAATTAAAAACAAGGAAAACTGTGGCTCCAATCTTCATGCAAAAATATTTACAAGGAAAATTTAATATAGTGGTACAAAATATTTTTCGCCTCTCCTGGAGTTCTATTTTACTATTTTTAAACATTTTTATTGTTATCTACTTGTTTTCTTAAAAAACAAAACTAAAAAAACCAAACCAAACAAAACCCTAGAAAAACAACAAGCCTTTAAAGGAAATGCCACGTTTTTGATTACTGACATCTTAAGCAAAACATTACTCAAATTAAGGAAATTGTTATTTGCCTTCTACAAAATACAAGATGGCAAAGAATATAACTAATTCATTCTCACACTTATGAGTTAGTCAGATAATAGCTTTACCCAAGACTTCCACTAAAATCCAAATGAACTTACCTAGCCACGTCAAACGACTGTGCCTTCTGTAACTTAGTGTTTAACTGTGACCCTGGGCCAGATCGACTAAAGGAAGAACTCTTTGGCAATGTGGCTGCTGTAAAAGAAATGTTGTATCGTTTAAATCTTACAAAACTTGTCCCCGTTTACAAAAATTATAATGCACAGTCATCAAATCTGAATTAGAAATCACCCCTCCCTTCTTTTACCCTAGACTGAAAACGGTGAATTCTCCTGTGTACTTCCTATTTCCTGGCCTCTTGCCAAAAACATTCCTAGATTACTTGTTCTATTGAAAAACACCTTATTTTTAAGTAGTAATGCTTGCTTCCATAAAATTTTATTCCTCATTAACCTTCAAGTAACATGTTTTATAGGACCCATTGTAACAGCTAACAAGGTAGCAGTTTAAAGATTTAGGATGAGATTTCTTTAGCACCACTGAAAGAGCAGAAATATTAGCTCCAGATGTAAGAGCCAAGAAGTCAAACTGCAGTCTTGACCATTAGCAGGTGATTCTGGGGAGGGGCAGCTTTTAGATCTGATTCTCACTGAGGCTGGTTAGCTGTGTATCACCAAAAAAACACCGAGGCTTAGTCACATTCCCCTCACCATTGTGAAAGAACCACAAAGAAAACAAATGTCAGAGTGTATAGACTAAGTGATTCTATTGGAAAAACCAAACGCACACTTTGTAGCTGCTATCAAATCTGCACTCACAGTCATTCATACAACAAAGAGACTATGTGAGATAAAAAAAAAATAAAAATTTAAAAACCATACATTTAAGGGAGCTCTGGTGGCCTAGTGGCAAGAAGCTGCACTACAATCCCAGAGGTACGTGGTTCGAATCCACCAGGTGCTCTGCTGGAGAAGGAGGGGCAATCTCCTCCTGTACCAGTCAGATACAATTTGATGGTACACACACAAAAAAAAAATTGTAAAATTAAAAAAAAAAACCCAACCAAAAACACCCATACATTTAGATTCTTTTATCACTGGAGACATGTGTTAGCATTCTTAACAAATCCAAGGGTCATAAACACAAATGATTCAAACATAATGCTAAAACCCAGGTTGTCAGTACTGCTGGATTGACTCAGACTTTTCTCAAGCACTGTTTTGTTTGTGTTGTAATTTCCATACTGACATAAATGTATTAGGGAACTCTGTTGGCTTAGTGGGTAGGGATTTATACTGTCAACCAAAAGGCAGTCAGTTTGAATCCACCAGCTGCTCCAAGGAAGAAAGATGGGCAACTTCCTTCCAAGTGATTACAGCCTCTAAAAATCCACTAACAGTCAGTTCCAAGTCAACAGCAATTGAGCCATATAAATTCATTATGCTACCAAGACAATGTTAGCTATGTGCATCTAGAGTTTATGCTTTCTTTTCAGTAAAGGGAAGAAGACTTTGAATATAAGCCTCAAGATAAACTAAACCAGGAACTTTAGTCTTTTCCTTTAAGTAAGTCTATAATACCTTGACTTTAACATATTTAGTTATTTTAATAAACTTCTTTCCAACTCCTGAGAGAAAATGCAGTTTGTTGTTTGCCTGGCTATTTTCCTTTGTATAATTCTACTCCTAAATGAATGGCTTGCTTATTGGCAGTTCTTAGCAGCAAAAAGTGGTAAGTGGTACATAAAATCTAAAAAGTATTCAAACAGAATTAAAATTTCAGTGGCTTTTACTAAGCCTTGAGACACACTAGGTCCTTGACAGAATCCCATTCACAAGCCTTGGTGGTGCTGTCGTTAAGCACTTAGCTATTAACTGTCAGTCAGTGGTCTGAATCCATCGCCTGCTCTCCAAGAAAAAGACATGGCAGTCCGCTCAAGATTACAGCAGTGTAATCTACGGGTATGTTCTAGTCTGTCCTCAGTGTTGCTAGCAGTCTGAACTGACTTGACAGCAGTGGGTGTGAGTTTGGTTTTAGTGCTACACCCTTCATGCAAACATATCCCTTTTATCTTGCTGAAACAAGTGAGAAAATCTTTATAATGTATAGACATTTCTCTTGGAAATAAAATAGCATTTAGTGAAAGAAAAAAAGTAACAGTAAAAGATGAGATGTAAAAAAATCCATGGCCAGTCACATACCAGGATGTGCAAATGCAGGCAGAGGCTGTATGACAGTGGGAGCTCCATTAGCCAGGGGAGGCACTGCTGCTGGAGGGACAGAAGATACAAGGGGTGGAGACATTCCAACCACTGGAATGGAGCCCATTGGCACTGGAGCAACAGCTGTAAGGGGTGGCATGCTGGCAATACCTCCTATACCTACAAAAAAAGAAGCCAAGCAAAAATGAAATTCAAATCACATTTCAACGCTCAACAATAATGTAATGTTACAAGAAGAAAATCACTTTATGGTGGTAATACAGTCTTATTATAAAAATATATTAAAAATATTAAAAGACATAAAAAAATTATGCCAAGGATTATATCAAAAGGACTTAAAATTTTACATAAAGAGGGATTTGCTGACCAAAGATGTGCAACAACAATAACTACAATGGAATAAATAAAAGTCATAAATAGAAATAATTCTACAAGTTCATAATGATATTTAAAAACAAATAACTACATTTTCATTGGTAACCTAAGGAGAGTATCAGGTGATCAACTGATTATCCTAAAAATGAAATAAAGCGGAAAAATGATCTTCCCTTTTATTGTCATTACGTATCATCTCATTGGAACCAACTGACCATCTGGAACCAGCTGGAAAAGCTGACCCTCCAGTGGATTTTTGGAAGCAGTCTATCGCATTGGAGGCAACTGTCCATCTTTCTCCTGCAATTTGATTTGAACCACATACCTTTGGTATGGCAGTGCAGCTCCTTACCACTAGGCCACCTGCGGTCTCTTTACTATATGGTCAGTTTCACAATGTGTCAGCATTATTTATGCTTTCATAATTATAATTATTCTCATTATTTCCATAATTATTCTCATTATTTCCATTCTGTTTGTTCTATTTCCATTGATTCAGCTTCCCTTCCCCCAACCTGCCTTCTCACTTTTGCTTCTGGAAAAATGCTGACCAGTTTGTCTCATTACTCATAGGTTTATTTTACAAGTTAATTGATCATTTGTCTAAAAATTGATCTCTATAAACAGTTTCAGTGTCATGTTCATAAGGGTATCTTAGGATAATAATCTCAGAGAGTCTTCTATTGCTTCCTTAGTTCTGACCTTTTTTGTTTTATCCAGGAATTTTGTTCTGTATTCTTTCTCTTTTCTCTCATTTTTGTTTCCGGCCTGTGCCAACTTCTATCTTCTTTTAAATAAAATGTCTGTTTTAGTATACCATTTAAGTGGTTCTGTAGATTCACTTTCTTTTACAATTTTTGAAGTGACTCTCTTGAGTGGGTGCTCTACGGAAATATACATGTTAATAAATCATAATACTAATTAGATAAATATTGAGTTAATATTGGCAAAATAGGGCCTTTTAACACCAGTGTAGCTCCATTTCCTTTCCCTTGTGCTAATATAAAGAAAGTCTGGTGGCACAAGGGCTACAGCACTTAACTGCTAAGGGAAAGGTTAGCAGTTTGAATCTACTAACCAGTCAACTTTGTAATATGTGGCAGTCTGCTCCTATAACAATAAACAGGCTTAGAAACCCTCGATGGTTCTACCCTGTCATACAAGAATGTTAGGAGTAGGACTTGACTTGACAATAATGAATATGGCTTTGGCTTGTTCTATCATGTGCATTATGTCTACATATGTAATAAAATGAACAATAGTTCAAAAATTATTGCCTTATATTATCAAATCTTTTCAAGAAAAAAATGATAAAAATAAATAAAAATTCATAGTCTTTTATAGTCACCCACATATTTAGCATTTCTGATGCTTGTCATTTCTTGCAACAGAGTCAGCTTACCATCTAGCATCAATTATTTTCATCTTGAAAGACTTTATTATTCATGATTGTTTTTCTAGTAATACCTTCTCTTTGTTTACTTTGCAATGGTACTGCTTCATTTTCCTTAAGTTATGTTGCTGTTGTGTTCTCTTGAGTCGGAATCAAAACATAACTGACCCTCCAGTGGGTTTTCAGAGATTATAAATCTCAGGAGAGGAGCCTGTCCATCTTTCTCTCATGGAATAGCTGGTGGATGTAAAACCGTTTGACTTTGGTTTGTCAGCCAACTCCATGCCACTAAACCACCAGAGCGCATCCCTTTTTAAAAAAAGTTGTATTTTATTAATTTTTTTGTGTGTACCATCAAATTAGATCTGACTGGTACAGGAGGAGATTGCCCCTCTTTTTCCTGTAGAGTTCGGTGGATTTGAACCGTGTACCTCTGGGATTACAGTGCAGCTTCTTTGCACTAGACTACAGAGCTCCTTTTTAATGTCTAAGTTAGCTATATAAATTTTTTTCTCTTAAACAACTATGAAATATCTCACCCTAGTCAGAAATGCAAAATTTAACAGAACACCAAGCAACAAATTCTGGTGAGGTTGTGGAGAAACTGGAACCCTTATTCACTGTTGGTGGGAATGTAAAATAGTGTAACCACTGCGGAAGGCGGTATGGCGCTTTCTCAAAAAGTTGCAAATAGAGATACCATTCGACCCAGCAATTCCACTACTGGGAATATACCCCAAAGAGACCATAACTGCCACCCAAGCAGATATATGCACACCCATGTTTATCATGGCTTTGTTCACAATGGCAAGGGGTTGGAAACAACCTAAGTGCTTTGGACAAAGAATGGATAGAGAAGCTGTGGTATATTCACACAATGGAATACTACACTGCATTGAAAAACAAGGAACTCATGCAATATTATTTAAAATGACCCTGGAGGTCATTATGCTGAATCAAGTATCTCAGTCACAAAAGGACAAATAAAAAGGACCCTGGAGGACATTATGCTGAATCAAGTATCTCAGTCACAAAAGGACAAATACTGTGTGGTGCCACTGTTGTAAAGCAGGACTGACCTTAGAGTTGGGAGGAGACTGAGAAGGATGGGTTCGATAATGTATACTGCATTGAAACAGATGAGGGAGAAAACTGTTTAAGAGGGAAAATTATTAGGTACTTTTGTCATCACAGGAGTCCAAAGTGAAGGATATACAGTGGAGTGGACCTGGGGGGAGGGATGGTAAAATAATGAAAGAAGTTTTCTTTTACTTTTCCAAGAAGATAGTGTACTGGGAGGGAGGGTTGGGGGGGGGGAAGTGCAACAATGAATGAATGGAAATCCAAAGTTTCTGTACATTTTCACTGAAATTAATAATAAATTTAAATTTTTTTTTTTCTTTCAACGTCTGTACTTCAACATCGTGTACTTCCGAAGATACCTCGTTGGGTGAGGGCAGAATTAGAAAACTCATACAATGCTAAATATCTGCAGAAAATATGGTCCTGTTATTTCTTTAAATCTGAGTAGTGTTCTACCTTTATTCCTTCAAATATTTTCTGACCTTTTTATTCTCTCCTCCATAATCGTAAACGGGTGTGCCTGATCTTGTCCCACAAGACTATGAGGATTCAATAATTATTCTTCTCATCTTTTTGCTCTGTGTTCTTCACATTAGATCATTTCCATCATTCAAATTTACAGATTCTTTTATCCCCTACTACTACCTTGAATCTGTTGATATTCCTAGTAAAACTTTCATTTCAGTTACAGTTTCTTTTCAACTTTTTCATTTTATTTTCTTTTAGGATTTTTATCTTTTCTGAGAATCTCAGTTGATTCACTATTGTCACACTTTCTTTGAGATCTTTAAACATGGCTCCTTTAGTTCCTGAAACATAACTGTTGCTTTGCAGCTTTTATCTCTTGAATCCAACATTTGAGTGTTTTGGGGTGTGTTTTTGTTTTTTCTCCTGAGTATGGGTCACAGATATTTTTAATAGTTCATCACTTTTAGTTGAAAATAAAACATGCCTGGTGGGAAAATATGTCTTCACCATAGTGAATAGCTCTTGATATCCCAGCTCAGTTGGTGTTTTTAAACTCTTGTTTTTATTTTGAAGCCTGGCTTCCTAGTGACCGTCTCTGTTTGTGCAGCCTTGTGGTCAAGCACTAGGAAAAGTTGTGCTCAAACATACAAACTCAGTAAGGCTTCTCTCCTCTGCTGATTTCTCTGTAGGTCAGCAAAGCAATGCACACAGTTCAGTTCATTGTAAAGTTTGCCACAGAGCCTTTTGCAGAGCCTTTTGGTCCTTTCTTCCACAAATTCACGCAGCCTAAAAGATGGCCAGTTTGTAGTATGGAATCTCATTTGCCTCAGTTGCATATGTACAAAAATGCAAGTGGCCTCGCCATGACTCTCCCTTCTCACCTGCTGCTGCGCTATCACTTCCAGTGTCAAAGCCGATCTCCTCTGGCCATAGCCAGAAATGTCATGTATAATGGGTTTGTTCTAATCTATAGGCATCTCTTTTCCCTGTCTTTTCCTTACAATGTACCCAAGAAGATTCAGGCCATGTGACCCACGGGTCTTCTCAATTTTGTAGACTACATCCATAGGGAGTTGTACTGTGAATAGTGGCTCTAAAAAAAGAGAAAGATAGGCAACTCCCCCTGTGTAATTTATAGCTTCCAGAAAATCTGTTGGAGGGTCAGCTAAAAGATGGCTCTGAATGGACAGCGGTGACTATTTCCTATAAACTGACATTCAGATCCAAAGTCTTGCTCAGATTCAGATTTTTCTCTTTGGAGATAGAAGAAGAATTGATGCCTTTGAGCTGTGGTGCTGTTGAAAAGTATTGAATGTACACTGGACTGTGAAGAAAACAAACAGATTAATCCTGGAGAGGGTTAAACCAGGCTACTCCTTGGAGGCAAGGATTCTGGGGCTTCGTCTGACATACTTTGGACATGTTGCAAGGAGAGACAGGTCCTTGGAGAGGGACATCATGCTTGGGAAGGTGGAGGGACAGCGCAGGAGGGGAAGACCCTCTATGAGATGGATTGATTCAGTGACTGGGGTAATTGAAATGGGTGTGTCAGAGACAGTGCAATTGGCACAGGATAAAGCAGGGTTTAGGGCTGTTGTACACAGGGTCGCTATGAATCGCAAGCGACTCGACGGCACATAACAACAACAACAACAAGACTGCTTGAGACATATAGTATTGGTATATCTGTCTGTCTTGATTATCCAATCAAAGAGCTAACATAAGAAAGGCACAATAAATGTTTGATTTCTTTTGTTAACCGATTTTCAAGATAGTTTTCTAACATCCACCTATCGTTGTTGTATACTATCAAGTGGAAATCAACCCAGAGCTGCCCCTCTGGCAGATTTTCAAAGGCAGTTAACTGCACAGAAGGCAACTGACCATCTTTCTCCCACGGAGTAGCTGGTGGATTCGAACTGTGGGCTTTTGGAATTGCAGCACATCTAATTACTACGAGGCCACCATAGCTTCCTCTAGCTTTGACCTAAGGTGACTTATTACTTCTTAATATATATTATTAGTAAATCACATAAATACATTTTAGAGTTTTAATATATTGTATTTGTCATCACTAAAGGTCAAGTTGTCCTCCCTTTGGCCAATCAAAGGTTCTTCTGGTTGCTTCTGAGAAATTAGGATCCCGCTCTACTATTCTTTGTTGGCTTCTTTCATGTGTAGTTTTACAAGCTCATTATATACATTTCATAGTGTAGACCTGGGCTCAGCCATTTCTTCACAAAGCATTGGTTTTACTTAAAAAGAGTATTTCAAAGCCACAATCTGGACACTAGGAATATTCACCACTATTGGACTTGGTCCTTGTTTCTATGCCTTTATGTCTAACAGAGCAGAAAACAGATGGATAGACAGATGAATAGATAGAAAGAGTCAGAGGCATTCTTGCAAAGTTTTACTAACATTTCTAAAACAGAAATTTTGAATTGGAAATAAAGGCTTGTTTCATATTCTATATAACATTTCTAGGACCCTGAGTGGCACAAATATCTTAGGCTCAGCTTCAAGACTAGAGATGACAACCCACTCAGTGATAGTGCGGAAGAGCGAGCTGGTGATCTCCTTCTATAAAGAATTTGAAAGCAATGTATGATAGGGTATTATAGTTATCACAAGAGTCCACAATTAAGGTTGCATAGAGGAATGGACTTGGGGCGGTGGGAGGGGTGCGGGGGATTGTGTACCAGGGAGGGAGCTTTTCTATTACTTTTCAAAGAGAGAAGTGAACTGGGGGGGGGCAGGGGGAAGGGGTGGGCAGGCAGAGAAGTGCAGCAATGAATGAATGGAAATCCAAAATCTCTTAAAATGTTCATTAAAATTATTAAAATAAAAAATTTTTAAAAAGAAAAAAAAGAATAGAGGCAAGAAAACCCTATAGACTCAGCTCTGTTTTGTGATAAAAGGCCTAACTATGCATTGAATTTGACCTGATAGTAGTTTTATGTTTATTTCCTTTCTTCCACACCTACATTTTCACGGTTAGAAGAAAGGAAACAAATAGAAAATGTTATAACTATACATTTGGTTCATCATATATTACAGATACAAAAGTTTCAGAATAACAATGCTAATACTTGTTGTTGTTACGTGCCGTCGAATCGCTTGCAACTCATAGTGACCCTATGTACAACAGCCCTAAACTCTGCCCTATCCTGTGCCAATCTCACCATGTCCAACACACCTACCCCCATTACCCCAGTCACTGAATCAATCCTTCTCATTGAGGGTCTTCCTCTCCTGCACTGTCCCTCCACCCTCCAAAGCATGACGTCCCTCTCCAAGGACTGGTCCCTTCTTGTAACCCGTCCAAAGTATGTCAGATGAAGCTTTAGAATCCTTGTCTCCAAGGAGCAGCCTGGCTTCACTCTCTCCAGGACAAACCTGTTTGTCTTCCTAGCAGGCCATGGTATATTCAATACTCTTCTACACCACAGCTCAAAGGCATCAATTCTCTATCATTCTCAGTCACTGTCCTGCTCTCTGATGTATAGTAAGTGATTGCAAAGACCATGGCAAAGACCATCAGATACACCTTAGTCTCCAGACTGACATCTTTGCACTTCAGCACTTTAGAGAGGTCTCTAACTGCAGACTTTCCCATTGCAATACGTCTTTTATTTTCCTGGCTGCTGGTGCCCAAGACTGTTGATTGTGGAGCTAAGCAAACCAAAACTGCGAACAATCTCAATCTCTTCACCATCCATTATGATGCTGTCAATTGGCCCAGTGGTGAGAATCTTTGTTTTCTTGATATTGAGTCTCAATCCATACTGAAGACTGCAGTTCCTGACCTTCCACAGCAAGTGCCTCAGGTTCTCTTCAGTTTCAGCAAGCAAGGTTGTGTCATCTGCATAACGCAGACGCTTGATGATTCTTCCTTCAATTCTGATGCCACATTTCTCCTCATAGAGCCCAGTCTCCCGGATAACCTGTTCTGCATAAGAATTGAAAAGGTATGGAGACAGGATACAGCCCTGGCATACACCCTTCCCAATTTCGAACCATGCAGTGTTTCTTTGCTCTGTTCTGATGACAGCCTCCTGGTCCAAGTATAGGTTTCACATTAGCACAATCAAGTGTTCCGGGATTCCCATTCTTCTCAGAGTCAGCCACAGTTTGTTGTGATCCACACAGTCAAAATGCCTTTGCATAATCAATGAAACAAAGACAGACATTCTTCTGGTACTCCTTGCTTTCATCCAAGATCCATCTAACATTAGCTTCAATATCCCTAGTACCACGGTCCCATCTAAATCTGGCCTGCACTTCTGGTAGTTCTTGGTTGATGTGCTGTTCCAGTAATTTTTGGATAATCTTCAGCAAAATCTTGCCTGCATTTGATATTAATGATATTGTCTGATAATTTCCACACTCTGTGGGATCACCTTTCTTTGGAATGGGAACAAATATAGAACTCTTCAAGTCAGTTGGCCAAGTGGTTGTTCTCCAGATTTCTTGGCACAATTTGGTGAGCACATCTAGGGCTTTGAAAGAATTGGCTAAGAATAAGGCCCCAGGAGTTGATGGTATACCATTTGACATATTTCAACTAACAGATGCTAATTACTACTACCCATATGATTTCGAAAAGCAGTAATTTTATTTTGCATATTTCCCCTTGATACATTTAATAGTATTTTTAGATATCCATTACTAAAGAACACAGGATAGATACATTCTTTGTTTTCTCCTTTATTGCCTTAATTTAGTCTTAGTTCTATAGGCAACTACATAAGTACTGCTAAACAACAATGTATACCAATCTATCTCAAGGCATTTTGGTTGTCAAAAATGTTCATTATCCAGAAGATTTCTCAAGGGCTCACGCAAACAACATTCCTAAGTCTTAACAAGTCGATAATAAACTAGGCTGTCTATGTTTATAGAGTTGAAAATTAATTTTTTAGGTATAAAATCCTTAGGTCACACACTCTTTCCTTACTCTGTTTTCTACTAGATAAAGCCTGACTGTTTTAACCACTTGTTGTGGTTGTTAGGTGCCATCGAGTCAAATATGACTCACAGCAAATCTATAAACAACAAATCTGAACTGTGCCCTATCCCATTCTTAGTATCTCTGATACGTCTGTGCCCACTGCTGTTACAGTCACTTGTTGACACAATGCATCTTGTTGAGGGTCTTCGGTTGTTTCCCTGACCCTCCACCTTTCCCAGCATGACAACTTTTTTTAAGGAATGGTCCTTCTGACAACATGCCCAAAATATGTGAGACGAAGTTTCACTTTCCTTGTCTCTCAGGAACACCCTGTTTGCACTTCTTCCAAGACAGATTTATTTATTTGTTTGTTTGTTTGGCAGTCTGTGGGATACTCGGTACTCCTCTCCAAGACTACAATTCAAAGGCATAGATTCTTCTTTGGTTACCCTTTTTCACTGTCCAACATTCAGATGCATAAGAAAATACCATGGTTCGGATGAGGCACATTTTAGTCTTTAAAGTGACATCCTTATTCTTCAGCCCTTTGAAGAGATCCCTGAAAGCAAATTTTCCCCATTTAACACATCTTTAGCTTTCTTGACTGCTATTAACTTGATGCTGATTATGGATCCAAGTAAAATGAAATCACTGACAACTTTAATCTTTTCTCCACCTATCTGGATGTTGTCTATTAGCCAGTGCTGCTGTTTTCTTGATGCTGAGATGTAATCCTTATTGAAGGCTGTAGTCTTTGTTTTTCTGCAGCATGTACTTCATATTTGTACTCTTACAAGTCACACACTTTTTTTATCTACATACCAAATATTTCTTTTTTTCATTGTCTAAAATGTATCTCAGTTTTCAATTTTCCAGGTCAGTATTCTTTGGTTCATGGTATACTCTTTCAAAATACAGCTTTGAGTCTTTCATTTTAAGAAAGTGATCTTTAAATGGTTAAAACAGTTAAACTACTTACTGAAAGAGCTCCTAAATATCCAGTCTATTCCCTTGTTTTCGTTTTCTTTTTCAGGGATTGCTGCCAACCATACAATTCAATCAATTCTCTTTGTCTTTGAGATGTGTTGTTTCCCCTCAAATCCTTCTTATTTTTCAGCTCCTTTTAATTTTTAAAATCTTTTTACCTTTTGTTCCACTTAAATAGGTTCTAGTTTTTGCCTTTATTTCTGAAATAAATTTTTATTTATGTTGGTCTTTGACTAATTGGATCATTTTCTTAATATCTTTTAGGTTATTCTGAAATAGCTGCTAGTGATTTCACTGTCCATATATGTTATTTTACTCTTTACTAGTTTTTGCTCTAACTTCTCCTTTCCTGCTCTCCAATTTTTTCCTTTCTGCAGGAAGTGACCTTGCTTGATACGATCCTGTTGCTCATTTTTATGTGAGCCTTGCTTTCTGACATTTCCTGTCTCTGTTCTCTTCCACTGCATTAGTCTGGACCTCACCTTCCTATTGTTTTTGTGTCTCTGTCCTGCTCAATTTTTATTCTTCACAGGTCTTGTCTTAGAAGAGAGCCTTGGTGGGTCCGTTTCCAGAATTCACAGGTGCCATACTACTCCACACTTTGTGCTACAGAAACTATAACCCCTCCGAGTTTCCATCGGTTGGCTGAATTTTCTTGTTAAGATATTATTTATTTGGGAGTCCCTATTCTCAAGCACACATGATTTTCGATTGCTTTCTTCTCTCTCTCAAACTACTATTACAATGGACACCTTTTCCACTAAGAGAATATATTACTGTCATACGATTTTTAAAATAGTATTTTAATTTTTGTA
>NW_006399801.1:12703023-12714897 GCF_000299155.1 Elephantulus edwardii
AATCTTTAATATATAATGGACAGTTAAGCAAATGAATGTCTGTCTTGGAAGGAGTGAAACCAAGTTTCTCCCTGGAGGCTAGGATTTTTTTTTTTTCTTAGAGATAAAATAGTTTCTATTTTTTTAAATATTGTGATCATTTCTGAGAAATGAAATAAAGGACAAGTTTCATCTTTTGTTTCTTAAGTCTTACATAGTTGATCTATTACAGACATCTTATACAATCAGGGAAAAATACTTCAAATACAGTAACAAGAATGTGCATAAATATTCTAAAATCAATCAAAAAGTAGAGGAAAAAGTCTAACCAGCTTTCAAGGGGTAAAAAATAATTAATCATATTCATATACAGGACTGATTTATGATTCACATATATCATTAAAATATATTATTAAGTATCTCATTTAGATGAAATGGAAGTCAAATATCAAGCAATGCCTATATCTAGTTAGAATTTTCATTGTCAGTTTTAAATGACAATATTTGCAAAGATTTACTGATAGCTAATAAATTAATAAATAATAATAATACATAATAAATAAATTCTACTCCAGTACTTGGCTTTTGCTGATACAAAAATGGTCACTTACTTAACCAACAACCAAAACCAATCTCTAAGGCTTTTAAAGATTAGACAACAGAATACTAAGCATTTTAATAAGACATTTTCTATACCTGCAGACTCCTACTCATAGAAGAAATTTCATTTCAAAATAAAAATATTGATACCTTAAATTAACTGGTATCAAATATTAGACAAAATCCTAAAACAAATACAGTCATGTTTTCACTAGACTGGTAATGGTAACAAAATCATTGCCATTACCACCTTACAGCTCTTCACTCTACATGAGTCACTTAGCCAGCTTTACCTCTCTTGAAAGTTACAAGGTATTTTTCTGCAAGAAAAAGTAATAAGTCTTTTTTCCTCCATTTAGCCTCAACTACTACTCCACTGAAACCACTTATCAAGGTCACTCACAAGTGAATCTTGAGAAATCCACATACCACATTTTTGCCTAGTTTTACTCAATCTCTAAAACAGAGAAACAAGCCCTCTTTCTTGAAACCTTTTTTCTCAGCTTTTAGAACATTGACTTCTTCCCATTTCACAAGTTGCCCACCCTTCTTTCTATTTCCATCTTTTATTTCTGGCTTGTTTCCTTTTATCAGAATGTGAAATATCACAGAACTCCAAGGCTTGTCCTAATCTGCTGGTCTCTACCTACACTTTCTCCTTGAGATATTTTGTCCAGTTATAGGGTTATAAATGCCATCTAAATGGAAACTCTCATATTCTTTGTCTCCCAAAGCTGAATGATCCTTCCTCTAAGCTCAAGAGTCATGCTTCCTTAGCATCTCCTAAAATTGGAAATCGATTCTCAAAGTCAAACTCTTAGCCATGAAGTCAAAACTGACTCAGCTGTTGCAACAGCAGGTTTCTGAGGCTGTAAGTCAAATGAGAGATTTCCAATCATTTTCCAGTAAAATAGCTGGCGGACTTGAGCCACCAGAGAGGCATGGCCTCTGAGTTAGCAGTGCAAACCTCCACAGACCATGCCACCAGAACTCCCTGAGGAATCTATTAAAGCTCTAAAAATTAATAAGGTCTAAACTGCTGTCTAGTCAGCCATCTTATGTGAAAATCCAAATCTATTTTTAAAGTATCTATCACCCTACTAAAAACTCCCTGTGGTTTTTAATTGCACTTAAAGGAAATTCTAACCTCTTAGGAAATGTACTGACAGAGTGGCTGCAACAACGGAGGCAAGCACAGCAACAGTTACGAAGATGCTGCAGGATGAAACAGCTTTCAGTTCTATTCTATGCAGGGTGCTTAGGAATTGGAAACTAACAACAGAGTTTATGTGGTTCTTGCCCTAACTCCATGACCTTATTGCTGTGGTTGCTGGTATGCATGACTCAGGTCACAATCAATTCAACGCTGACCCACCAGCTGGTTTTCAGTGGCTGTAAATCACATGGGAAATGACTGCTTGTCTTTCTCCCAAGGAGTCAAGTAATGAGAAGGATTCAGCCCTGATACACACACCTTCCTTGATTTTAAACCATACAGTCGTGTTCCCTTGCTCTGTTCTAACAAATGCTTCTTGGTCTATGGCGAAGCACAATAAAGTATTCTGGGATTCCCATTCTTGCTAATATTATTTAATTTCTTATGACTCTCACACTGTCAAATGCCTCTGCATAGTCAAATGAAACACAAATAAATTATCTGTTTGCTATTCACTGTTTTCAGCCAAGATCCTTTTGACATTAGCAACAATAACCCTCGTGCCATGGTCTTTTCTGAATCTAACTTGAATTTCTGGCAGTTCTCCCTGTGGATATAATGTTCCAATAATTTTTAAATAATCTTCAGCATGATCTTACTTGTATATGAAATTAATAATGTATGAGTGGGTTGGAGTAAACATCAAAAGTCATCTACTCATTAACTTTAACTGGTAAAAACTATCTGCCATGAGCATTGAGGGCTTTTTTGTTTTGTTTTTTATTTTATTCATTTTAATGAACATTTACAGAGATTTTGGATTTCCATTCATTCATTGTTGCATTTTTCTCCCTGCCCAACCCTCCCCCCTAGTTCCCTCCTCTCTCTTTGAAAAGTAAAAGAAAAATTCTTTCATTAGTATGCAATCTCCCCCCGCACTCCACTATGTAACCTAAATCCTGGACTCTTGTGATAATCGCAATACCTTATCATATATCGCTTTTTAATGTTCTTCTTTCTATGAGCTCAAACTAGTAATAGCAACTATAGTGTTAGTCAGGAAGCACAGGGGCAAGAGAGTTTATCCCAACAGGTCGTCAGGAAAGGGTGAGAAGTGTTGGATGCACAATTTAAAGAGTGTAAATAACAACACTAATAACTTCTAACTACTTTCATATTAGGGCTATGAAATGCATGGTCAGATAATGTTCAATATGAATTAGAAAATAATGACAATAATAAATCTATTTGTTCTTGAGCAACCAGAGAACTATTTAAGGGAAAAAAAAATAACCCTGAGATGATTTGAGTAAATTCAGACAAAGTGGATTCAACCCTATCCTTGTAACTATTACAATATCTAGATGTTTCCAGGTTTATCCTCTTTAAAAAGTGGTTTACTGAGAATGCTGACATGTTAAGAATGACGTGGAGAAAGGCAGGACAAAGCTTAAGGGAAGATCTGTGGACTGACTGATCACAGTGCCTAGACCAGAAATCCCAGTACCCTGGCCGATGGCAGCTTAAATAAGTGGTGTAAAGCCTTCTGATGGATGAGGACCACACTTCCTGAAAATAAAGCAGCAGCACCTTCAGAATGTAAAGTCCTACAGTAGAATGGAACAGGAGAAGACATATTAAATGTTAAGGGACGGATTACTGACCCTAGGAACTGGGGGGCTGGGAAGAAGAAATGGGATGCTTCTGGTTATCTGACCCCTTCTCCACTCTGAAGTTTCTTCTTGCAGCCTTGGCAAGGAAACGAAGGGGAAAGAAATGACAACAACTTTTAACTGTTCTTAACACATGGGTCCTGGAGAAACACTGCCTATGAGCTTTAAGGGATTGAGAGCAATTTCTACGAAATAAGCTGGTTAACTAAAGGCTGAGTGCAGTGAATATACTACCGAAGAGGACACTGGTCACACAGAGCAATGTCAAGTTTTACTTTTCATATTCTTTGCTCATATGTAATGTTTCAGATTCTTTTCCTCCTTATTTTGGATTCCAGTTGTGCTTGCCTAACTAATCTTTTCAAAAGCTGTACTTGCTCCTTAAAAAAACAAACTTTGTTGCTAATTCTCACCAAAAGAGAGGGACAGTTTATTTGATATAGCAACTCTACTAAATAAATCAGATTATTGATTTATCTCAGGTTAGCAATAATGGTGTCAGAGAAGATCTGAATTACTATTGATCACCCTAAAATCTACTTCACTATCACCTGTCATCAGATATAACAGAAACAAAGACAATTCTAGCACAATTTTTAGTTTTTCACTTGAACTGTTTAAAAACCTCCTCATGAATCAGATCTTACACCTGATTACTGCAATCACCAAATCAACCTAAATAATTAAAGTCTAGAACAGAGAAGAAATCAGAACCGTTGGTGATTTTAGACCATCGTTTAATCATTGATGATTTTATTTTTTTAAAGAAAAATGCCTGGCTGAAAGAAATTTTCATGGAATTTTGCTTTTAATTATGGTAACTTTTCCCTCCATTCTACTTTGTTCTAGAAAAGTTTTAATGTGGCCAACTGCCTTAACACTAATATTATGATTTCACAATCCAAGCAAGCTTATATACACACACAGAGAAATAAAGATGTCTGGAAATCGAGACACCCTCCCCCAAGGAAGGCTGTGACAGTGTGAAGCTCACTCCTCTTCTGTGAGGATGTGCATCTTCACTTTCACCTTGACTGTGAATGTGCTTCCTCTCCTGTAGAAATTATATTCCCTTACAGGGGATCATTTTTCAGATATACATTTCCCTCCTAGATTTCCACAATGCTAGATAAATAGAAAAAAAATAAAAAAGGAAATATTTATTTTTAAGATATACAAGGAAAGAGAGCAGCCAATTCATTTTGCGACTTACCAAATGCTGGTGCACTAGAAATAGCAACTGGCTGCTGTTTCATGACAGGGGGAAGTGCAGAGGGGAGCTGATATCCTTGAAGCTTCAGTTTGATAAGTTTCATGGCTATGGAAAACTCCACTTGATCCATTCTTCCATCATTATTCATGTCAGCCAGTGCCCTGCAAACCAACAGCATGGACATGGAATGACTGTGATTATCAAAGAATTTTTATAGAACCACATGTATCATCACAAAAACCAAATAATCAGCTCCTTTACCCCTAGGAAAAGCAAAACAAAAGTGTTTAACTAACCTGGAAAGATAGGCAAGGTTTTACATAAACATAAAATACCTTTTTATTTATATTAAATTTTATTAATTTTAATGAACATTTACAGAGATTGTGGGTTTTCATTCCATAAAATACCTTTAATTGTTTTGTTCTTCCCTTTTATGATGTTGCTGTTTGATTGAAAGGTATGATTGAAAGGCTAACTCACTGCCATGAATTCAGAACCAAATCATAGCTGACCCTCCAGCAGGTTTTCAGAGGCTCTAAATTACACGGAAGGAAATGACCCATCTTTCTCCCATGGAGCAGACCCTGGATTCGAACCACCTACCTTGCCCACTAGACCACCAGAACTCCCATGAGTCTCTTTCAAGTCACAGCAAATCCATATGACAGAGCAGAACTGTTCCATAGAATTTTTTACACTATGATTTTACAAGTGTATGTAGTCATTATCACTGAGTCAGAACGGACTCACAGCTGACCCTCCAGTGAGTTTTCACAGGTTGTAAATTACACAGTAGGAAAATGAATATCTTTCTCCTGCAGAGGGATCAGAGGATTTGAACTGCCCGCCTTTGGATTGGCAGTGCCAGTCCTTACTCACTAGGCCATCAAAGCTTCCTTCAGGGGCTCACAAGCAGCCCTTTTACTCAGCGTCACTGGGTAGGATCAAAGTGCTAAACTTTGGTGAGCAGCTGGATGCTGGAACACGAGGGTTCCTTCCTTCTATGATATGTGACTTTCTTTTCAGATTAAGTATAGGAATTTGTCCTGTGGACATAAAGAAATAACTAGACACAGGGTTTCTTTGGGGACTGATGAAAATATTTTAAAACTTGATAGAATAGCTGTAAAACTGTTAAATGAAAAAAACCAATAAGCTGTACACTTGAAAAGGAGCAAGTCTGATATGCCAATTATGTAAAAATAAAAGTATTGTAAAACAAAAAGATATATACTGTGTTTCTAGAGAAACCTGATCAGCCTGTATCAACTCCTCTATAGGGTTCTACAAACTTAACTAGGGAGAAATCATTGTATCGTATCAAACTATACTATATCAAACCATAAAGATCTTGAAACAAATTTTTCTTTAGAATCCAGTCCTTAGGTAAGTCACAGCATCAGTGTACCCCCATTTTCCTCTTGTATTGTTGTTATATGCCATCGAGTTGGAACTGACTCATAGCTGAGTCTTCAGACAGTTTTCAGAGTCTGTAAATAGCACAAAAGAGGGCTGCCATCTTTCTTCCACAGAGCAGCTGGTGGACATGAATTCATGGCTTTGGGCTGGCAGCACGGCTCCTTGCAACTAGGCCACTGTTGTTGTGTTGTTGTTATGTGCCATCGAGTCGCTTGCGACTCATAGGGACCCTACGTACAATAGCCCTAAATTCTTCTCTGTCCTGTGCCAATCACACTGCCTCTGACACACCCATCCCGATTACCCCAGTCACTGAATCAATCCACCTCATAGAGGGCCTTCCTCTCCTGCACTGTCCCTCCACCCTCCCAAGCATGATGTCCCTCTCCAAGGACAGGTCTCTCCTCACAACATGTCCAAAGTATGTTAGACAGAGCCTCAGAATCCTTGCCTCCAAGGAGCCGCCCAGTTTAACCCTTTCCAGCATAAATCTGTTTGTTTTCCTAGCAGTCCATGGTACCCTCAATACTCTTCTCCAGCACCATAGCTCAAAGGCATCACTGTATTAGCAAATGTATGTATAAATGTACAATGTTCTTAAACATAACAATCTGGAAGAAGCTAGCAATCTCAGTCATGTTTTTTTAATCTCAATCACTTTATATTACCAGGAGTGGTACAATATTGATATAGCTTCTCTAAGGTTTAAACACAATGGTTATTTAAATTTTCATCTGCTAATATAAAGACGTATATTGATAATTTTTTAAAAATTTGAACCAACTTTGCACCTCAGAATAAATTTGCTTTTGATTGAGAAGTAGTGTATTCATCTTTTCATATTGGCCAAACACTAGTTTGAGCAGTGGAGTTGGTATCCAGTACCAACAGAGATGGTGAACTGAGCTAAGTGGGCAGAAGGGAGGTGCCAAGAGTCCAGATTTGGACACATTAAATTTGAGGTTCTAAAGTACATTTGTTGGCTGGAATCCAGGTTGGGGAGTATTCTGAAGGAGTTTAATTCTACAGAGGTTGATTTCTGGTTCTGGTGAGACTTAGGGGCAATGTTTACAAGCCACTGGGTATGAACTGATTGTATTTGGCCTCCTGTGTAAAAAGGAATTTGGTCACCAGTATGGGGCTGGAATCCAGGTAGAGAAGTATTATAAAGCAGCCTGATTCTACCGAGGTTTGATTTCTAGTTTGTCCATTCGCTATACAGGAACAACCTGTGGTTGTTGTGATGCTAAATACTGTGACACTGATGTGTCAAATGCGATAATGGTTACCCATAGTGGACAGTGTTTGGTGGAGTTTCCCCGACTAAAACAAGCTTGGAAGCAGGAGTGGCATCTACTTCCAAAATAGTTTGCCTCCGGAAACTCTATGAACTTCGAGAAACAATGAAAGTTATATGAGTGTTCCAATCTTTCGTTCATAGGGTCACTATGAGTCATCTGTACCTCAAAGGCACTTAACAACAACAACAACAATGCACATTCAAATAAAGAGTTGAGAACTCTGGGGGAAAACTGAAGATGGAAATTTAGGATCCATTTACGTTTGGTTAGTATTTAAAGTTACAGAACTTTGTACCAATAAAGGTAAACAGGTACATTTTAAATTTCATCTAAACTTGAAGCAATGTAGCATTTGAAACAGAATGACACTAACACAAGACATCAGGATAAAAGGAACCCAAACTGCACACAGGTGAGTACAAGCTGATAGAATAATTAACAGAGGAAAGCAATTATCTAGATCATTTTGAGAGTAAAACTATTAGAACAGAACAAAAAATAAGAGACAACCTCAGAATTGCAGTTTGTGAAAGTAAAAGGAAAAAAAAAACCCAAACAACCCTAACAAACAAAAACTGACAGAGGCCAGAACTATGAAACTATAAAGCTTTGAAAACTTTGCAATATCAACTTAAGGAGTGCTCCCAGAAGGTAAGCAGGCAAGTGGACAGACAGATATGCATGTACAAGTTTTTACACTCTTTGGATTAATAGAGTTTATTACATTCTGGGAAGAATTCCCACAGACATAGCAAATTTTGCGAATTCCACATACAAGCAAGTTTTGCATACTTTAAGACAAAGAAGGGACAATTTTCCACCAAGACAAAGAGTAAGAGAAGACAATGAATGACGCTGCACAATGTGATTGTTGTTGCTGTTGTTAGGTGCCACTGAGTATGACTTATAGCAACCCTATCTATGAACAAAAGATCTGAACCCTGTTCTATCCTGAGCCATCGTCACACTTCCTGACACACAAAAGACCATTTCCGCAGTCACTGTGTCAATCAACCTGGTTGAGGGACTTCTATTTCACTGACCCTCTTCCCTTCCCAGCATCATGTCCTTCTCCAAGGAATAGCCCCTCCTAGCAACATGCCCAAAGCATATGGACCAAGTCTCATCATTCTTTATTCCAAAGAGCACTCTGGCTGCACCCTCTCCAAGACATAACCATTAGTTCTCCTGGCCGTTCCAGGAATGTTCAGTGCTCTTTTCCAACACAACAGCTCAAAGGTGTCAGTTCTTCTTATTTCATTGTCCAGTTCTAAGATGCATACATAGCAAGTAATTGGAAAGACTATGGTCTGAATCACATGCACTTGAGTCCTCAAATGACATCATTACTCCTCAATAATTTGGAAAAGTCTCTAACTGCAGATTTAACCAGTGCAACGTATCGCCTTATTTCCTGACTGCTGGTACCAAGGGTCTTAACTGTGGATCCAAACAAGATGAAGCTGGTGACAGTTTCAGTCTCCACTCAATCCATCATAATGCTGCCTATCAGTCTAGTGATAAGAATCTTTGTTTTCCTGACACTAAAATGCAATCCATACCGAAGGCTGCATTCCTTGATCTGCAACAAGTGCTTCAAGGTCTTCTCACTTTCAACAAGCAAGGTTATATCATCTGCATAATGCAGGTTATTGATGAGTCTCCCTCCAATCCTGATGCCATACTCCTCTTCATAGAGTCCAGCTTCTTGGATAATTTGCTCAGTATACAAACAGAATATGTATGGAGATAGAATACAACCCTGACACACTCCCTTCTCAGTTTTAAACCATGCAGTGTGCCCTTGTTCTGTTCATACAACAGCCTCCTGGTCCAGCTACAGGTCATCTGCAAATGTACTACTAAGTGCTCTGAGATTCCCATTCTTCTCAATGTCAGCTATAAGTTGTTATGATCCACACAGTTAAATGCCTTTGCATAGTCAATAAAGCACAAATAGATACTTCTCTGGTATTCCTTACTTTCAGCCAGGATATAATCTGACATCAGCTATGATAACCCTGGTGCCTCCATCTCTTCTAAATCCTGCTTGAACATTTGGCAGTTCCCTATCAATGTACAGTTCTAGCCATTTTTGAGATATGGGATAATATCAAGGAAATCATTCATAAAGAAATAAAAAGATCACTATGGAAATGAAGGATAAAGGGAAAAAACTGGTATAAGAAGAGACTCTAAAGATTGCATTGGGGCATTAAGATGCCAAAACAAACAGAAAACCTCTCAAAGTGAAAGAGCTGAACAGATTTCAAAGGGTAGATTGAGAGAACAAAGCAAAGTATTATAATGGAATGTGCAGGGAGCTGGAATTGGAGAATAAAAAGGGAAGAATTGGCTCTGCATTTCTTAAGCTGAAAGAATAAAAAAAACCTAAGAAACAAACTTAAGCCTCATGTCATAATAGAAAGCATCAAAAAAAAGATAGGGGAATACACAGAGTCACTGTTCCAGAAGGAATTGACTGACTCTGAAAAATTTCAAGAAGTACCATTTGAACAGAAGCCAATGGTAATGAAGGAGGAAGGAGAAGCTGCATTGAAGGCATTGGCAAAAAAATAAGGTCCTAGGAATTGATGGGATACCAAATTACTTGTTTCAATTAACAGATGTAGCCTTGAATGTGTTCACCAGTCTATGCCAGGAAATTTGGAGGACAGCTGCCTGGCTAACAGAAGAGGTCCATAATTGTTCCCATTCCCAAGAAAGGTGATCTAACTGAATGTGGAAACTATCAAATAATGTCATTGATATAATTTACAAGCAAAATACTGCTGAAGATCATTCAAAAACAGCCGCAGAATAATATGAGGAAAAGAATACAATTCTAGAACTTTATATTCAGCCAAATGAGCCTTCATGTATGAGGACAAAAAGGCTAAATTTTTTACTAACAAAGTAAAGACCTAGCATCACATTGTTAAAAATTAAAGAGGGAAAAGATAATATATAATAAATAGTATTGGCCAATTTTAATTTGTCAGCATGTAAAATGACTATGGAAAAAGGAAACAAAATAAATGTTGGTAGGGAGGTAGGGAAGGAAATGGGAAGGATCCAAGTGAAAAGAGGGTAATGATGGGCAAGATTGAATGGTGATTAATTTTATAAAACATAATCCATGAGAATGATTGTATGAAACACAATGTGGATGAAAAATAGTGTCAAACACAAAGTATACAAACTCTGTAAACAAACTAATATGAAAAAGACAGAAAAAAGAAAAACAAAAAACTTAAAAAAGAATGTAGGTAAATATTGGCAGTTCAAACCTCTCAGCTATTCTGCAGGGGAAAGAGGGGGTATAGAGTCTGCTTTTGTAAAGAATTACAGCCTTGGAAACCCTTTGGGACAGTTCTACTCCATCCTATGGTGTCATTATGAGTGAGAATCCCTTGATTGCATTGTTTGTTTTTTTCTCTATACAGTTTTCTTGGCTACAATGTATAGAGAAATAGATTATCAGACCTTTCTTCTGCAGTACTGCTCAGTGGGCTTAAATGGCAATCTTTAGGTTAGAGGTACAGCACAAGCATTTGTATTAGCCAACAAAGAGCCTAACTTACATTTTCATGGTAACGTGATCCAATCTATCTACAAAGACCTAAATATCATTGCTAAATAAAGTTTCCAAAATACAGGTATGTTTTTTAGAGGCAGCTGAATGTCTTCTTAAAAGTGCAGATTAGGGAAGAGATCCAAGATGGCAGCGGAGGCAGAGACAATGTGGTAAGCTGTGGGAGCAGTGGACCACTTGGAAAAGGGCCATTATGACCCTCTACAAGACTTCTGTTTATTGATAATTGAACAGTTAAACAGTTGATGACTGGTCTTCAGTGAGGATTGAGGCTCAACAACAGGAATTCAAGGATTCCCAAGGAAGAATGGGTGAGTGCTGCAGCTCCCAACCCCCTCCCCCAGAGCCCGCACTGCGACTCAACACAGCCACAGCTCCATGAAGCTCTCACAGCTGGAACCTATGGAATCCCTCGCCCAGGATGGAAGGTGGGCACCAGGCCTCCCCAGGACTGGTGCGGCAGAGCCACCACACTACAGCAAAGTGTACTTGTTCTGGGGAGAATTCTTGGAGCCAAGATGGGGGCGGCAGGGGAAGCAGGCGGCCACTGGCCTCCCACGCACAAGATGAAGCACGACCACCAGCCTCCCGTGTGGGAGATGGCACTCACCAAGCAGCTGCCTGTGGGGGGGGATGGTGTGAGACCGCTGGCTTCCCACACACAGGATGGCGTGCTCCTGCCAGCTGTCTGTGTGGGAGATGACACTGGGGAGGTGGCTCATGCCCGCCAGCCACCCGCACGGAAGATGGCATGCGCCCAGCAGCCACCCGCAGAGGGAATAGTGTGCACCCACCAGTAGCCCGTGTGGGAGATGGCGCACGCCTGCTGGCCGCCTGCGCACGAGATGGCACGCGCACAACGAGAGATGATGCAAGCCCTCAGGTCACCCACGCGCAAGATAACGTGCGCCCACCAGCTGCCCTCGCTGGGGGAT
>NW_006399801.1:12716582-12732350 GCF_000299155.1 Elephantulus edwardii
ATAAAGTAAGATTTCCAACATCCTCCACACTGTTACCTTTAAGAACATTTACAGTGATCATCTTTGTTTTGGCAGTATCTTACTCAAGCATTCAACAGAGTTAATAATGAACCCTTTTCTGACACACTGGGGCGCTCTGGTGGCATAATATGTAGGGAGTTGTGCCACTAAAACAAAATGTGTGCCTCTCTGGCAGATCATATCCACCAGCTGCTCCAAAGAAGGAAGACTGGCAATTTCCTCCTATGGAATTTACAGCCTCAGAAACTGTGGAGGACTTTATGGCAATGAGTTTTGAATTATGAACTGATTTCTTCCCTTGGTGTTTCCCTGAAATGAAAAAACATGTTGGGGAACAAAAATTACTTTTAAGAAGTCTACTGTGCAGAGATAAAATAAATCTACTGTGAAAAAGTGGTAAAAGATTACAAGGAGATAACTGAATATAGGTATTTTCACCATTTCGCCTGGTTTCCGTCCCATGCATACACTAAGACATGGACCACTCCTTTGAGCTCCTGACTCATATCATACTCTGCCTCCACAGATCACATCTCTTGAGACTTTACCCCTGTGTTTCTGCTATTCATCCATCTGCCCACCCATTGATAAATACTGACCTTTTGATCTTGTGTGGTTGATTGTTCCAAGAAGTGAGTATCTCCCTAGTGTCACTATTTACCTTCGAGTCCTGTGTGTTGTTTAGCTGACAGCTGAGTCACAGGGTTGAAGGTTCCATGAGACCTTTAAAAATTGATACTTCAGTAGGACCGCGAGCTAATGCCTGCGGTAATGATCTCAATGACTATAAATCCTTAAAAAGCTTTTGTCAGCAATATCTTATTGTTATATATATTTCTTTATATGTGAACTGTCATATATATAGTATAAGGAAATGTGCCATTGTGGTACAAGTTCTTTAGCTAAAGTATCATTTCATTTTTTTACTAAGTGAATACAGTATTAGAGGGCATACATTCACAGAAGACTCACCTCAAACAATCTTTAAAACTTAATTTTATATAAATACTAGGGAACGCTGGTATCCTAGTAGGCACGAAAAGGTACACTGCCTAGTCAGAGGCAGAGTCTAAATCCACCAGCTGCTGTGAAAGAGAGATGGGTAATCTCCTGTGTGATTAACAGTCTCTAAAAAACCCAGCAGAGGGTCAGCTGCTCTAAGTTGGTCCAACTCAACAGCAATGAGTTACTGAGTTATGTAAACAATTATGTTACATGAAAATAATAACTTAATCTGAGCACTTATGATGTAAAGAATGTAAGACTAACACGCATGATTATGACTTTAAAAAATATTTCATTTCTACATTTCAAAACTCAGACTTTCTAGGTAATTAGGGTTAGTAATCTGAGCTTGGTGGATTCTGCAGATGCTTCTGATAAATAAACAGAAATCATGATAACACAAGTTACATGGCTGTTTGCCCCACCACCATGCACATCCTTAAACCAAACCACCAGCATGTTCAGGCAGTGCTTCCTCCCTCCTTAAGTCTACACTCCATTTCCGTGACAACTCCTGACTCTCATTCCCAAACCCTTTTGTTCTTCCCCTTTGTCTTCCTACTCCTCTCCCACCCCGCCTCCACCAGTTAAACATTCAAACAATTATAAGCACTTAAACTGCCAAAACGATGTTTGCCAGTTTCCTTCCAGTTCCTTATTAGTAAGATAATTTCTAGGAAGATGTATCTTTTTTGGCAGTTGTTATAGTCAAGAATTACGAACACTTGAGTCCATCCTCTGAGAATTCGGGTTTTATTATATTTTTCATTGGAAACTGGGTCGGCTAAACAGTTGAAAATATAGAGAAGTTATAGTTCATAAATTACTTAACTATCACCTATAATAGGCTGAATAATATAGTTTCTACAAAGGAACAAAAATTTATAAAGGTTTTAACATTTATCCTTCTAAGCCCACATCACTCACATATTTGAACTAAGGTCCAGAGCAAAAACTAGAATAGTTCTCTATTCTCATTTCAGAATTCAATTCTTCATCAGATCACTGACAAAAAGGCATTGCCCAGAAAGTAATAAATGCTGCAGAAGATGTGGTGAGATAGGAATTCTTATATATTGTTGGTGGGATTGTAAAATGGTACAACCACTCTAGAAGGCAGTTTGCCACTTCCTAAAAAAACTCAACATAGAAATTCCATATGACCCAGCCATTTCACTGCTTGAAATATACCCCAAGATAATGAGAACTGAGGCATAGGATTCAAACTGATTACATCTGTGAGAAGAACTGCTGGAGAAGCTCCATACCAGCTGTAAAACTACGCCAGGTACTGATTGTAGAAAAGATCACCATCTACTCTATACAAGTTCAAGCTGAAGCTAAGGAAAATTAAATCAATTCCAGGGAAACCAAAATATGACCTTGAGTCTATCTACCTGAATTCTACCTGAATTTCAAAACATCTCAGGACAGGTCTGAGGCATGAAAACTAATGAGCGAAGACCATATGAGCTGTGGGAGAATATCAAGAATATCATCCATGAAGAATGCAAAAGGTCATTACAAAGACAGAGGGGGAAGAAAAGACCAGGATGGATGCCAGAAGGACTCTGAATATAGCAACAGAGCACAGAGAAGCCAAAGCAAAAAAAAAAAAAGAAAAAGAAATTAGGATATTAAGGAGCTGAACAGAAGGTTTCAAAAAGCAGTGAGGGAAAACAAAGTAAAGTATTATAATGATATGTGCAAAGAGCTGGAGTCAAGAAAATCAAAGGGGCTGAACTCACTCAGCATTTGTAAAGCACAAGGAACTGAAGAACAAATTCAAATGTCAACTTGCTATATACTTAAGGATGTTTTGGGCAGAATACTAAAAGATCCAGGAAGTATTAAAGGAAGATGGAAAGGGTATACAGAGTCATTGCACCAAAAGGAATTGGCAGACACAGTAGAATTTCAAGAAATAACATATGAGCAAGAGCCTATGGTGATGAAGAAAGAAGTTCAAGCTGCTTTGAAGGAATTGGCAAAAAGTAAGGCCCCAGGAATTGATGTATACCAATTGACATATTTCAACTAACAGCTGTACTCAAGTCGTGTCAAGAAATCTGGAGAACAACCACTTGGCCAACTGACTGGAAGAGATCTGTATTTGTTCCCATTCCAAAGAAGGGTGATCCAAAAGAGTGTGAAAATTATCAAACATGAAAATTATCAAACACTGATATCACATGCAAGCAAGATTCTGCTGAAGATTATCCAAAAACGACTGGAACAGCACATCAACAGAAAACTGCCTATAGTGCAGGCTGGGTTTAGAAGGGGTCATAGTACTGGGGATATTGTAGCTAATGTTAGATGGATCTTGGCTGAAAGTAGGGAGTACCAGAGAAATGTCTATCTGTGTTTCATTGACTATGCAAAGTCTGACTGTGTGGATCACAACAATTTGTGACTAACTCTGAGAAGAATGGGAATCCTAGAACACTTGATCATGCTAATGCAAAACCTATACTTGGACCAGGAGGCAGTTGTCAGAACAGAGCAAGGAAACACAGCATGGTACAAAACTGTGAAGGGTATATGCCAGGGATGTGTCTTATCTCCCTACCTTTTCAACCTGTATGCAGAACAGATTATCTAGGAGGCTGGACCATATGAGGAGAAATGTGGTATCAGGATTGGAGGAAGATTCATCAATAATCTGCACTGTGCAGATGACACAACCCTGCCTGCTGAAGCTGAGGATGACCAGAAGCGCTTACTACAAAAGGTCAAGGACTGCAGCCTTCAATATAGATTGAGGCTCAATATCAAGAAAACAAAGATTTTCACCACTGGGCCAAATGGCAGCATCAGGATGGATGGTGAAGAGATTGAGATTGTTCACAGCTTTAGTTTGCTTGGTTCCAAAGTCAACACTCCCAGCACCAGCAGCCAGGAAATTAAAAGATGTTATTGTGATAGGAAAGTCTGTTAAGGACCTCTCTGAAGTACTAAAGAGCAATGGTGCCACTCTGGAGACTAAGGTGCGCCTGATACAGGCCATGATCTTTGCAATTACTTGCTATGCATCAGAGAGCTAGACAATGACTAGGGAGGACAGAAGGAGAAGTGATGTCTTTGAGCTGTGGTGTTGGGGAAGTGTACTGAATATATCATGGACTACTAAGAAAACAGTTTATCCGAGACAGGGTTAAACCAGGCTGCTCCTTGGAGGCAAGGATTCTGAAACTTCATCTGACATGCTTTGGACATGTTGAAAGGAGAGACCAGTCCCTAGAGAAGGACATCATGCTTGGGAGGGTGGAGGTACAGTGCAGGAGAGGAAGACCTTCTATGAGGTGGACTGATTCAGTGTGACTGAGGTAATCGGAGTAGGTGTGTCAGACGCAGTGTGACTGGCATAGGACAGAGCAGGGTTTAGGGCTGTTGTTCAGTCGCAGGAGACTTGATGGCACATAACAACCACCACCACCATAAACTTAGCTAAAAAGAAAAAATGAGAGACATAAAGAATATTATTACTCAATCAAAGATTGTAAGTTTATCATCATTATTGCTAATGTTTTCATGTTCAAGTGAATAATATATTGGCAAATGAAGTTGGATACACTGCTAAAAAGTCTGGAAAACAGTTGTCTCAATAGGAAAAAAGAAAAATTCATTAGAAATACTTTCTTTTTCTCGATAACACTTATTACTATATGATATCATTTTTATGTTGCTTTTGACTATCTCCTTCTGTTGTTGCTGTTGTTAGATGCCATCAAGTCAGGTACAACTTACAGCCACCCTATGAACAAGAGATCTGAACCCTGTCCTATCATGTGCCATCCTCAACATCTCTGACACACTTGAGTCCCCTGGAAGAGTCACTGTGTCAGTCTTGTTGAGGGTCTTCTCTCCACTGACTCACTCCATTTCCAAGCATGATGTCACTTTCCAAGGAATGGCCCCTCCTAGCAACACACCCAAAGTATGTGATGTGAAGCTGTGCCACCACTGTTTCTAGGACACACTCTGGTTGTACCTCTTCCAAGACACATTTATTCATTCTTTTGGCAGTCGACGGGATATTCAGTACTCAGACTGTCATATCTATGAAAGCAGGGGGTTTGTCTACTTTGTTCACTGCTGCTTCCTACCACTTATAACAGTCACTGAGGGAGATCTGATGGCACAGCTCGAAGTGTGTTATGCTCCTAAGTTAAAAGTGGTATGTCTCATTGGCAGTTCAAATCTGCCAATGGCTCCAAGGGAGAGAGATGAGCCATCTTCTCTCTAGTGAATTATAGCCTCCAAAAGTCTTACTGGATGGTAATGAGCTGATGTCACTGTCAACAGCAGACATGTGATATTGTGAAATGCTAAGTGTGGAGTGACATATTCTTGCAGTACAGAATCTATTACATATCACTGCTTCTGATATGAACCCCATAAATTGGGAAAATAAGATAAAAGTACAATTAGTAAAGACAGTTCTGCCAGGAAAGAGAGGCTCTTGAGAGTGATTCGGACTGATGGCGTGAAGCACAAATGTCCATCACAATGCGAAATCAAAGAAAGTTTTAAATGATTAAAACAAATGTCACAAGTCCCTCACATTTAGATTCATGCATTTAACTAACAGATTGAGCTCCTGTGTACATACATGCCTGAGTGTTTGCTTTTTCTCTTTTTTAATCTTTTCCATTTTTTTCAAAAAAGTTATTTGATTTTTCTTGCTCACAGCAAATCAGAAGGTACAACTGGAATGGCATTATATGAGGAGGCTCACGAGTGGAAGAGACAGTCTGGCAGCCAGTATGCTGACAACGAGGAAAAAGAAAACAAAGCAGACACTAAAAAAAGCACAGGAACTTGATATCACTTTGTTTTGATTCAGATATATCCATACACAAATACACAAATACACAGTCATTCACACACACACACAAACACACACACACGTATATTTATCTTTCTCAGGAAAGCTTTGCTATTTCAGTATTCAGTAAATGTATTGATGAAACAAGCAGGAAAAAGCTTAAATTATGTTTTACAGCTTTGAAGGCAACAAGGAGTCACTTCAACCATTAATTTCTATAAAAATGATAAAAGAAAAAAAGATCACTGGTTATTTAGGGTGCAAGTAATTTTGCACTGTGAAACATCTCATCCACAATGATGACATCAGCTACCTTGCTTGATTTTGTTTTGAGAGCCTATTATGTACAAGGCTATCCCTTAAGTCCTTTAAATATAGCTGCTATGCTATTTCTCCAAACAACCCTCTGACAAAATAATCCTCATTTTCAAGACTAGGACACTGAAATCAGAGAAGGTAAAGGCATATACAAAATCAGAAGGCAAGAGAGCCAGGATTCAAATGTAGGAGTCTGGATGAGTAAACGCAGGCTGCTTCCATAGTACTAAAAAGCCCGGCAAATGATGTTTTAACCTCAAGAATCATACGCTGTGGAGAATGTGGCTTCTGGAGCCACATCATCATGGCTTCCAAATTCATAAACTCAAATTCATGTTTACAACCCCTTTTCATTAATTATCTTTCTATTCAAAAGACACAATTTCCATTTGTGACAAAGAATGCAACCGTATTTATTAAGTAATCACCAAGTAAAGAGCGCTGGTGGTAAGGTCTAAAGATAGTTGTACTATTAATCCAAAGACCATGCCACATTGGTAGTTGGTATCCATCAGTAACTCCAAGAGAAAAAGATGAGCAGTGTAATTTACAGCCTGAGAAGCTCAATAAAGGGTCAGCTATGGGTCGGTTACAACTCAATGGCAATGAATTTACATTCTGAGTTAGTTATCAAGTCTGCATTATTTATTGATAACTTCAATGAACTATCAAATATTTTACCTTCTATTTCCCAGTCAATGAAAGATACAAGACTATTATATTGTTGTTGTTGTTGTTAGGTGCCACCGAATTGACCACAGTTTGAAACAAATAATGTATGATTCAGATGCATTTCAGAGAGTTGTTAGAAGATAAAACAAACTCATGATGAGAAATTCTCAAAACTCCGATTTTTCCCACTTCCACTGCGCCCAAACCAAACCTGTTGCCATTGAGTGGATTCCAATAGAATAGAGCAGAATTCAACCATAGTGTTTTTAAGGCTATAAATCTTTATGGAATCAAATTTCCTCACTTTTCAATTGAGGAGTAGGTGGTAAGTTTGAACCTCTAACCACTCAGTTAATAGTCCAGCACATAATCACAGCATCACTGGGGATTCTTGGTTCCACATTAAGAGGAAATGTTATAGACTATTTTGGAAGTATTTCTTTGGCAAGATAGAGTATTTCATGTTTCCTTTCTATAGCATAAGAAATATGCCAAATAGGACTGAAAGTATTTTATTGTATCTTCTGCTTATGTAAAATTCCAACTTACCATATCTGTGCTAAAACAGGTTGTGGTAACCCAGACTGAAAGAAAAAGTTCCGAGCTTGATCACCTGTAAATGCAATGGGAAAGAAGTTTCAGAAGAAAACAACAGCGGTGTCAGAAATCTTCTCACAGTAAAATTGCAAAAAGAAGAAATAAGCTGGCCATCCTGCAAATCTGCAGTTGATACATGGTTAAAAAGTCCAATGTGAAGGCTTTACGAAATAGCGAGCTAAATGCAAGTGAGGTGACTTTGTAATGTCATTTTTACAATCATCTCAAAAGGCTCAACTATTTTCAGAGGCACACTGTTCACCCTAATAAATCTGCTGTTAACTCAGAGGTTGCCAGCTAGCCAGTAACAACAAAGCAAATGGCAGAAATCCTGAAGAAGTCAATGATCCAGATTATTAGTTCATAAAAATGCTAAAAATCGCCTCCCCTATATCTACATGTAAAATTTTAAGTATCTTTATTATCTGTACTGAAGATAAGTGACAATATTTAAAAGAATTAACACTGATGATTAAGAATTAATAAATTAAAGAGCATTATGATAATATAATCTCTTCCCATGCAATTTACTGTCTCTGAAAACCCACTGGAAGGTCAGTTATGGGTCAGTTCCAACTCACACAAAAGCAAATCCCCAGGAAATTCAGATCTCACTTTTTTCTGAAGTTAATTCCTGAAGAGTAATCAAACAGGAAAGATAACAGAAAAGCCAAAGTACAAAAGGAACTTTAAGGACACAGCAAAAGGAGAAACAATTTTTTTAATAGTTCAAAATCTGCTCATTTATTTAATAATTTCTCAAACCAATCTAAGACTAGAATTAAGTAACTATTTTAGATCAAAAGCCATAGGATAATCCTACATTCCATAAGGCATGTGGCCCTTTGATCTTAACCAGCTCCCAACAGAGATGAGCCTGAAAGAAGTGGTTTGACATTTATTAAGGTCATGCACAGGGAGCTCTGGTGTCCTAGTGGCAAGACGCTGCACTGCAATCCCAGAGGTATGCGGTTCAAATCCACCAGATGCTCTGCTGGAGGAGGGAGCAATCTCCTCCTGTACCAGTCAGATCTGATTTGATGGTACATGTAAAAAGAATACAATTTACAAAAAAAAAAAAAAAAGTCGTGCACACAAAATTTGAATGGATTACGGAAAAAAGCAATTGCAAACCAACAAACTAACAAAAAATGCAAGAAAGTTAAACAGTCGCCTCACTCATATGTGCCTGCCACTTCAGTCTTGCCTACGAGATTTTCCACAGATACGTATGTATTACTAATGACAAGCAGGCAGAACAGTAAAAATGTTAAGTACAATTACCAGTAATAAATCCAGATATTGGCTTTAAACTGTGGAATTGTTGATCATGCTTCGCTCTTTCCTCTACAGTTATAGCCCAGATATCCAGGCTGCCTATAATTAAAAAGGGGGGGGTGACAAATAGGTTATTCAGTGTGAAAATACGTACTACTTCCACAGAATTTTAAGGTCCTGTTGATAAGTTATAAATGAAGATCTTTTTGTTTTGAAAAGTACACACATAAAACTAGAAAATTAAGATTAAAGAAAAAATACAGGGAATTGGCGCAGTGATGGACAGAGGGAGAATTTAGTCATTTGAACAATATGTACTGAGGGACTTACATGCTTCAGGCGCTGCTAGATATGGGGATAAAGAGGTGACCATGACAGACATGATTTCTGTCCTCACAAGTTTTACTATCTTATAGACAAACAAATCTGTCTTGGAAGAAGTGCAACCAAGGTGCTCCTAAGAGGCAAGGATGGGGAGACTTCATCTTACATACTTTGGACATGTTGTTAGGAGAAGCCAGTCTTTGGGGGGAAAATACCAGGCAGGGAAAGGTGGAGGGTCAGAGAAAGAGATGGATCCACAACAAGATGGATCGACATAGTGAATATAACAAGCCTGAATCCACTGCGGTAAAGTCCTAGCAGAGATCAGATGACAAGGCACAGGATAGGCCAGGACTACTGTTTATAAGGTCGCTGTAAGCTGCAGTTGATTCAATGGCACTTAAAAACATGATTACTAAAGGGACCTTTATTACTGTTTCAGGATTAATCCTGAAATTAAGAACAAAAGCAAATGATATTCAGTAATTTAAAGGCAAAACTGAATGAACACAAAATAGGTTGTAACTCGAATGATCTTCAAAATATCAAGAATTTCCTGTGCTAGAATCCTACGTGGGCCTTCACAGGTTTAATGAAAGGATGGTGCCTCATGCCTTCTTCCTCTCTTTATGATGTCGAGATTAGAAAGTTACCAAGAGTAATACATGAATTTCAGGATAAACTTAAACAAAAAGCATTACAAAAAGTTGTCTAAAATCTATGAAGGAACTCCACATTGACTGGACAGTTAACAACATGAGAATTAGTGTAAATTTTTTTATATTGTATAATAAGGTGTTGGGGAGCTCTGGTGGCCTAGTGGCAAGAAGCTGCACTGCAATCCCAGAGGAACACAGTTCGAATCCACCAGACGCTCTGCCGGAGAAGGAGGCGCAATATCCTCCTGTACCAGTCAGATATGATTTGACGGTACACGCACACAAAATAAAAAAAAAATAAGGTATTGTAGTTTAGGTTGTTGAAAAGGTTTTCTCGGTTTTTAAAAACATAATAATTGACGGATGAAATATTATGATAAAACAGGGAATTGCTTCAAAAGAATCCAGATGAAACAATGTTGACCCTGAGTTGGTAATTATTAACAACAGATAGCCACATGAAGATATTCAAGTTTGTGTATATCTGAAACTTTTCATAATAATATTTTTTTGTAAAAAAATAGTCTCAAAATACTTTACAAAGAAAAATTATTTAAAACTTACCACCAAAAGGTGTTGGAAACTGAGCCATGGTTCTGTTACTTTTACCTTGCTAATCGCCGCCTGTAATTGAAACACATTTTAAGGTTTATGAAAGTTTCATTCATGCATACTTACAAATTTATTTATATATTCTCTAAGTACCAGAAGACTAATTCTAAACTAGAGTACAATCCCATAAAAGAAAGTGAGAATTCAGAGATTCACTCATTCATTCTTTTCATAGCTTCTTCGTGACAGATACAGTGTTAGGAACTGGAGGTTGTCGTTAAAAAAATTGTCCTTATTTCTGGAGAAGACTCCTGGAAAAAATGGAGTGCCTTGATCTGGGACTTTCAGGCTGTGCCTGAGGATTTGTGCTGGCAAGTGGATGCTTGCCAGACCACAGAGGTCAACATCAATTAACTTCAAGAGGTATGAATAAGTCTATAAAGCTGTGGTTAGGTACCACTGAGTCGAGTATAACTCAGAGCAGGCATATGAACAACATAACTGAACCCTATCCTATCCTGTGCTATTCCCATGATCTCTGGCACACTTAGTCTCATCAGAAAAGAGTGGTCATTAAAAGCCCTCAGAGAGTTTTCTAGTCCGCAAAGACAGTGTCAGACCCCCTCTATCAGATACAGAAGCTCCACACTGGGGACTTTCTTGGACCTAATCCATGCATTTCTTGCTCATGATGAGTCTAATTTGTACCGTTTATCTATAATAAATCTATCATTGCAAGAATAGTATCTTCCAGAAAGTTCTAGAAGCTGTTTCAGAAAACTATCAAACCCAAAGAAAATGAAGAAGCCAGTAATCTGCAACTGGGTATCTGGTTTTCTAAAGGATGATGTTCTTCTAATCTGTGGTATCTGACTTAGCTCCAGGGGGTCAGAGAGAATGTGCCTTACAGGTAGCTGGTGTAAAAAGTTGAGAAAGTGGAAAGTGGGTCAATACTCACATTTTATTATTACATTTATATTATGATAGCTAAGAAGCTATCATAATAACCATGTAAGATCTATCCCAGAAATACAAGTTCAGTTTAACCTCAAAAATGTAGGTAATGTTGGTGGGATTGTAAAATGGTACAACCACTCTGGAAGGCAGTTTGGCAATTCCTCAAAAAGTTGGAACACAGAAATTCCATATGACCTAGTTATTCCATTACTTGGAATATACTCTGAGAAAATGAGAACTGAGGCTCAAATGGACACTTGTATATCAATGTTCATAGCAGCATTATTCACCATTGCAAAGACATGGAAACAGCCCAGATGTCCAACCACAAACGAACAAATTGAGAAGTTGTGGTACATTCATACAATGGAATACTACGCAGCACATAGGAGCAATGATTTTATAAAGTACTACCTTACTAGGGAGGGACTGGAGAGCATTATGCTGACTGAACTATATCAGTCCCACAACGACAAATACTGTATAAAGCCATTATTGTAGAATGAGTATGAAGATCTAAGAGCAGGGAGAGTGGAAGCAGAGGGGTGAAGATAGATAGTGGGAGGGTGTTAATCACAGGGTTGCAAAATTCGATGGGGGGGTGAAGCAAATGGGAAGGGTCTCTCGTGAAAAAACAATGTATTCAAACTTTGTAAACAAATCAGTATAAAATTAAAAAAAAATGAAAAATATCAGATAACATAATTCACTATATTAACAGATAATCGTATGGTACAGGACAAGATAGTGCTCAGATATTAGTCTCGACTGTACCTAACAACATATCATGGACTGAATCATGACCTCCATGAAACGATAACTGTAGGAGAGATGAGAGTGGATGCAACACTCCTTAATTCAACCATAGTCCTGATTGGGTATAAAGGGAGTTCCCCTAGGGTGTGATCTTTAATATCTCACCTCATTAGAGCTAAATTAATTACTTGGAGTGCATCTTTTTGGACCAGTGCAACAAAGTTCTTTGATAATGGGGAAGGCCAAAACACATGGAGGTCTCCAGAGAACAGTGGGCCTACAGATGCTAAAGGAAAGACTTTTCCTCCACCACTGACAGAAAGAGCGCAACCTCTTCCCTGGAGCTGGCATCTATCTGGAGTTTGTTCTATACAGTCAGAGAATAAACTTCTGTTTGCTAAAGTCATCAACTTGTGGTCCCTTTGTTATAGCAAGATTAGGTTTCTAAGATAGTGCAGGAAAAAAGGCTTCTGACAAAAACTCAACAGTCAGGGTAAAAAGATTACATCAAACTAGGATTAAGAGGAAACGTGCTCAAACAATATAAAAAATTTAAGAAAAACTATAGCTAGCTTTTTATTGGTATTGGCAAGCTAATACGAAAATTTATATGGAAATAAAAAGAATATCTATCATAACCAAAGCAATTTTTAAGAAGAACAAAATTATAATTTATTCTACTAGATTTCAAGATTTGCATTAAAGAAACAGTAAGGAAGACCTTTTTAGGCATAATGACCAAGAGAAAGAAATGAGAGTCCAAAAATAAATCTATGTATGGTTGGTTAGCCTATTTTATTTTTTTTCCATTTTTTATTTTGTTTTATTATTTTGTGCATGTATACTGTCAAATCAGATCTGACTGGTACAGAAGGAGATTGCCCCTCCTTCTCCAGCAGAGCATCTGGTGGATTCGAACTGAGATTTTATTTCTTAAAAAATAATGTGGCCAAAGAAAACCAGAAGAAAAGAAAAAGTCTTTTAGAAAATTGATTTAGACCAATGAGATACTCAGGGCGATGGGTGAGGGGAATTGATGCATCCATATCTTTATTTCATCACAAAATGCATACAAATTAACTTAAAATGAACCACAGACTTAAATGTAAAATGATACAATGTCATATAAAAATTGTCAAAGAAAATATGGGAGAATATATTTGCCATGTTTATCTAGTCAATAATTTCTTTGAAAACAAAAACTATTAAAAAGAAAAACTTAACAAATTAGTTCATCAAAATCACTTTGTCTCTTTAAAGGTACCAGGAGGAAAACAAACAAAACAAAAATGCAAGCCACAGAATAGGAGAACACATTTATAAAACATTTATCAGATAAAAGACTTGATTCAACATGTATAAAAAAATTCTTATTGTTAAAAATAAAAAAAGAAAAGGATACAATTCAGTAATTGGTAAAAGATGTAAACATACAAACAACACAGAAAATAACTTATGGAAATGGTCATCGAATACAAGAACAGTTACACAACGTCATTCGTTATCAGGGAAATGTAAATGAAAACGGCAGTGATGTAGATATATCCCAAGAAAATGAGAACTGAGGCACAAATGGAGATTTGTACACCAATGTGCATAGCAGGGTTATTCACCATCACAAGAATGTGGAAACAGTCCAAACATCTAACCACAATCATATGGATTGAGAAATTATGGTACATTCATCCACAGGATAGAATACTAACAACATGTAAAAACAATTATTTTGAAATTGCTACCTAATCTGGGAAGTACTGGAGAGCATTATGCTAAGTGAACTCATTACTCAGTCCCATATGGACAAATACTGTATAAGACCATTACTGTAGAAATAGGTAACTAGTAAAACCTGTATGAAGATCTAAGGGGGTGCAGAGAGGTAGGGACAGGTAGGGGGTAATCAAAGGTTACAACATTTGATGAGTGGAGGAATGGGAAATATCTTGTGTAAAACATTGTATACAAACTCTGTAAGTAAACCAGTATAAAATAAAAATTTTATTAGAAAAAAATTATTAAAATTAAAAAGACTGGATGTCAAGTATTAATGAAGATATATTGTATCTGGAAGTTCATAAACTAGTAACAATAATGTAATGGTACAACAATTGCTTCTAAAAATCCACCAGAGGGTCATCTACGGGTCAGTTCTGACTCAATAGCACATAACACAACAATGGTATAACTACTTTGGAAAACATTTTGGCAGTTCTTAAAAAATTAAATGTGTACCTAACATTAAGAGAAATGAAAATTTGTGTCCACACAAAGATTCCTACCAGCTTTGTATTTAAGAATAAAAAACTGGAAACCCAACTGTAAACTATCTCATGACTGGACAAACTGTATTACATCCATACAAAGATATACTACCAGAAAGAAAAAAGGAAAGTAACTGCTGCTACAAGCAATAATGCTTGCATACTTACATGCTTAATTTCAAAATAACTATCCTGGGTTAGAGAAGACAGGTTAAAAAAAAAAAAGAAGGGCCCTAGCAGCATGATCGCTAAGGAAGTACACTGCTAACCCAAACCACAACTTTCTAGCAGTTCAAATCTATCAGTGGCTCTGAGAGAGAAAGATGCACACTCTTCTCATGTGATATACAGCCTCAGAAACCTGACGGAGGATCAGCTATGGATTGTTTTGGACTCAATGACAAGAATTGAATTGTAGGGGCAGGAGGGAAGTTTGAACTCGTCACGGTAAAAATTCTGGACATCCTAGTAGGGAGCACTGAGTTGAGTTACAATCCAAAGGCATGCAGTTAGAATCCACCAGTTGCTCTGCCAGAGGACTGGCAATCTCCTCCCACGCAATTATACGACCTCTGAACACCCACAGGAGGGTCAGCTACGAGTTAGTTTTGACTTGAAGGTACACAAGAAGTTAAATATAAATTTGGCAGAACTTTAGCAGAACTCCCATCTAGCCATTAAGAAGAATTCATACTGAGACGGATGTCAAAAAAGTCTCTGAATATTGCACTAGAGCATCAAAAAGCCAAAGCAAAGGCAGGAAGTTAAGGAGCTGAATAGACGATTTCAAAGGGCCACTTGAGAAGCTAAAGTATTATAATGAAATGTACAACGAACTGGAGTCCAAAAATCATAAGGGCTGAACTAACTTGGCATTTCTTAAGCTGAAGGAATTAAACAATTCATGCCTCCAGTTGCAATACTTAAGAATGATTCAGGATGAATTAAAAGAAGATAGGAGTACACAGAGTCACTATACGAAAAAGAACTGGCTTACAAAGATTTTTTGTGAAACATATGATGAAGAGACAATGGTGATGAAGGAAAAGAAGTCTGCTCTGAAAGAACTGGAAAAAAAACAAGGCCCCAGGTATTGATGGAATACCAGCTGACATATTTCAACAAAGAGATGCTGCCCTGGACATGCTCACCAGGTTATAACAAGAAATCTGGAGGACAACTACCCAGCCAACTGATTGGAAGAAATCATATTTATTCCCATTCCAAAAAGAAGGTGATTAGAATGTGGAAAGTATCAAGCAATATCATAACTATTACATGGAAGCAAAATTCTGCTGCAAATTACCCAAAAATAATTGGAACAGTACATCAACAGAGAACTACAAGAAATACAGGCTGGGTTTAGAAGAGGCCATGGTGGCCTACAGTCATGGGAACTGTTGGCCCCCTGTTTTTCACACTCTCTGTTCTATATCATTCCTGGTAGTCTGTGTCATTATTAATAATTATAAAATTATTTCACTCTTTGGGACCCTTGGTCTGCAACATTCTGGCACCCTGAACCTAGGGACAAGGT
>NW_006399801.1:12733705-12734833 GCF_000299155.1 Elephantulus edwardii
AAGGTGTTAAGATTGGGTCGGGGAAACTTCCAAGGGGGCCTGTCAGCTCGGGGCCCCACAACAAACAATGCGAGCTGCCAGCAGTATCTCACTGTGATCGAAGACAGTATGTCTCAGACTTATTTCATGTCACCTCGGGAAGCGCAGCATTAGATATAGCTCTTACTGACAATACTACTTTTACCAGAATTGAGAGTTTATAAGGTACCGACTAATATTTTTGGACTGATTCCAGAAAACTGTGTTCAATTAATTACTGGAAGAAGTAGTTTAACGAACAAGGGTATCTTTGTTCATCTGGGGATTATTGGCTCTGATTATGAAGGAGAAATAAGTATAATGGTATCTACTAGACAGCCTCAGAATCTACAAAAAGGTCAAAGAATTGCTCAATTATTGTTGCTACCTTATATTAAGCAAAAGGCTGCCCCTATAAAGAGACTAGGAAGTTTTGACAGTACAGGATCAAATATATACTGGAATACCATTATTAATGATGAGAGACCACAAATGATTGTTACAATTGAAGGGCATAAACTACAAGGCTTGGTTGATACTGGGGCTGACGTTTCAATTGTGGCTACTCATCACTGGCCCCCAGAACTAGCATTAAAAGATGTTTCTGTTATTTTTACTGGAATTGGTACTATGACTGGAGTGAAACCGTGAACATGTTTTAGAATGTGAAGGTCCAGAAGGTCAAAAGGGTAAATTACAACCTTTTGTAGCTGATATTGCGATTACACTATGGGGCCGAGATTTATTACCTCAGTGGGGAGCTACATTACAAATTCTGATTATTTCAACTCCAGCAAAAAATATGATGCTAAATATGAACTATATTCCAAGAAAAGGGTTAGGGAAAAGGAAACAAGGAATTGCTAGTTTTCAAGAACCTAAATTTAATCAATCACAGAAAGGATTAGGATATCCAAATTTATAATGAGGGCCACTGTTCCTCATGTTCTCTGCTTAACTTGGCTAACAGAAAAAACCAATTTGGGTGGAGCAGTGGCCACTTACTAGAGAGAAATTATAAGTTTTAACAGTATTTAGCAGCAGGTCATATTAAACCACTAGTCCTTGCAATGTTACTAATAAAAAAAAGAAATTCGGTAAATGGACTAA
>NW_006399801.1:12736521-12745721 GCF_000299155.1 Elephantulus edwardii
ATCCAATAAGACTTTTATTTTAAGAATTATCTTCCCTCTGTAACTTGATTTGTGTCATTGTTAGAATCTCTAAGTGGAATATTATTGCTTTTCATTGTTGACTCATGTACTTTTAACTTGTTAGTGAAATATGTGTCTTCTAGACTGCAGCAATTCCATGATGTATCTTCAAGGATATGAACGTGTATCCCTAAGCACAATTGATAACAGTGCATCTAAATTCCAAAATCAATCTCCTCAAAAGTATATGTGTTTCCTATTGCCAAAGGGCCATTCAGAGTAGTGAGAGAAGATCTTCACCCTGAAACCTACAGCGTCCCTTTTCAGCAGGAAGTAGCAAAGAGAGTCCGCCGCCCCATTTTCCTTATGAATCACGGTGAAATCTCTCTCAGGGAGGAGTGACAGGGAATGGCAAAGGACTCATGGACAAAGGAGATTAATCAGAACTGGTTTTGATGGGGACTATGCCAACATAACAATGGAAGCCAACCCTCAGGGAATGCTGCTTTATTGGAAGTATTTTTGTGAACTTATTTTTGCTTTCTTGGTTATATTTGTTCGATTATATATAAAGTATTAAGAGACAAGGAAGAATGAATCCTGAAGAAAAGAAATTATGCTCATCTTGATAATCTCAAAATTATGATTAAAACAAAAGAGGGGGAAATGAGGGAAGCTGAATATCAAATTTACTAATAGTAGACCAAAAACTACATCAGAAAATGAGGGATGCTTAATACAAGCTGAAGGTCACCTTGTGGCACTAAGGTGTTCCCTAAGAGTCAACATTGTTCTTAGTTTGTATCAACTGAATCCCCCCCTCCTGAGATTAGCATAAAGAGGAACTTGGCCTTATCTGTAAAAGACTTCACCACTATCCTTTGGTTTGGTTTTGTACTTCCTTATGATTTTACTTTGTTTACCCTCCCTATGATTCTAAATGAATACTCAGAGAAGCATGGCTTGGGGCCTTCAGTCATGGGAACTGATGGCCCCCTGTTTTTCACACTCTCTGTTCTATATTAAAAATAAATAAATAAATAAAGAGGCCATGGTACCAGAGACATTATTGTCATTGTCAGATGGATTTTGGTAGAAAGCAACGAGTATCAGAGGAGTACCTATCTGTGTTTCATTGACTCGACAAAGGCATTTGACTGTATGAATCACAACAAATTGTAGTTAATCTTGAGGAAAATGGGAACCCCAGAACACTTTATTGTGCTCATTTGAAACCTATACATTCACCAGGAAGCAGTCCTCAGAACAGAGCAAGGAAACACTTCATGGTTGAAAAATCAGGAAAGGAGTGCATCAGGGATGTGTCCTGTCTCCATACCTTTACAATCTGTATGAAAAACAGGTCATTGAGAGGCTGGATTTTATGAGGAGAAATGTGGCATCAGGATTTAAAGAAAAGTCATCAACAACCTACATTATGCAGATGACACAAACTTGCTTGCTGAAACCTGAGGAGGACCTAGTGTTTGCTGCAGAAAGTCAAGGACTGTAGTCTTCAATATGGATTGAAGATCAACAGCAAGAAGACAAAGATTCTCACTACTAGGCTAATTTGCCAGCACCATGACAGATGGAGAAGAGATTGAGGTTGTTAAACAAGTTCAGCTTGCTCAGTAACACAATCAACACTCTTAGCACCAGCAGTCAGGAAATCAAAAGACAAACTGCATTGGGGAAGTCTTCTGTCAGGGACCTCTCCAAAGTGCTAAAGAACAGTGATGTCAGTCTAAAGACTAAGGTGTGGCTGATCCAGGCCATGGTCTTTGCAAATGCTATACATCAGATACCAGGACAATGACTAAGGATGACAGAAAAAGAACTGACACCTTTGAACTGTAGTCCTGGAGAACAGAAAATACCACAGAACAAAAAGAGAACAAACAGGTCTATCTTGGAGAGGGTGAAACCAAGTTTCTCCTTGGAAGTTGGGATTGTGAAGTTCCATCTCACACATTTTGAACATTTGGCCAAGATGAACCAGTCCTTGGAGAAGGACATCATGCTCTGAAGGGTGGAGGGACAGCAGAGGAGAGGAAGACCTGGATGAGACAAACTGATACAATAACTGGGGCAATGGGAGTAGGTGTGTCGTATTCAGCAAGACTGGCTCACAACAGGGCTGCTGTATGATAGTTATGAGCTGACTCGACTCTATGGCATCTAACAACAACAACACAACTAAAAAGTTTAAGTGACTAGTGATTTTCCAAGTACCTTTTTTATTAACAAATGCACGTAACATTTATCTTCTCATTTTACATGTCTTATAAGTCATAATAACTGTTATTTCACAATAGTATATTTCAAATGTCAAAAGTGAAAGTCATTGCTGTGGAGTTGGAATCAATTCATAGCTGACCCTTTTCATCAGATCAGCTCAGAAACACAGGTTTCTGAGGTTATAAATTGTATGGAGGAGGAAGATTGCCCATCTTTCTCCTGAGGAGTTACTGGTGGATTTGAACTCCTAGAGAAGTGTGGTTTTAGGGTTACCAGCACGATTCCTTATTGACTACACTATCAGACTCCCTGAGGTAAAATGCCATATAGGTTAAAAATCATATGGTCATAAAAATGCCATTAAAAACTTGAGCTCATCTCTGTACATACTGACCAAAGTCTTTGTCCCTGATGTCACAAGTAATAGAACATTCAATTATGAACTGAAAGACTGGCAGATCCCACCCATCCAGAAGTGTCTCAGAGGACAGGTCTAGTAATCAGATTCACTGAATCACTGAATCATGGTGACCAACAACTACAATACAAATTACAGTGGAAAATATGTGAATATCAAATTGTTGTTGTTATGCACCATTGATTCAGAAACAACTTATAGTTGACTCTCTGGTAGGTTTTCGGAGATCATAAATCACATGGGAGGAGAGTACCCCTCTCTCTCCACTGGAGCAACTGGTGGAGTCTAACTGCCCACCTTTTGAGTAGGCAAAGCAACTCCTTGTGTAACTAGATTAGGTCACCAGAGCTCCCAATATCAAATTACCCTTCAATTTATAAACAAAGTTCTAATAAGACAGACAACAGGCTAGATGTCTCACAGAACATGTCTCTCAGAATTAGGCAAAATTAAAATATTGCTAAATGGTTACATGTAAGCTGCTCTTATTCTTAAATGTCTTTGAGTCAAGTATGACCCATAGTGACCCTATGAACAACAGATGTGAACCCAGTTCTATCTTGTGCCATCCTCACACCTCCTGACACACTAGAGCCCAAAGCAGCACTGTGTCATCAACCTGACAAGGATTTTTCTCTCCTTTGTCAATCCTCCACCTTTCCAAGCATCCTTCCCCAAGGAACAGGTCCTCCTTGCAACATGCCCAAATATGTGAGGCGAAGTCTCATCATCCTTGCCTCCAAAAGGCACTCTGGCTGCACCATTTCCAAGACATATTTCTTTGTTCTTCTGACTGTCCATGGGATGTTCAGTGTTCTTCTCCAACACCACAGCTCAAAGCGTGATCAATTCTTCTGTCATCATTATTCATTGTCCAGCTCTCAGATGCATAGAAAAGAATTGACTGGAAAAGCCATGGCTTGAATTATATGCACCTTGGTCCTCAAACTGACATCATTACTCCTCAATAATTTGGATAGGTCCCTAACTGCACATTTTCCCAGTGCATTAGGTCTCCTGATTTGCTAACTATTGGTACCAAGGGTGTTAATTGTGGATCCAAAGAAGATAACATTGTTGACAGTTTCAATCTTTTCGCCATCTATCATGATGCTGCCTATAGGATCAGTGGTAAGTATCTTTGACTTCTTGACATTTATGGTTGTATTCTTTGATCCTCTACAACAACGGCTTCAAGTCCTCCTCACATTGGGCAATCAGTTTACTCCAATCCTGATGTCACATTCCTCTGTGTAAACTCTAGACATAGGCTTCCATTTTCTCATATCTAAAATAAGAAATACAATCAGGCTGCTCCTTAGAAATGAGGATGGTGAAATTTCTCTCATACTCTGAACATGTTAACAGGAGGAACAGTCCCTGATCAGGACCTTGGTCAAGTAGAGGATCACTGTAACAGAGGAAGGGCCTAAATAAGACAGACGAAGAGTGACTGTAGCAATGAGCTTTACACAGCAACAGTACTGAGGGACAGCACAGGACTGTGATTCAGTTATTCACAGGGTCTTTATGAGTATGAGCCAACTCAGTGGCCCCAACCACAAGGCCATTTGAACTGATATTTTACCAAAGTCTGTCCATTGATCATCTTATAATATAGATACTTTTAGATTTACCAAAATTTTTTAATAGTTGAGAAAAAAAAGTAGTTACATTCAAGCCTGAACATTGGTATATTTAATACTTTCCCTTATTCATCTTTTCAAATATGATCAGGTTATTATTACTGTTTAAAGTTTATGGAAATTACAGTTAATACCTTCAAAAGATTCTCACTCTTGTCTAATGGCATAGTGAGTAAGGAGTTAAACTGCCAACTCAGGGGCAGGTACTTCAAATTCACCAGATGTTTCTAGGGAGAAAGTTAAGCAATCTCTTCCTGTGTGATTCACACTCTGAAAATTTGCTGCTGGGTCAATTATGAATCAGTTCGACTCAATCACAATGAGTTTAGAGTTCTTCTAAATCTAATTAATTTACTCAAAAAGTTTTTATTCTCATGTTGTTGGTAAGTGCCGTGTATTCTACAATGACAAAATACTTTGACAGAACTCAAACACTATGAGTCATAGTCAGCCCACAGCAACTTTATGAAGATTTTTTAAAAAAGAAAAAGATCAGAACGTTGCCCAAGCCTATGCCATCCTCATGACTTCCACCATGACCAAGCCCACAGTTGCAGTCACTGTGTCTATCTTGTTGAAGGTCTTCCTCTCTTTCATGGATCCTCCAACTTTAACAGTGTGGTATCTTTTTCCAAAGATTAACCCATCCTGGCAACATGCAAAAAGCATGAGATGAAGAAATATCTCTTTGCCTCCAAGGAGCACCCCTGGTTTCCCTCACTGTGAAACAGACTTGTTTGTTCTTTTGACAGTCCATGGAATATTCAATATTCTTCACCAATACGACAATTCAAAGATACCAGTTGTTTAGTCTTCTTTATTCATTGTCCAACTTTCAGATGCAAAGGAAGCAACTGAAAATAGCATGGCTTGTATCAGGAACACTTTAATCTTTAAACCGACATCCTTAATCTTTAGCACTTTAAAGAAATCCTTGACAGTAAATGCTTTTCTATGCAGCAGTTCTTTTGATTTCTTGTCTATTAGTACCACGGTGGTGACTGAAAATTCAAGTAAATGGAATCCTTACCTTCAACCTTTTCTCCATCTATCATGGTGTTGCTTCTTAGTCCAGTAGTGATGATTTTTGTCCTCTGTTATTGTATGTCATCCATATTCAAGGATGTAGTCTTCGATCTTCTTCAATATGTGCTTCAAGTCTTCTTCACATTCTATAAGCAAGTCTGTCATCTTTATAACTCCAGTTGTGGCAAAATATTCCTCCAATTCTGATGTCATATTCATATTCACAGAATTCAGCTTCTCACACTATTTGCTCAGCATTCAGTTGAATTGGTATTGAGAAAGTATACAACCCCTAATGTACACCGTTTCTGATTTTAAATTTTATTTTAACAAAATGTTCATAAAGCTAGAGCTAGAAAACCAAAAGGGAAGAATACCCTCAGTATGTTTCAAATTGAAAGCATATAGGACAAATTTAAGATTAAAGTTGCATTCTATAGGCAAAATATTTACTCCTATGGACAGTACAAAGCAAAATTTACAAAATACAAAATAGTTATTGTTATATACACAGTAAAGCATGAAAAGATTGTCTTAGAAAATTAGATTCCCACATTCACATCTTAACAGAAAAACCTTAGGTCTCTATTCCTTGAATCAGATTTACCAGCATCAGTGCTGTTCTTAAAGAGTTTCCACTTAAAGACAGAGAGGTAAGAATATCTGTCTAAACTGCATTTATGTACATGTAAATAAGAATATAGTATATGCACACACATGCTTAAATGAAGAAAGTAATAAATGTTGCTGCTGTGTGTGCTGTCGAGTCACAAACGACCCAGAGCTGACTGTCCGGTGGGATTTTAGAGGCAGTAAATCTCATGGGAGGAAACTGCCTATCCTTCTCCTGAGGAGGAAAAGGTGGACTATGTGCCTTTGGGATTGCAATGTAGCACCTATAGTCTCAATAAATACCTAATCTGTAAATTTAATTCTATTAACACCCTTATGTGTAAATAATACTAATATTTCTACCTTATAGATACGGAAACTAAGGCACAATTTATCCAATTATTAAGTGGTAGAAGAAGTCAGTTTAATTTCATAATCCATAATCTTCACCTCATGCTTTCATGAATAAGAATTTACTTAAAGAATCATAATGCTTAGGGTTGTGACAACTCACAGTCACCTTGACAACTCCTAACAACAACAATTAGTTAATTAGTTAAACCCACCAAAGTGGAGCAAGGGAATTAGAATGGGAAAGGAGGATGAGGAAGACTGCTCCAAGCAACACTAAACTGAAGACTGGTTTTTAGGTGCCATTTAGTCAAGTATTGCTCACAGTGATGCTATGAACAACATATGTCACCATTTGTGACATACTTCAGTGCACTGCTGCGGTCAATATGTCAACCCATCTTGTTGGAGGGCTTTTTCTTTTTCACCTACCTTTCCAGGAATGATGTCCCTTTTCAAGGAATAGCCTCTCCTAACTCTGTTCAGACAACAGCTTCTTGATTTAGGTATAGATTTCACATGAGCACAATTAAGTGTTCCAGGAATGCCCATTCTTCTCAAAGTTAACTATAATCTATTATGATCCGTATCGTCAAATGTCTTTGCATAGTCAATAAAGCACAAATAGATCATCATCTGCTATTCTTTGCTTTCAGCCAGGATCCATATGACACCAATAATTATGTCCCTGGTACTAGGCCTCTTCAAAATCCAGCTTGAACATCTGACAGTTCTCTGTCAAAATTATATTCTAGCCACTTTTTTATGATTTTCAGTAAGCTTTGCTTGCACATGATATTAACGATATCATTTTATAATTTCCACATTCTGTTGGATCACTTTTCTTGGGAATAGGAACAAATAAAGCTCTCTTTCAGTCAGTTGGTCTGGCAGCTGTCCTTCACATTTTCTCACATAGACTGGGGTGAACACGGACAGGGCTACAATCTCTTAGTTGAAATATGTCAACTGGAACCCTCCCACCCCATCCCCCCAATTCCTGAGGCCTAACAAAAGGTCAGAGTTAGAAAATTAATTAAAACAACCAAACCGAACAAAATAAAAACAGTATCATTACAGACTACAAAGGAAACTGAGATGGGAGAATGGGCATTAAGGAGAGGAGAGGGAACAGTAAGTTAATAGAATGGTGCCACAAAATTCCATATATTTTTTTTAAAACGTAAGATAAAATCTGGAGTGAAAATGTGTGCAAGGGCAGTTCTATCATATGATAGGATTTCATCAGGGTAAAGTAGATCATTTACACTGAAAACAAAACACAGATACCTATCGATTACAAAGCAAAGAAAGACATTCTTTTAAGGTTCCTGGCTCTGCTATCTGGGAAGCAAGGGTGCAAAGAGATTGGCCCTGGAACCAGAGAAGCAGAACTCTGGGAAGGAGAGGCTGGAATTCTCAGATATAGGGAGCAGTAAAGAGAGAAGACAGTCACAGTGGAGACAAGGGGCCAAACGTGTTTGCTATCTCACAACACTTGACTATCAACATTTTCCCTTTAATTAAAAAGGTAACAGATGATGCTACAATGGATGAATGTAGAAAGTAGAGAGAGGAAAATCCATACTTCACTATTCGAAGCAAACTCTGGTGATAAATGGGTATTTGTATTTCCTTTACAATTATATAATTATGATTCTTTCTCTTTCAGGATTTAGTAAGATAAATGCATTTCCAAAATTATTACAACCTTTATAAGCATGACACTAATTTCAGACTGAGGCAAAAATCTCTATTTACATTAAAAAAAACCACGCACAGACTAAATATTGAGTAATCAAATAGTAGGTTAAAAAACGAGCAGGGAGAAGCAAAGAGAGTACTATAACAAAGTTTGGTTACATACTTGATTTTTAAAACCAAAAGTTAGAACATGTTTGAGAAAATCTTTTATAAAATCTTAATTTGAAATTCAGAAGAAAACTATGTCTACAAAGTCAAACAAAAGGGATCTTTAATTTTAGCATTTACATTGAAATTAAAAATATTAATATATTTAAGACAACCTTAATATAGCTTGTTGCATGCAAGTATTTACATTAATTCTGAAATATTTCTGTATTTAAGAATATCTTTATAAATATGTAGGGAGCCCTGGTGGCAAAATATGTTACATACACAGTGTGTTACATGGTAAGTAACATGTTGCTAAATGAAAGGTCAGTATTCCGGCAGCTCAAATCTACCCAGGCAATGTGCTTCCATTAAGATTTGTAGACATAAAAACCACCACAGACAGTGGGTGTCATTTTGGTCTATAGATGTACATTTCTTTAAAAAAAAAGTTTAAACAGACTTAGTATTGTATTTCTAGAGTTTTGCTATCATAAACACAAAGATTATTCAGAAAATATGAAATAATTTTTCAAGCAAAACTTAAAACCATGTTTGAAATATTTCAAATAGTGCATACAAAACATACTGAATTTGGGAGCTCTGGTGGCCTAGTGGCAAGACACTGCACTGCAATCCCAGAGGTATGCAGTTCAAATCCACCAGATGCTTTGCTGGAGAAGGAGGGGGCAATCTCCTCCTGTACCAGTCACATCTGATTTGACCGTACATGTATAAATAATAAAAAAAAATAAAAAAGAGAAAAAGGGATTAAAACATACCGAATTTAACAAAATTTCAAAATAAAATTAAATATGAGGAAGAAATGTCATGCATCAGTATAATTAAAAGCTTTATAACTTTTACATCAAATGGTTAAAGTTATAATTGGTCTTCAGAAACAAGTATGCCATTGCATTATTCTTTCAACGTTCCTAGTGGCTTGAGTTGAGATTTGTCCACCATGGATAACTCTGCTGATATTTTAAATAACGGTAGCATGGCTTCCAATATCCTGGCAACATTCAAGCCAGTACAGTACTTAATATATA
>NW_006399801.1:12746901-12754567 GCF_000299155.1 Elephantulus edwardii
ATGTATACTGCATTGAAACAGATGAGGGAGAGATCTGTTTAAAAGGGATATATGATTAGGTATTACTGTCATGACAGGAGTCCAGAATGAAGGCTGCAGAGTGGAGAGGACCTAGGCCGAGGGATTGCATAACAATGAAAAAATTTTTCTTTTCCTTTTCAAAAAGAAGAGCAAACTGAGGTGGAGGGGTAGGGAAAAAAGTGCAACAATGAATGAATGGAAATCCAAAGTCTCTGTAAATGTTCATTAAAATAAAAAATAAATTAAAAAATTAATAAGAAAGCTGGCTAGAAGTTATTAGAGAGCAAAGGGGCTAAGGCTATGAGGAGGTCCCCTCCCCTCTTGAAAACAGATTTTTTTTTTCTCTCTCATTACCTTCAAATCAGAACCAACTCATAGCTGACCCTCCAGCTGGTTTTCGGAGACTGTAAATCATCCTAAAAGAGACTGCCCACCTTTCTCCCCTGAGCAGCTGGAGGATTCAAACTGCTGGAGAGGCGCTGCCTTTGGGTTAACAGCACAACTCTCTACTGTCTATGCCACCAGAGTTCTTAGAATTAATTAATCATATATATATACACACACATATCATAAAATCGTATATATATCATGTAATAAAGCACAGAAGAGATGGTTACAGATACTTCAAGCATAATCAAATGTATTTCAGTGCTGGTTGTCTACATTTGAAAGATAAGAATCCTGCAGAACATCTCTGTCAAATGACATATAGTAAAACCTGCAGAAGTCAGAATCTATGTAAGGCAGAAACATGTAGGAGAAAGAAAAATCTAAGAGAAAAGTGGAAAGACTGTACTCTGTTGAAGGTGGAAAACATTCAAGACTAGAAAACAAGACAGTCCCCTCGAGATTGGGCCCTCAAAGACCTCATCATAGTTCATGAATCTATTTTCTGCACGCTCATGTGGGGAGCTCTGGTGACCTAGACAACAGAGAGCTCTAGTGGCCTAGTTGGTGAGGAGTTGCACTGCCAACCCAGAGCCAGATGGCTTGAATCCACCAGTGGCTTCAAAGGAGAAAAAGGGGTAATCTCACATGCAATTTACAGCCTCTGAAAAACCACTGGAGAGTCAGCTATGAACTGGTTTGTTGATTACTGTGTTTGCGGTCTTAATAGCCTGTGAGCAGCCTTCTATAAGCCAAATCTATCAGACCCTACTTGTCTGGAGCAAAATAAAAAGAAAGAAACCAAAGATGTAATGAGGCTACATTGCAAAGAGTCTAAATGAATCAGTGGCCTCATTTACTAGGAATCTAGAAGATCTCCATGGTGTCCCCTTCTACTACTATTAGCCTGATCAGAGTCACACTAGACGTTCCCTGATAGAAAAGGAGAACAATGTGAAACAGAACCTTCAATTCCCAAAATACTATTAAAAACAGATTGACCGCATTGGTTGAGATGAAGGACGCCTCAAGACTTGTTCTAACTAATGATACTCTTCAAATCTGAACCAAAACTAACCCACGGTCACCTTATAGCTAAATAACAAATTAGCATCACCACAAAGTACCGTTCTCCATAAGAATTTTTACTTTAAAACAAAGATGAGAAAGCTAGATTAATGGAAATGGAAGCATCAGAATGGAAATGAAAATGTCCATGCCTTGTGAAGAATGTAGCCATTGTTAATGAACGATTTGTGTACAGAATATTGTATTACAATCTATACTGCTGTGGAAGCCTTCGCCAAAAACACAATAAAATATTATTAAAAGGGGAAAATAATTTTTGGCTTGTACTAAAATAAGTCTATTTTCTACAACCAATTCATGGTGTCTCTTTCTAACATAGCAGGAGTGGCATCCATGTTCTCAACAACATGCCTCTGGAAACTCTATGAACTTTGATAAATGAAGATAGTTATAGAATAGCTCCAGGCCTTTCATTCACAGAGTTGCTATGAGTCATGCTCGACTCAACAACAATCAAAACAACTACAACAACTTCCTAATATACAAACTAATTTGAAATATGGGATAAAAAGGCAATGAACTTTAAAATATTCTCTCTCTCTCTCTCTCTCTCTCTCTCCATATATATATATATATATCCACACACAGTTTTCATGCCCAACACATTAATTACATACTACACTACTGGGGCTCCTTATAAATATTTCTTTAGGCATTGTAAAAATATATAACATACTCTACAAAAAAGGAGCCCTGGTGGCCTAGTGTATAACACATCAGGCCGCTAACCTAAAGGTCATAAGTTTGAATCTACCAGTCATTATGCAGCAGGGGAGAATGGACAGTTTCTTCCTGTAGCAAATTACAGCTTTAGAAACTTAATGGAAGAACCACTGTATGTCCGAACTAACTTGAGTGTAATGGCTTTGAGTTTTATTCTTCTTATAATACTATTTGGTATTTGAGATTTATAAAGGTCTGGTAGTAGAGTTTCTTCCTTTCTATATTTGCCCTAATCCAGAATGAAAATTAAAAAGGAATCACACACAGCCACATTTTGAATCTCTTAAAAATTTCAAATTGAATAAACTAAAGCAATATCAAAATAAATATTTCTCTTACTTGGGAAAAAAACAAAATGAGGGGAGCTTGCAACAAATGGAGACATACACTCTAAGCAAGTATTACACCAAATTCTACTCCTGTGATTCCACGGCTGAGCATAAGTACGAACCAAAGCACAGAGCTGCCTTGCAAGATTACCCAGAAAGGCAGAATATAAACAAAGATCTTTTGAAATTTACAGAAAAAGTACTGAAAACCAGACAATAAAAGGACAAAGAAACTGACAAACTCCAAACATATAGCTGGCCTGCTCAATGCCGCATTGTCTCAGGTCTGAGGTTTTGGGCCTCAAGCATGGTCCCTGCATGTGCTGCTTTTTGCAAGATCACCTGAAAGGGCTATGTTGTTCATGAGATGGATTTTGAAGCAGCATGAATTAAAAGGAAAATCTTATTTACTGAGATAGAAAAAACCTCAAAGGAAAGAGATGTTGTCAAGGTTCAATCTGAAAAACTCAAGTAGTCCTCTAAAAAAGAAGAACTTTTGTTGCTGGGTGGGGATGGGAGTGGAGGGAACAGGGGTGGGGGTGGGAGTGAAAAGGAGACCAGTACTGGCCAGTGGTGAGCAATCACTGTCATGCCCAGCTGTCAGCACATCACTTGGCAACACTCACTGGCATGCATTTCAGAGAGATCTGTGTGCTTACTTTCCACAAAGACAAAGGCCAGGGTCTCTAGCCTGCTGGGTTTCAGCAAGTGAAGTTTTTTTCCTCAGCTAGTCTAAATTACTCTTACTTCAATATTCACAATAGAAGAGACAGCAAAGAGCAATAAAACCAGAACAAAGCTATCCTCCAAAGGGGAAGAAGAAACATGACAAAGGAAAAGGAAATTCTTGAAGAGAAAAATGAGAATTAACTGTCCCTTCTGTGAAGCTTTCATTTCTACTTCTACATTATCAAGTTAACTTCAGAGTAACATCTGAAAAAATATGTCCATTACTATACACAATTCTACATTAAAACAACTCAGTTCAACCACTCTCCAGTGGGTTTTCAGAGACTGTACATTATATGTGAGGAAACTGTACAACTTTCTTGCTCAGCACCGCTAGTGGAGTAATGGACTTGAATTACCTGAAAGGAGATGCCTTTGGGTTAGCAGCACAACACCCTTAAATACTATGTTAGTTATAGTTTGTCTCATTTTTAAAGACTCAAGATTGCAGAGCACTAAACCTGAAGATAGAAATAATAACCTTCATTTCTTCTTGGGTTTAATTTTTAAAAAGGTCATTGAGAATTAGTCATTAGTATAAGGTGGGAAAAAGTAATTCCTGGAAAAAGACATATAATAAAAAATGAAACAACAGGATAATTTTAAAAACCAGCTGAAAAGAATCACAAATTTAACATTTATATATGAAGTTTAAATAATAGTTTTAAGATTGTTAAACAAAAATGATGAAAAAAACATTTACTTTCCCCTGTAAAAACTAACACACACACACACACACACACACACACACACACACACACACACACATGTTGTTGTTACGTGTTGCTGAGTCAAAAGCAACTCAGAGCTGACCCTCCACAAGACTACAGCCATGGGAGCCCTCCAGGTAGCTCTTCTCTGGCCTCCTCCGGGGTCACTATGAGACATACTTGATGGCAGAGTTTTATTTTGCTTTTTTAATATCTCTGGTGGCCCTAGTGTCAAGAAGCTGCATTGCAATCCTGAAGGCAGTGGTTAGAGTCCAGTAGTTGGGTCGGTTCTGAATCAATGGTACACCAAAATATGAAACAGCATAACTACCAATACCACCACCACAACAAATATAGCCAATAAACAAGCCTGGTATTAGTATACTTGCAAAGTAGTGTAAGGCTAGGCAGAAAAGGGCTTGAGAACACATTTAATTTCAAGAATAACATCAAAAAATTATACAGAACCTAGACAAAGCTAGAAAGCTGGTGGTCCAGTAATAAGGAGTTGTGCCACCCATCCAGAGGCACAGGGTTTGAATCCAGCAGCTGCTCTCTGAGAGAGAAAGACAGTCAATCTCTCATGTGCTTAACAAGCCTCTGAAAATCTGCTGAAGGGTCAGTTATGAGTTGGTTCCAACTCAACAGCACCTAACAACAATAGCAATATAGACGCATCAACATCCCAAAGTAAAAGGACAATCTTGAAAAAGAATAAGCAAGTAATAAACCCTACTGTTGGTGTTTAAGGTTGATTTCAACAAAAGGAATACAACCACTGCAACCAGATGACATTCATAGGGATGTATAGAAAAAGTCACCATTTTAAAAAGTCGTGGAATATATTCATCAAAATTTTTTTTTAACAGCTACAAAGGAAACTTTAATGAAGGTACTGAAAGAGTAGAAGAACACCAGCACTGAGCTACAACTTAGGCACAAAAAAGAGGCTTGGATGAAAGTGGTGTCCAATTGTCACGAAAGTGATGTCATCAATGCAGTAACATATTGCCTTATTCCTCAGAATGAACACTAAAATTACAGAATCTACTTCATTACCATGCCTTAATAAGCTGCTTTTTGCCCATCAACAAGATAGACATACAAACTGACATGCAACACAACATCAAGGATCTCTCCATAATGTTTGCACTCCAACACAAAAACAATCTGAGAAATCTTTATTTTCTAGAACATCTCTTGGATGCTGAACCCAATGTTTTAGGGGCCAAATAGGAATGCCAGCTAATTATAAAGAAAGTAAGAACTTCTCAGCCCTGGGAAAACCTCTTACCAAAGATCCAGTGAACAGAGGAAAAACTCAAGAGAGTAAAACAGAATCCTCAAGACCCTAAAGGGCATGAAGAAGAGGTACCTCAGAGACATCAAGAAGAAGTGGGGATCCAGCCTGTTAATGGAGAGTATCTCTGAAGCATGAAGGCCCAGGAGACCAGCCCCCAGGAAGCTGCCTCACAGAGACGTGCACAAGGCGTGTGGGTCAAGAGGGATCTCCTTTGAGACGGAGACTTCAGTCATCTTTCCTGAAACAATATGGAATGGGTAGTCCTTCCACCTCTCCTCCTTCCAAAGCCCCAGCTAATCTTATGTTTAAGATGTAAATGGCCAAGAGTTATAAATATGAAGCCTCTTTAATCAGTGGCATATTCTCCTAAGCTCTCATCTGAGTCACAGAAGGCCAAAGCTAAAACAAAAGTGAAAGTCATCAAAACTTAACCGGCTGCGCATAAGCACAGACCTGAGGCTGAGAAAGCTGCACATCGCTAACATCTTCACAGATGTGCATGTGCCATGGTGAGCAGCAACAACCATGCATGTCCTGTCTACAGCGAACTCCTAGTAACAAGAAAGAAATACGAGCAAGTGAAAACACAATGGGGAATCTGCTGTATTTGTTTTGAGTCTCTGCTAAGAACTGTTAAGCACTAGCTCAATTAGGAGTGAAACAAAAGGAAATCTGCATAGCTAATTATTAATAAACGGATCAGCACAGAGATGCTCACTGCCTCCTGTTTAGCTGGAGACTGTTTATCAACGTGCAAAGAATGGGCAAAGTCCAAGGAAAGGCCTGAAGGCAACATCAATGCAAAGCCACTAGGTGGGTGTCCCAAATGAGAGTGAAGGACAATTGGAGGCATTAACAAAACTCAATAAAGCTCTGGTAAGTGGTCTACCACAGGTCAAGATTTATCACCCCTAGACATTTTTTTAGTTCTAAAAATAATTCAATATCATTAGCATCACTAAAACACTAAATAGACTGCAGCCAAATGAAAGACAAGAGATAGAGTATCCAAATTTCTAATATCACTTTGCTGACTGAGATACTCTGAAACCTATTTAAGCCAAAGAAAACAGAAAACTCAGGAGGGAAAAATATGCTGCTGTTGGTCATCATGACTGGGGGTTTCACTCACTGTCTTTAAAGAAATTCAACTGAACCAGCCTCCACCGTTACAAAATAGGTTACAAAATAAGGCATTTCCAAGTTTCCGTTGAAAATCTGATGGAGAATCAAAAAAGAAATCCCAGACTTTCTCATTTTGGTATTCTCTTTTTAAAAGTGCAAATTTTATTCATAATGAAAAACATTGTAGAAGTCAATTTTATACTAAAAATGTGTTTGGATTCCAATTCAATTAATCTAGAATTCCAGTTCAGGCATGTTTGCTGTGCACTTGAAAGTTGGCTGCATTTAATTTCAACATTGCAAAATCTTGTATAACTTAATAAGCTTTAAAATTCCAAATAACATTCAAAAGATTTTGAAAAGATAACTATTGTTACTGAAGAAAGTTAATTCACTCAATATGCACTTCACTGAGTAACATACATCTAAATGTGGACAAAAAAAAGTAACTCTTTCATTCCCCAAATATCTTTGACACACCACCTTTTAAAGTGGTTTTAGAACATTTTTGTCAAAGAAAAATTTTATTTGGAAATCTGAGCCAATTTATATAAGGTCAACCCAACTCATTACAAAGGAATGAAGAAAGGCCTCAAGATGAATATATTAAACACTGATTTCCAATATAACTTGGAGAGAGACAACAGCTTGAAAAGGGAGGTGGATAGTGAAAGAGAGGAAGAAATTTAACCTGATAGACTGACACAGTGACTGCTGAAATGGGTCCAAGTATGTCAGAAATACTGAGGACAGCAAAGGATAGGACAGGGTTCAGATCTGATGTTCATAGGGTCACTGTGAGTCATACTCTTGATGGCACCTAACAACAACAACATCAATACAAAGATGTACAAAAATAGTATTTTTTCATTCTAATGGGATGACAGAGTGTTTCAAGTCCTTTGGAAAGCAATCTGACAAAATATATATAAAGAATAAAATAGGGAGCTCTGGTGGCCTAGTGGCAAGAAGTTGCACTGCAATCCCAGAGGAACACAGTTCAAATCCATCAGATGCTCTGCTGAAGGAGAAGGGCTATCTCCTCCTGTACCAGTCAGCTCCAATTTGATGATACACACAAAAAACAATAAAATAAATTTTAAAAAAATACCAGAGAATAAAATATGTATCATGAACAGGATCTCTATCTGTTGTTGTTGTTGTTGTTATGTGCCGTCGAGTCGTTTCCGACTCATAGCGACCCTACTATGCACAACAGCCCTAAACCCTGCTCTATCCTATGCCAACCA
>NW_006399801.1:12755613-12764825 GCF_000299155.1 Elephantulus edwardii
AGACATTCTTCTGGTATTCTCTGCTTTCAGCCAAGATCCATCTAACATCAGCAACAATATCCCTATCTAGAGTCATAAAAAAGTTCTTATCCTTGTACCCAATAAATCAATTCCTAGGAATATTCTCTAATAATCTAAAATGCAAAGACTTTAATCATGACTCAATTTCTAATAATTAAAATCTGAAGTAATCTTAAATGTTCAATTATTCAGCAACAGTAAGATAAATTACTATATATGGTGACAATGAAATATAGGACCAAAAATATGCTGAAGGTGGACAGTGAAGAAGACCGTCCTCAGGGTGGAGGGTCACAGCAACCGCAGCAATGGCCCTGACTGCTTACCCATGTTGTTGTTTGATGCCACTGAGTTATGCACAACAAACAGCAACCCTGTGAACAAAAGATCTGAACCCTGTTCCATCCTGCGCCATCCTCACTCTTCCTGACACACAAGCGCTCACTTCAGCAGTCACCATGTCAATTCACCTAGTGTGGGTCTTCCTCTCCTTCACTGACCCCCCTACCCTTCCCAACATTCATGTCCTTCTCTAAGGAATAGCCCCTCCTAGCAACATGCCTTAAGCATGGGAGGTGAAGCCTCATCATTGTTGCCTCCAAAGAGCACTCTAGCTGTGCCCTCTCCAAGACTTATCTCTTCATCTCTTGGTCGTCCAAGGGATGTTCTGTGCAATTCTCCAACACCACAACTCAAAGGTGTCAATTCTTTTTCTGTCATCCTTATTCATTTTCCAGCTCTCAGATGCATAGTAACTGGAAAGATCATGGTCTGAATCAGACATAACCTTAGTTCTCAAACTGACATCATTACTCCTCAATAATTTGGAGGTCTCTAACTGTAGATTTTCCCAGTGCAATGAGTCTCCTTTTTTCCTGACTGTTAGTACCAAGGGTGTTAATTGTGGATCCAAGAAGGATGAAGCTATTGACAGTGTCAATCTCCTCACCATCCATCATGAAGCTGCCTGTTGGTCCAGTGGTAAGAATCTTTGTATTCTTGACATTGAGATGCATTCCATACTAACGGCTTGATCTTCTGTAACAAAAGTGCTTCAAGTCCTCCTCACTTTCAGCAAGTAAGTTTGTATCATCTGCGTAAAGCTGGTTATTGATAAGTCTCCCTCCAATCCTTAAGAAGAAGAGTATGGACTCCTCTTCATAGAGTCCACCTTATCAGATAAGTTGCTCAGCATACATACTGAATAGGTATGGAGAGAGAATACAACCCTAACACATACCCTTCTCAATTTTAGACCATGCAGTGTTCCCCTGCTCTGTTCACACAACAGTCTCTAACTTATGGATGCTTTTTCGGGGGCATCTGTGAATGGACTTAAGTTGCCAACCTTTCAGTTACCAGCAAAGCACATCAGTAGTATATTGTACCCAGGGTCTCCACAAACATCCAGAAAATACTTAATAATTCTGAATAGCAGAGATGTCATTAGAATGAGAGCCTGTAAGAGACGCTGTAAAGAAAAAGGGACTCCAGTGGTGGAGGGTAGCCTCTAGGATGTCTTGTTATATAAGGAAACTGATCTTTGTTCTAAAGAGTCATCTTACCACAGACCCTCACAGCTTGAGAGAACAATTATTTACATTATTTAAGTTTTACGTTTCTTTTTCCTCAGAAAATTAATACTACATAACTAAGGCCCAAACCCATGGCTGCTGTGAGCAGAGCTGCCCCATTAAGTTTCTAGGATGAACTCCACTAAAGCAACACCACAGCTTTCTCCTGGGGGGGTGAGTACTTTTGAATTACCACGCTACCAACCAAGTACTCAACCACTGCACCATCAGGGCTCCCTTAAAATAAGACAAACATGGACACATTCCATTGACATATCACATAGAAAACAGCCAATAACAGAAATCACCCAAGGTGTGCCTGATCCAGGCCATGGTCTTCCCATTACTTGCTATGCTTCAGAGAGCTGGATAATGTCTAAGGATGACAGAAGAAGAGTAGCGCTGGAGAAGAGTACTGAACATATATACGCGGGACTGCTAAAAGAACAAACAAATCTGTCTTGGAGAGGGTAAAGCCAAGCTGTTCCTTGAAAGCAAGGATTTTGAGGCTCTGTCTCACATATTTTGGACACGTGCCCAAGAGGGACCAGTCCTTGGAGAAGGACATCATGCTTGGAAAGGTGGAGGGACAGCACAGGAGATGAAAACCCTGGATAAGACGGATTGACACAGTGCCTGGCGTAATGAGGGTACCTATGTCAGAGAGTTAGATTGGTGCAGGATAGAGAAGAATTCAGAGGCATTGTGCACAGGGTCGCTATGAGTCGCACATAACAACAAGAACAATAGCAATCACAAATACATGGACCTCTGGTGGCCCAGTGTTAAGAGTTGCACTGTCAATCTAAAGACACGTGGTTCAAATCCACCTGATGCTCTGCAGGAGATAGATGGGCAATCAACTTTCATGGGATTTACTGCCTCTGAAAACCCATTGGAGAGAGTCAGCTACAGGTGACTCTAAGTTGATGGTACCCAACAATAATAGCCAATCTATAATATGTAGTCAAGTAAGCTAGTTCTTAAAAACAAAGCAAAAAACTATGAATTACAACAAAAACTATGAATTTGCTTTTAACTTAATACCCTAACATAAGCAAGGAGGCTCTTTTTTCTAAAGTTAAAGAAGGCGATCATAATTCTAGAAATTTACTGTGTGAGAAATAAAATCAAATGCTTGGGTGGTTCCTCTTTATATGTACACAATACATGTTTTCTTTTTCTTTTTTTTAAAAAAAGCCTTCACTTACTTGGCTCTGAATCAAACAAATTCAGTTTTACATGGAGGTTTTCATGTTTATTTTATTTACCCAGCACCAAAGTATGCTATCACTATTTTTATGGCCCTTTTAAAAGTAAAGTGGCTGTCACAGGATGCCAATCTGAGTTATACAATATATTGAAGGCTATTTGAAAACATTTCATAATCTACCTCCAACCTCCTTCTACCTGTGCAAATTACCTCTTTTGTTCTTAAAAGTTAAGTCACTTCCAAACATAACAGGAATCAACTATTTGATTAGGTCAGTATAACAATGTAACAAGAGACCACCCTGTAGGAAAAAGAATCTTCCAGATCCCTAAAAAAACACACCAGTGCAAATCTTGTTGGACCCTGAAGTTCTACAAAGTAGAGTCTCCAAACCTAAATTTTTCACACTGTCTCTGAACAGGAAAAGTTCCCAGTCATAAGCTTTCCAACTAATCTGAAAGATGCTGGTAACAACAACAAACAAAACTGATCACCTATTTTTAGGAATTTTTAAAATTATTATTTTGCAAAATACAGTGTAGCATACACAAACTGTACTACTGCAAGAGCAAACATAATAATATATTAGTCATTAGTCATAATAATACATAAGTCATTAGCCATGATCAAAAAACAACCTAAACCAGCTAAAAAACAATTCACCCATAAATGCATAATGGGGAGAGTGCAGAAAAATGGGAGTCTGGTGATAATGTGGTGGCCTCAAATCTGCTTTCATTTACTAATTCAACAGATTTAGTTCTAATATATGCCACATAAGTAAAGAGATATTTCTTCATTTCATTGACAGCACTAGTCTTTCCCAGAGTAGTTAGACAAGGAGCCCATCTTGAAATAAAAAGGAAAGAGGACAGTCGGACAAAAATTGAGCTCAGGATAGCCAAGCAGCAGACAAAGTGAATCAGATTGCACGGTCACAGTCACTGAAACGTGTGGCTGTAAACAGTAACTTAAGCCTGAAAGTGGAGAGGCCAGAAGGATACACAGGTGAGCACTTAGCACAGTTCAATTACTTGCCATTAACTTGGCCATCTATCCTGATAGATCACTGTGTGCTAAAAATAGGACACAAGAATGTTGGTATAGTGTCCAAATCACAAAAAATGTTACAAGAACAAATTTTAAAAAGCTCATCAAAACATACATTGAGGAGAGAGAAAAAGCAATATAAATACCTTATGTGTCAATTCTATAAATCAAGAAAAATTAGATGCTGATAACACCTTGCTTTTATATAGCACCAATCTGGTGAAGCTAAACTATTTCTGCAAATGTTTTTTAAAAGCTAATTATAGTAATTCTAACAACATCCTTGTGAAATAGGTAGAAATAAACATAATTGCTTCAGCTTAGCTATTGAAACACAGTATTAAAAATACATGTATTTAATCACTGCAAATTAGATTTAGATCTATTTCTATCCACTTTTAATACAGAGAGTTGTTGTTGTTGTTATGTGCCGTCGAGTCATTTCCGACTCATAGCGACCCTATGCACAACAGCCCTAAACCCTGCTCTATCCTGTGCCAACCGCACCGCCTCTGACACACCAATCCCGATTACCCCAGTCACCGAATCAATCCATCTCATAGAGGGTCTTCCCCTCCTGCGTTGTCCCTCAACCCTCCCAAGCATGATGTCCCTCTCCAAGGACCCGTCCCTCCTGGCAACATGTCCAAAGTATGTCAGACGAAGCCCCAGAATCCTTGCCTCCAAGGAGTAGCTTGGAGTTGAACATAAAAGACTGTGATATTTACTTTTATACACTACTTTGTTACAATTTAGAGTGTAATTTTTGTCTTGCTAAACCAAGCTATACAGAGAGTAGCAAGACAAAAATTACACTCTAAATTGTAACAAAGTAATGTATAAAAGTAAATATTACAGTCTTTTATATTCAACTCTTTTTTTTCCTTGTTGTGTGCCGCTGAATGGGATCCAACTGGTACAGGAAAAGACTGTCCCTCCTCCTCCAGCGAAGCATCTGATGGATTAAACCACATGCCTTTGGGATTGCAGCACAGCTTCTTGCCACCAGGCCACCAGAACTCCCTTATGTTCAACTCTTATTAATAATTGTGACAAAATTGGCTTAATTTAGAAGAGACATCAAGTAGCTAATTAAATCTGTCTTCCATGTTTAATGAAGAAAATTAGTCAACTGTTAGTATGATTATTATCATTAGTCACTTGGGATGTGGAAATAACAGATAAAAGGGAAAATTTTTCTTTCTTATACTCATCAACATAAACCAACAGCTTTAAGTCTCCTTCGAAGGCCAAAAAAAAAAAAAAAAAAAAAAATCTGTTTATATAAGTTAAAAGTGTACCAAAACCCACACTGGTCCAGGAGGCAAATAGGTCTCACAACTAAAGAAGAGAAAATGAATACTTAGAGACTTCAGGTAGTAGAAAGGAAAATTTTATTTTGACTCAAAAAAGAAATTCATTTCTTCTACTGACTGCTGGGAGGAAAGATCACCATTAAGTGTTTATCTGTTTTTAAAGAGACATTATTATGAGGTACTTTTAAAAGCTGGTGTATTGTTACAGTGTTAAAGTGGTACTTCCCAAATATATCCAATATATCTAATTCCTTTCAAAGCCAACTCTTGGCAAAATGATTCTTTCTTCCCCTTTATGATACTTAGATAAGGCCCAGCCAAGCAGTACAGGATGACTAAACCTGAACTTGCTACAGGAATTTCCACATTGATAAGAACTTGGCAAATACATTCCTATTTGAAAAATGAGAGAAACTTGAAGAAAGTGCCTGATTCCCTGCATAGTGAGACCATCCAGTGAAAATATGAGATCCTTCTTAGGACGTAAGCTCCTCAAAGCAGAGTTTCTCTCCTTATAAATTCTATTCAACCCTCAGCCTCTGCGCTCCTGCCAAGAGGGAAGTTGGCCTCTAGTGTCACTATCAAAAACAACTAGCTGTAATGAAATGATACAATGCCGGGAATTTGTTTCAAAATAATCTATGGTAAAAGGTGGAAAGACTGATGAAATAAAACTGGCTATGAGCTAAGATATGGACTGTGACAGTGCTGCAGCAAAGGGCTCAACTGTGTCAGAGATGAAGATGCACAGGGTTCAGATCTGGTGTTCATAGGCTCACTGTGAGTCATAATCAACTCAATGGCACCCAACAACAGCAGCAACAACAACATGAGCTAAGAATTACTGAAGCTATGAACTAGCATGTGGGTTTCACTCTCCACTCTACTTTTTAAAATACTGGACATTTTTATAAGAAGTTAAATGGAACAAAGAGGAAAATTAGTTTTAGAAAGCAAATGCCTTATTACCAGACCATCTGACAGGCTACCAGCTCAGAAGTTACTTAACCTTTTCACTGCCCATGGGACATAGTGTCAGATTATGCTTTCCAGGTCAAGAGCTGAGCAGGAATCTGCTATTCCATATATAATGCATGCTATCACTTCATAGGAATGTGGACCTGAAGAAACATGCTTTATCCCCCCATAACCCCAACACCAACAACCCCTCAAAATAGAATTGTACCAAGGAAGGGAAAGAGAGGGGAGTAAATTCACAGAGACAAGTGAAGGGGAAAGCCACACACAGGATGGAGTTGACTAGGCATTGTAATTAATTAATCACATTCTTGTTAGATGCCAGTCAAGTAGACTACCACTCTTAGCAACCCTATAAACATGGTAATTAATGTCATAAGACAATGTATTTACAAATGATTGTATGAAAAACTAATACTGTTTGTAAACCTTTACTGTATTTAAAAAAATAAAATAAAAACCAAGTCTTTACTACTTCAAATAAATATTTTCTTCATTTCATTCAAAATGCATTCCACTACTTAAGATGCATGGTTTCAACAAAAAATTCAAAGCAGAAAATAATTTGTTCTTAAAAGGGTAAACTAATAATTCAAGATAAATACAGCTATTTTTTTTAATATAGAAATTTTTTTAGGTGTGGTTCTAGAATTTTTCTATTGCTTAAGGCTAATTAGAAAATTACCTATCTCTAGATTCAGATGTTTTCACCTTTTGAGGTCAATGCAATAAAGTCTGACTAAAAGGAATGACTGGTTAATTTTTCTCCACTCTGATGTCAGCCATTCTTTGAGATAATTAACATAAATTAGGAGATTCTGTATGGAAACAGCCAGCATTTAAGTAAAACTTAGCCTATTTTTATCTGTCCCTTATACATCAGCACACACTTTCAATGAACTAAATGCATTAATTTTTTAAATTGCCTTAATCTTAAAAAATGTTCTTATAAATCATACTATCCCCAGTTGGAAATTTTTACTCCTGGATCCTACTAAGAACTACAATACAAAAGAGAACAACAAACATCCTCATACACAACAGAATTGGTAATCTCCAGAACACCATCAAGATCACTTTTAAAAAGAGATAAAATAACTTAGGAGCAATCAAGATTAATGTCTGACCTGTGCAATGACCTTCAATGCACAGCTTCCTTTAAAGAGATACATATTAAATAAGGAATCAAATAGCATCTCAATGTAATCACTGAATCACATTTCTTGAATGTACCAGCAATCTAATACAGAGTTCATTAACCAAACTGCTTTAATACAACTTGAGAAAATAAAAATAAATCCTGGGGTAAAAAACAAAGAATAATTTTCAGTGATCACATTAGCCTCTGACAGATGGCGGAATGGCTTGCCTTTCCCCTTTCTTCTCTTTGATCAAGTAGCTTTACTTAGGGGCATATGCTTCGACGGCAAACATGTACATTATTTAAGCAGTCACTCTGTACACACTCCTAACCCATTTGGCTGAGTTGAGGTTTCTACAATTCATGCAGCTAAGAAAGGAAAAAATAGAGAAATTAATTCAAACTTCAACAGAGACTGGTCACTGAAGCTCCTAAGTTTACACTTGGCACTTAAAAATACTTGGAAATCACATTTGGAATGGCAATTGGCCAAAAGCTTAAGAATTGTTTGATTAATCGTGTTGCGTATACAGCATCTTTTCCAGCCCTGATAAGTTGCCTTTGTAAGTCATGTATAAAATACACCTTGGTTGATGCTGTAGTTAGGTTCTCTCAGGCTGACTCTGACTCACAGTGATGCTAAAAACAACAAATCGAGCCCTTCCCTGTCCTGCATCATCCTCACATTCTGTCACGCTCGAGCCCACTGTGGTGGTCACTGCATCAAACCATCTTGTTGGGGGGGTCTTCCTCTCTTTTACTGACCCTTTACTTTTCCCAGCACGATGTCTTTTTCCAAGAACTCGCCCCTCCTGACAACATACCCAAAGTATGTAAGATAAAGTTTCACCATCCTTGAAAACATATTTATAGTTGCATATTTATAGAAATTCAACCAGTGCCTTATAGGGAGGCAAACCAATTATCAGATCTTTACTGAGAACCACAAAGACTTTGCATTCACCTCAGCAGGATAGATTTCCAGCACCGCGAAGGGCTAGATGACTCAAGACTCAGCTCTGTTTCCAAGGCTTAGAGGGAAGATGATTAATGATGAAAAAGAAAGAAGAAAGCATGGTAAAACTGCACAATGGCCTGAATACAGAGGAGGACAGTTGCGAGCTGAAAAGGGCATCCATTTCCATCAAGAGAGCACTAAACCCAGGCTCAAGCATCACAAGGCCCTTAAATATTCACATAAAGCATGCATACGTGTCAGTCACAAAAGACAGCAAGACTACAATCAACTATTACTAAATCCTTGACTTATTCATCATCCAAAACTATAGAGAGTATCAAAGTGTGATTTCTGAATAGTCAGTTTACATTCTTGCTATTGTTTTGTTTGTTCATGAATTCTAATCAATATGTATTTAGACTCAGTGTCTTGGAGGCTCTCAAAAATGGTAGCAACACAGATGATAAATCCTCAGTATGCTAGCACTTGAGGGATGTATTAGGCTGGGTTCTCTTGAGAAAGAAAACCAATAAAGTGTGTGTGTGTGTGTGTGTGTGTGTGTGTGTGTGTGTGTGTTTATGTGTAAACATACACAAAGAGTATGTTTGCACATGCACCTATTTATTATTTCAAGGAAATGGCTCACAAGTGTGTAGGGAACTGGCAAGTCTCAAGTATGTAGGTCAGAACTCTAAGTAGGGAAATGAGCCCCAAGCAGGCAATACTTTGGGCATGTTGTTAGAAAGCTTATTCTACCAGGGTTGAGGTAAGACTGAGGAAAACTGGATAAACTGAGTATACTGCACTGAAACAGATGAGGGAGTGAATAATTTAAAAGCGATGTATATGATAGGGTATTATGGTTATCATGTACTTGGTGCGGTGGGAGGGGTGTGGGGGGATTGTGTACCAGGGAAGAAGTGTTTCTCTTACTTTTGAAAGAGAGGAGCAAACTCGGGGG
>NW_006399801.1:12764925-12784190 GCF_000299155.1 Elephantulus edwardii
TAAATGCTTATTAAAATTATTAAAAAAAAAAAAAGAAAGAAAGCTTATTCTTAGGGAGCTCTGGTGACCTAATGGCAAGAAGCTGCACTGCAATCCAAGAGGCATGTGGTTTGAATCCACCAGATGCTCTGCTGGAGAAGGAGGGGCAATCTCTTCTTGTACCAGTTGGATTTGATTTGACAGTATACACAAAAAAAATTATTTTTTTTTTTAAAAAAAGGTTATTCCTTGGAGAGAGACAATATGATTGGAAAGCTGGAGGTCTGGCAAAAGAGAGGGAGATCCTCAACCAAATGGACTGATGCACTGACTGTGGCAATGGGCTAAAGTATGTCAGAAATGTTAAAGATGGCACAGAATAGGGCAAGGTTCAGATCTGTTGTTCCTAAGAGTTGCTGAGTCTACTCTACTTGGGTGTACCTAACTATTAATGAGTGCTGTTGTCTTGTGTAACATTAAGTCAGAACCAAGCCACAGCTGGCCCTCCAGTGGTTTTTTGGAGGCATTAAATCACATGGGTCAGTAGATTTTCAGAGGCTATAAATTGCATGAGAAGAGATCATCCATCTTTCCCCCATGGAGCAGCTGGTGGATTTGAATGGATCTGAACTGCCTACATTTGGCAGTTAGCAAATGCAACTGTGTTGCCAATGCAATTCTTTACCACTAAGCCACTCTCTTCAATGTGCTGTTGCTGTTGTTATGTACCACTGAGTCAGAACTGACTCACAGTTGATCCTCCAGCAGGTTTTCTGACACAGCAAAGCACATGATAGGCCAATGCCCATCTTTTTCTCACAGAGCAGCTGTTGAATTCAAACCGTGAGCCTCTGGGTTGGCAGCAAATTCACCAGAGCAGTGGATTCAAGCCACGTACCTTCAGGCTGGCAGTGCACTTCCTTACCACTAGGCCACCAGAGTTCCCTTTCAATGAGCTACTGTTGTTGTCTACTCTCAAGTTGGAAACAACTTATAGCTGACCCTCCCGTGGGTTTTCAGAGCAGTAAATCACATGGGAGGTGACTGTCCATCTTTATCTCACAGAATCGAACCTGTACTACTTCAATGAGGAGTAGGTAGAAATAAGGGATCTTCTCTACAGCTATGTTTACTCAATAGTAAGAGGTATCTGATGACATCGGGTCTGCACCATGCAGATACTAGTCTATATTTTGCTTTCTTTCTTTCTTTTTTCCAAAAATCTAGGCAGGCTCTTCTGCTGCATGTTCTTCTAACTTAACTCTTAAGACATGTATGGAATCCTCTTTCTTGGAAAAAAAATCTTAAAATATAGCACCAATGAAAATCTTCCACAGGACAAGAGAACAAGAAATGTGCAGAGAAATGAAATCTTTGATGTCTCCTTAATATAAAGGAATTGAAAGTTATTTTTAAAATTGGTGAAATACTTTAGAATCAGTAACAATACTTTTCTTCTTGGGTGCTATAGAGTCAATTTTTATTCATAAGGATCCATAGAAAACTGTTCAGAGTTACCAAACCCAAAACAAACAAAAGGCCCCCCAACAAACTCATAAAGTTTTCTAGGCTGTGATTGCAAGGTCTTATCTCTCTGGGAGTTATCTGGTATGTTTGAACTACTGATCTTTTGGTTACCAACCACCATTGATCCAACAGAGCTCCTAAAAGAACATTACACCTATTAAATAAAATCAGGTTACTATGAAAAGATCAGGTAAAATTAATAAATACACCCCAAATACAGTAAAAGTTGTTAAAGCATATGATTTTTGTAAAATATATGATCTACAGTGAAAACAACTGTAGTAAAATTTTATGCTTCAAATAATATAAAACAAAAATATCTAAAGTAAAAACTAAATGCAATTTATTGGTTAAAATGTAGAAAACAATTGCCTAAAATGCAACTGAGATGAGTTCCTAATGAACAGAGAAGACAAAAATTAAAAATACTAAAATCGATCAACTAATATTTAGTGAGCAGCTATCTAGTACACATCACAGTATCAATATAGTGATACATGATATCACCATGCACATATCACAGTGAAATCACTGTTCACATCACAGAATGAATGCAATTCCTTTATAAAGGAAACTACACACATACACACACACACACACAAACTCAAAGGGAAGCCTTTGAAAATAATACTTATATAACAAAGCTATACAAATACTTTGGCTTGGGAATCAGGAAGCATCCTTTTAAAAGGCCAACGATGAGATGGTATAATCTCCTAACCCTCATAATTATAGTAGAAAAACAATTTATGGTATGCAGTTCAGCATATAAAGAAAAGCACTCTTGGGCAGAAAATATTTAAAAGTATTATGCTATATTCATAATCCCTTCAGGTTAAAAAAAATCACAAACTACCAATACCAATTTATGAGATAATGTAAAATTAAACTCTTTGTTCCTCATATTGTCCTTAAAATAGGTTTTTATTCTCTATAGAAATTATTTTCAAACCACAAATGGTTACCTAGATTAGTAGCATGAGCCAGGACTAGGCCAAGTGTTGGGAATTCAGAAGTGGACAATAAAGCAAGTCTCTCTGTCTGCAGACAGATTACTTCTAGAATGGCAAATCTTTAACAACTAAGTCAACAAATAAACAAAGCCATTTCATGTAACAAATACCTGCTCTTAAGAAAGTAAATCAATGTTAACTTGAGGCTTGGATTTTAAGGTAGGGTCAGGAGGTAAAGGATGACTAGAGTTGAGTGCTGGGTTTCTGGTGTCTAGAGAGACAGGAAAGCTGCTCTCACGATAAGACCTTGTGGTTGCTGTTAGGAGCCATCAACTGACTCAACCCTGGGTACAACAGATTGAAACTTTGCCCTATCCTCCACCATCCTCACCATCTCCACTGTACTGAAGCTACTGTGTCGAACCATCTCGTTCTTCTCCTTCACCAGTCATCTATTTTCCAAGTAAAATGTCCTTTTTCAAAGAAGGTCCTTATTGATAACATGGAAGACACCATCCTTTCCTCTATGGGGCATGTCTCCAAAGACAGATTGTTGCTTCTCTTGGCAGTCCATGGTGTATATTCAATATTCTTCATCACTAGTCAAAGATATCTTTCTCCCATGGAATGGCTGGTAAATTTAAACTGTGTTCCTTTGGGCTGCCAGCACAACTCCTTAGGGCTAATCCACCAGAACTCCCGAAGTTATACTAGAAATGTAGATTTTAGACCTACTGAATTAGAAATCCATATGGTTCTTGTAAAAATTACCTGGCAGCAGCATCAAACCTTCTCGTTTAATTTCATGAGCGAGAAAGTGAATCGTTATCAACAACTCAAGGCTGATTGTTATGATGTAGAGACACCCACATCCTTCAAACTTTTTATGAATTCTGCCACACCAGCCATCCTTCCCAAGGCACTCTACTTCTCTGCTGGATTTGCAGTGGCCACACAGAACTCACAGACCACACTTACTGACATGGGGTTTATTAGGGAAGTAACAGGTTAGGATTCAGGTTCAGGAATGACACAGGTACAATTCTTTCTTTCAGCTGCTTCTCAGCCATGTCTAACAGGTCGAGTATTACAAAGCTTTTTAACTGTACCAATTAATTGCCTTTAAAACCTAACTCTGTCAGTAAGCCTTGGTCGAAAGGTACTCAGCCCTTGTGGCTAGGCTGTGAAGCCAAGCCCTGCTGCCAAGAGCCTAGAAGCACCCTACTCTGCCAGGAAATGTCCTGTCCCAAGGCTTGCTCAGTTCTTTCAGTCTGTGGACCATCGCCATTTCATGACAGTCTCTAGTTCTGCTGCCACTATCTGATGTCATCTCTAGTGTTATAACTCTCTCCTGGGCCTAGGAGGTTCTTTGTAGAGGGACCCCAGGTCCAAAGGGCATGCTCTGTTCTCATCACTTATACTTGGTCGTAGTGAGGCCTGCCCCTTTCTACCTCTGAGATGGCTAATTTTAAGTCTATCAGGATAATAAAACGAACCAAAACCATATGCAAGGCTAACTTTTTTGCATGGCCTAAATCCCAATAGGGTTCCAAAGATCTAACCTGAATGATTAGCAAGTTCCCCAGTCCCCTTGTTGGACTGCAAACTCTTTATTTACATTGTTTCACCCAGTCATCTGGTGAGAGAAGACCATGGCTAGAAAGGTCAAATAAAAGTCTCCACAACACCACACTTCTCCCACTGATTCTGTCACATGTTAAAATCTGGTAACATAGAATATGCTTTGAATCTTTAGGATCAAGAAACTCAAATTTCATGTAGTATAAGACTTCTAATTATAACATCTAAGAACAAAATTTTCAAAGAAAAAATGGTCCAAGATGAAAGAAGACCATACCTGTAGAGACGAGAGAGGCTAATGAGTCCTAGAGACATCACGTCTTGAATGAAATGCAGACAGTCTGAGATAAACAGCCCTGGCTTCCTCAAAGAACACAGGAACACAACAAGCTCATTTCATTACGCATGTCAGAGGCAAGTCTGTACAACCAAGTATTCTGGCAGACTCCTTAGTAATAACCATTTTCAAGCCATATCTAAATATAAATACAACAATCAGTTGTGCTTGTTTTAACTTCAGAAACATCTTCATCCTAAATGTACGTAAGATCCCTTTTGGGGCTGTTCTATTGAGGTTTGATATGGTAATTAAAATGGTTCTTTATCTGTGATGGCAATACAGCCATGGTAAACATGAAGTGTATTCACAGTTCAACAAAAATCCTAAGTCTTCTGTCACATTCAATGAATTAATAAACTGGTTCAAAGCCGGACAAAAAAAGATGACTATGATACCATTGCTCTCCTGATGCCTGCTGCCCACTTAAGAGCTTTTGGCTATCCATGTTGCTAATTAGGGAGCCCTGGTGATACAGTGATTAGAATGCCAACCTACTTACCAAAAGGTTGGTAGTATGAACCTTCTAGCTGCTCTGGAGGAAAATAAGAGGCACCCAGCATCCATAAAGATTACAGCCTTGGAAACTAACAGGCAGTGCTCCTCTGTCCTAGTTTGTGTCAGAGTGACTCTCTGGCAATGGGAGTGTTGCTAGTAATCAAGCTGACTGATGTTGTCAAATGCTGTTGGGTTGATTCCAGCTCACAATGACCCGATCAACAACATATTAAAACTCTGCCCCTATATTGTGCTATCCTCACAATCTCTCTAATGCTCAAGCCCACTGCTGGAATCTCTGTGTCACTCCATATTGTTGAAGGTCGTCATTTCTTTCTCTGATCCTTTACTTTTCCAAACATGACAAGCAGAAGTCTGTTAGCACCCTCTGAGAAAAGGAAATTTACACATTCTGAATATGTTATGTAACAAGGAGCCCTGGTGGTGTAGTGGATCCACTCTTCTAACCAAAAGGTCAGAGGTTCCAATCCATCAGCTACACTATGGGAGAAAGATAAGACAGCCTGCACCTCCACTTAACAGCTTCAGAAACCCTATAGAGCAGTTCTCTGCCTTTATAAGTTATCATGAATAAGAATCAATAGCAATAGGCAATACACATGACAGAGAAAAACCTTGAGGATCTAACAGATTAAATCATCCAACTCACTGTTCCTACACCTTGCTCTCCTATGCTACCTTGTTCCCTTATCCTACCCTAGACACCTTCTCTTAATGTTTGTACTATTTTACTGTCAAGAAGAGATATGAATATGCATTTTCTGTATCGTACATGAGAGTATGCTACCTCCATGATCAAAGCAAGAAAAAACACAAAGCACTTTTTGCAAGTTTTTATTATGCTTTTACTCAGTTCCATGAGTATAATTACCCTATAATCCAAGAGAAGTTTGCTTTACTTTAAAAAAAAATCAGTTCATTAACTCTAATGTCCCTTGTGGTATATAAATCAACACTATAGTATATATGCAGCAAAAACTCAACCTGCTTATGGCACCTATTTTTATCAAAATCAAGCTATTACACTGACATACTAAAATACTATTATTGTAGCTTAAAATACTTTTCCTTTGATAAAAAGGCAAGGCATTATTTTGCTATTTTTGAGATTACATTTATCAATAGGTTATAATTATTAATTAATTTCATGAATCTTATGAGTGGACTGTCTTATGAGTAGAAATTATAACACTCTTGGCACCAGCAGACAGGAAATTAAAAGATGTACTGTTAGGAAAGTCTGCTGTTAGAGACCTCTCCAAAGTACTGAAGAGCAATGATGTCAGTCTGGAGACTAAGGTGCACCTAATACAGGCCATGATCTTTGCAATCACTTACTATGCATCAGAGAGCTGGACAATGACTAGGAAAGGAGAATTAATGACTTTGATGTGTGGTGCTGGAGGAGTGTTGAATATACCATGGACTGCTAAAAGAACGAACTGGTTTGTCCTGGAGAGGGTGAAACCAGGCTGCTCCTTGGAGGCAAGAATTCTGAAGCTTTGTCGGACATACTTTGAACATGTTGCAAGGAGGGTCCAGTCCTTCAAAAGGGATGTCGTGCTTGGGAGGCTGGAGGAACAGTGCAGGAGAGGAACAACCTTGATGAGATGGATTAATTCAGTGATTGAAGTAATAGGTGTGTAAGAGACAATAAAATTGGCACAGGATACAGGAAGGTTTAGGGCTGTTGTACATAGGGTCACTATGAGTCGCAGCAACTTGACAGCACATGACAACAACAACATTATAAAAAGCAAACGGTGAGTCTGACAAAGTTGAGACCAATACACTTGGCTTGGTTTGGTTTTCCTTATAAGATTTTGGGGGGAAAAGGGCACACCATCACAGAATGAAAAAGGCATATGGAAGGCTGCCTATGAACACGGCAACCTTCATCCAAACTCGCCATGCCCCTCCTCCATTCCACATCAAAGGGAATGTTCAAGATGTGTATCTCATCAAATTACTTCACAGCTTCAAATATTCCAGCAATTCTTATCACCTAGCAGTGTTTCTCAACCTTTTCACCTCAGAGCACACATAGAAAGTGATAATATTTATGAGTCACAAGCTGCTATGGACTAAATTGTGTCCTTAAAAATGTGTCCTTGTGGCGAGCTCTGGTGGCCTAGTGGCAAGAAGCTGCACTGCAATTTCAGAGGTGCATGGTTCGAATCTACCAGATGCTCTGCTGGAGAACGAGGAACAATCTCCTGTACCAGTCAGATCTGATTTGACAGTACACACAAAAAATAATGAAATAAAATAAAAAAAAAATGTGTCTATTGTCAATCCTAACATCTCTATGATTATATTTCCTTTTGCATTTTCTCTATTATTTTGTTAGCAAAAGAGTCTTAGTATGTCTTAAATCAATCTCTTTTGAGATATAAAGAATAGACTAAGTAAGCAAGCAAGTAATTGGGGGAGGAGAGAAGTCAGTCCTCCAAAGGACCAAGGAACAGAAGCTAAATAGGGAAAAGGAATGTCTTCCATGTTCAATTCAGAAAAGTCTTCCACTTAGGCCAATACCGTGAGTTTGGACTTTTAGCTCTCTGAACAGAGAAAACTTGCCTTTCTGATTTTTAAAGTGACCCACCAGTGGCATTTCTGATGCAGTAGTACTAGATTAGGGAGCTCTGGTGGCCTAGTGGCAAGAAGCTACACTGCAATCCTGAAGACATGCAGTTAGAGCCCACCAGCTGCTCCACAGGAGGATGGGCATTAACTGCCTCTAATCACACACACAGAAAGATCCGCCATAGGTCAGTTCCAACTGTGGAACTGTTTATTGTGGATGGTACACAAAAATAACGACTAGATTACTAAAATTACAAGAACAGAGAGGCAAATGGCAGAGATTGCTCCCTTGTCTACAATGATCTCAGTGAACTCTTAAACCCTGTAACCACACCCTGTTTGGGAAGACAGGCAAATGAAGCTCTCCATTTAGCCTGAGCTAAATGTGTCTACTTTCCAGCCCTACCATTTCTTTCCTCTTCCACACTGAAGTCGATGAGTCTCCCTGCCTTCCTACATGCTCATCCTGTGTTTATTGGCCTAGAAAACAGCTATCAATTCTTGAAGACTCAGTTCTCATACCTAGTAACTCCAGCACTGCCTGAGCAACCTCCCAGTACAAGTGCACCTTTTTGTGAATGATGTAATAATATTCCTAATCTTATTACCATACTATACATCAAATTCAACATGGCACTTAAGATCATGCGTTCAAATATTAATCTCTGGAGTATAGGAAAGTTAAGTGTCAACTGGCTGAGTGGTAAGAACTTATGTTACCAATGCAAAGATATGTGTTTGGAATCCAACAACTGCTAAGCAGTAGAAAGATGAGCAATCTCCTCCTGTGTGATCAATTGCCAGTTAAAATCCACTGGAAGGTCAGCTACAGTTTTGTTCTGACTCGATGATAAAAAACAACAAAATAGGAGGGAGCTCTAGTGGCTTAGTGGTAAGTGGTAGTGGTGGTGTTGTTGTTGTCATGTGCCGTTGACTTGCTTGCAACTCATAGTGACCCTATGTACAACAGTCCTAAACCCTGCTCTGTCCTCTGCCAATCCCACTGCCTCTGACACACCCATCCCGATTACCACAGTCACCAAATCAATCCATCTCATAGAGGGCCTTCTCCTCCTACGCTGTCCCTCCACCCTCCCAAGCATGATGTCCCTCTCCAAGGACCTGTCCCTCCTTACAACATGTTCAAAGTATGTCAGACGAAGCCCCAGAATCCTTGCCTCCAAGGAGTTGTTGTTATTATGTGCCGTCGAGTCGCTAGCAACTCATAGCAACTCTATGTACAACATCCCTAAACTCTGCTCTGTCCTGTGCCAATCGCACCGTCTCTGATACACCCATCCCGATTACCCCAGTCACTGAATCAATCCACCTCATAGGGAACCTTCCTCTCCTGAGATGTCCCTCCACCCTCCCAAGCATGATGTCCCTCTCCAAGGACCTGTCCCTCCTTGCAACATGTCCAAAGTATGTTAGACGGAGCCTTAGAATCCTTGCCTCCAAGGAGCAGACCGGTTTGACCCTTTCCAGGATAAATCTCTTTGTTTTCCTAGCAGTCCATGGTACTCTGAATACTCTCCTCCAGCACCACAGCTCAAAGGCATCAATTCTCCTTCCATCCTCCTTGGTCATTGTCCAACTCTCTGATGCATAACAAGTGATTGCAAAGACCATGGCCTGTATCAGATGGACCTTAGTCTCCATGGAGACACCACTGCTCTTCAGTACTCTGAAGAGGTCCCAAACAGCAGACTTTCCCATGGCAATGCGCCTTTTAATTTCCTGGCTACTGGTGCCGAGAATGTTGACTGTGGAGCCAAGCAAACTAAAGCTGTGAACAATATCAATCTCTTCACCATCCATCCTGATGCTGCCAATTGGTCCAGTCGTGAGAATCTTTGTCTTCTTGACATTGAGCCTCAATCCATATTGGAGGCTACAGTCAACATAAAATAGTAGGCATTAGTCAATCTCTCTCTTTTATACACACATATACAAACACAGAGAGATAAATTAATTCCTCATTTATGACATCCATACTTTAGCCAATAAATTACTCAGCACTTGTTATCTGATATATATGAGCCCCAGAGATACAATGATTGACTAGATAGGAATCCTAATGTCAGGAAGAATAAATTCTTATGGAGAAGATAAATTTGTAAAGTAGCAATAAGCAAAGAGCAGAAAACCAAAGGAGGAGCTCTGGTGACAAGGTTAAGCAGTTCAAATGCAGTGTTCCACAGGAGAAATATGGGCAAGCTTCTCCTGTGGGATTTATTGCTTCTGTAAACTCACTGGAGGGTCAGCTATGAGTCTTTCCCAACTCAATGGTACTCAACAAAGAGCCACCAGAAAGTAGGAAATGGCAGTAAAAGAACACAGAGGGGGATATGAAAGAGGTCTTCCAAAGTTAAGGAATTCAGCTGCCACAGGAAAGAGCTAGAGGAAAAAAAAAGTAGGGAAGGATAAAGAGGGGAGAGGAATACATAGGTAAGGTGGAGGTTTACCACAGAGTAATTTTATCCCCATAAAGGTATTATGTAAAATAAGTAATATGCATCTTAAAAAGGAGAACTAAAGAAAAACTAAAACACATTTCAGTTGCTTTGATTCCAACACACAGCTGAACCCACTACTGGGTTTCCCAGTATGTAAACTATACAGAAAGAGACTGCCCATTTTTCCTCCTCAGAGGATTCATTTTTTCCTCCTCAGAGGATTCAAACTGCCAGGGAAGCACAGCATTCGAGTTAATAGTGCAACCTGCTACACACTCTGCCAACAGAGCTCTGCTGCACCTCTTAAAAAAACACAACATAGATCCACAAATATGTAAAAGTTTAACTGAAAATACTGGAACAAATATATTGATCTTATTGTGAAGATACAGTAACAGATTCTGAATAGAAACCTATTTAGCAAAGATATTCTGACCAAAAGGGGGAGAAAAATAAGCAAAAGAGCTTAAAATTCTTAAAGAATCAAAACATACTGGACCTACTAGTAGAGCCTGGAAGAGCCTTCCCTAAGTACACGGCACTTAATAATTGTTTTTCAATCCTTGAATTAAAACTATCTCCTGAAATCACCCTTAAATGAAGTAACCATCTAGCCCAAACATAACACAGAACTGAAGCATGCCGTATTTATATATGAGTATGTGTATATATATAATTAAAAGTATGTATATATACACATGTATATGTATATAAGAGTATGCGTATATACACACATGTATATGTATATATATACCTAAGAGTATGTGTTTATGTATATACACACGTATATGTATGTGTAAATATATACATATATATACACACACACACATATATATATATATATAATATCCATATGAATAGTTGATGGTCTGTTCTCCTTGGAAGCTGGGATTTTGAAACTCCACTTCACATACTTTGGGCACATGGCCAGAAGGGACCAGTCCTTGGAGAAGGACATCATGCTCAGAAGGGTGGAGGGACAGTGCAGGAAGACCCTGGGTGAGATGGATTGATACAGTAACTGCAGCAAAAGAAGGAGGTGTGCAGGAGTCAGTGAGACTGACTCAGGACAGGGCAGGCTTCAGAGCTGCTTTATATATAGGGTTGCTAAGGGTCATAGGCAACTCAAACACACATAACAACAACAACATATGCTAAGCCATAAAGTAATCATTAAAACTACCTTTAACTCTACCCTACTTCTGAGATATGGAGCTCTGGTGGCCAGTTTACGGGATTGGTGCTGGTAGCCTAGAAAATACATATATTCCCACTCCCTGGCAGTTGGAAATCACCAGAAGCACTGAGAGAGAAAGATAAGCAGTCTCTTATTTATTTATAGGCTGATGGAAGGCCAGCTATAAGGCTATAAGTTCTGTCTCAATAGTGATGAGACTGAAATTTGGGGGTTTAATTTTTTTTTTTTTCTTTCTGAGCTATTGCAACAAACAAGTCTGAGCAATAGCTGTGAACAGCATTGTATTCCACTTGGGGGACACCACAGGTAGAAAAGATGCATTCCCCTCTCCTCTCTGACCATTCTTAGGAATGCTTCAGCAGAACATTTCTTAGATTCAATAATTTTTTTTTCTTTCTTGAGGAATCCAGCTTCAAAAGCCATTTGACTCACTCAGCAGTTTTTACAACAGCCAGATGTTTGGAACACCTAGTGCCCTTTCCCACATTTCTGCTGGACTCTTCTGCTGACCGTGCCAAGCTGGGGTCAGGCCATAGCTCTGCTGAAAAGGTCTGCATCTGCTACTCATAGAGCTGCTTGTTTTCCCACACTAGGAGTTCAGGAAAGTTGTGGATATGGTCACACAGCAAAAAATAAACAATAAACACCCAAAGTCTTAAAATGAAAGTAAAATGAGACAAAAAAGTACTAAAATGCCCAATTTTTAGCACAAATAGAACCTCCCATTTACATAAAATGCCCAGGTCATACCCAATCCCCATTCTCACTTTTCTCTCACAGTAGCATGGATGCTGGATCTAGAAAAGGCTCTCTGGTAATATAGTTAGTAGTAAGAAGAGAAAATGGGGGTAGGTAAAAAGAGGAACCACTTTTTGTCCCAGTGCTGCCTACTTTCATTCCACACTCAGAGGCCCTAGTTTACTCCTCACAGCAAGGCACCCACTCAAATCCTGAGAGGCATGAAGGGGCCCATATCAAGGTTCAGTGATCCTCTAAGTGAGGCTGACCACTGTCATTTTAATTCTTTTAATCTCAAAGACTTATTTAACCACCAATATTGGAACCTATATGAAGTCCTGGGTGACAAAAATGGTTAAGTCTTGAGCTAACGAACTGAATCCACTCAGAGGTGCCTCAGAAGAAAGGTTTGGTAACTCATTTAAGAAAAAAATCACAGGTATTGAAAACTCTATGGAGCAAACTTCTACTATGACAAACATACAATTGCCATGAGTCAAAAGCAACTGAAAAGCACCTAGATTTTTTGTTTTTTATACCTATTGTTACTATTAGGTGCCATCAAGTCGAATATGACTCACAGTGACCCCAGGAACAGCAGACCTGAAAACTGTCCTCTCCTGCATCATCCTCATCATCTCTGACATACTTGAACCCACTGCTGTGGTCTCTGTGTCAGTCCATCTTGTTGGGGGGGTCTTCCTCTCTTTCACTGACCCTCCTCCTTACAAAGCTTGATATGGCTTTCCAGGGAACAGACTCTCTAGAAACATGTCCATACCTACTAGTTATTTGGGTTTTGGGGTATTTTTAAGGATATCTTTTATTTAACATTCATTCCTTAAACCTCTCTTTAAACTCTAAACATCTAAGTATCAAACTCACAGCACCTGGATTAAATTCAACTCATAATGAATCTTGATCCAGTTTCCAAGGCTGTAAAGCTTTGAGGAGACTTGCCTTCATTTCTCCTACGGAGCAGCCGGCAATTCAAAGGCCAGCTGTTCTGTTAGAAGCCTGACACATTACTCATTACACTATCAGATATCCTTTAAAAGAAAAAAAAACACCCTCTCATTGCCAATGAGACAAAACCAACTCATGGCTGGCTGACCATCCAACAGGTTTTTGGGAGACTGTAAACTTGCCCATCCTTCTCCATTGGAACAGCTGGTAGGAAGGTACCACCTTCAGTTACCAGTGTAACTAATTAAGCGCTTGACAGAAGGGCAGAGGTTAAGAAAAAACTATGAAAATTTATCATAAGATGGACAATCTCCTCTCAAACCATTTACCTCTAAAACTACAATGGAAACTCAAGGGAAGGTCAGCTATGAGTCTATTCTGACTCAAAGGCATATAACAGCAACATTTGGTAAGGAAGTATTCTAAGTAAGTTCCTGAAGATACAGTTATTTAATCCTCACAAAAAAAACCTGTAATCAATTTCATTTCCTTTTTAAAGAAACCAAGGCACATAAGTTAAATAGCTGACTTATGGGTATACCGTCAACAGTGGAGCAGTTTGGCTCCAGGGACTAGGTTCTCAACCATGAAACAGCATGGGTCTTATTATGCCTCCTCACCATAAAATAACAAATTTCATTCTTTTGCTTGAGGGACTGTTTTAGAAAATGCCAGTACCTTCTCTGCTGTTAAATGACTTTTCATTTCTAACCCCCATTGTCTCCACAGATCTTCACACTAACAAGTGGTTCTAGAACTTGTTTCTTTATTGAATTTGTGAATGTCACAAAGAAGTGAAAAACCAGATGTCAAACCTCATTTATCATTCTGATTCACAACTTTTATAATACTTTTGCAACTCACAAAAGACTATTAAGGATATTGTGACGCAAGTTGATTTCTAAAAGGATCGGCACTGCATCTTGACTACAATAAGTGGGTAGAGATCAGCACAGGCAAAGCTTAAAAGCTCATTTTTTTTCTTTTATAAACTCAATCATTTAAGAAGGAATCTATGAGGCAGGCTATCTCCTAATAAAAACATAAATATTATGTGAAGGTTTATAGATTTAATTTTCTCAAAAGTAATGATAAGCTTGTTTTATGTATCTATCACTGCTGAAACTCCTTAAACAGTAATAGAAGGACAGAATTTGAAGGACATGTATGCTAATGTTAACTGGTGGCATAGGCCATAGGGCATTACACTGCCAACCCAAAAGTCTGGTGGTTCAAAATTGCCAGCAGCTCCATGGGAGAAAGCTTGGTAGTCTCCTCCCATGTGACTTACTGCTTTGGAAACCAGCTGGAGCGTCAGCTATGAGTCAGTTCCAACTTGACAGGAATGAGTTGAGAAATCAAAGAAAGTTTGAATCAACCAGGCACTCTGGGAGAAAAATGAGCCAGTCTTCTCAGACTCAGAAACCCACTCAAATGTTGCCATAATTCAGAAACAGCAGTAGATTTGTTCTAGCCACCATTTAGGATCAGTGTGTTAAAGCAATCTAGCATTAAAGAAGTGGACTAAAAAGCTCATTTATGCCAAGGTTTCTCTCCTCATGTTAAAATATTTACTTTTGTAGTCACTCAAGGTTGTTGTTTTTGTTGTTATGTGCCATCGAGTCATTTGTGACTCATAGTGACCCTATGTACATGAGCCCTAAACGCCATTCTATCCTGTGCCAACCTCGCTGTCTCACACTCCACTCACAGAATCGATGCATCTCATCGAGGGTCTTCCCCTCCTGTGCCGTCCCTCCACTCTCCCAAACATGATGTCCCTCTCCAAGGGGCAGTCCCTCCTTGCAACATGCCCAACGTATGTCAGACGAAGCTTCAGAATCCTTGACTCCAGGGAACATTTTGGCTTCACCTTCTCCAGGACAAACCTGTTTGTTCTACTAGCAGGCCATGGTATATTCAACACTCTTCTCCAGCACCACAACTCAAAGGCATCAATTCTCTTTCTATCATCCCTATTCACTGTCCAATTCTCTGATGCATAGCACGTACTTGCAAAGACTATAGCCTGGATCAGGTGCACCTTAGTCTCCAGCCTGACGTCATTGCTCTTCAGTACTCTTGAGAGTTTACTCATAGCTGACTTTCCCAATGCGATTCGTCTCCTGATTTCCTGGTTGCTGTTACCAAGAGTGTTGACTGTGTAACCAAGTAAACTAAAACTGTTAACTATCTCAATCTCTTCACCATCCATACTGACGCTGCCAATTGGCCCAAGGGTGAGAATCTTTGTTTTCTTGATATTCAGCCTCTATCCATATTGAAGACTGCAGTCCTTGACCTTCTGCAGCAAGCGCTCCAGGTCCTCCTCAGTTTCAGTGAGCACGGTTGTATTATCTGCATAACGCAGGTTGTTGATGATCCTTCCACCAATCCTGATGCCACATTCCTCCTCGTACAGCCCAGCGTCTCGGATGATCTGTTCTGCATACAAATAGAAAAGATATGGAGACAGAATACATCCCTGACAGACCCCTTTCTTGATTTTGAACCATCCAGTGTCTCCCTGCTCTGTTCTCATGACTACCTCTTGGTCCAAGTATAGGTTTCACATTAGCACGATCAAATGGTCTGGGATTTCCATTCTTCTCAGAGTCAGCCATAGCTTGTTGTGATCCACACAGTCAAAAAGTCTTCGCATAGTCAATGAAGCACAGATAGACATTCTTCTGGTATTCTCTGCTTTCTGCCAAGGTCCATCTAATATTACGTATAATATCCCTAGTACCACGGCCTCTTCTAAATCCAGCCTGCACATCTGGCAGTTCTCTGTTGACATATTGTTCCAAACGTTTTTGGATAATTTTCAGCAGAATCTTGCTTGCCTGTGATATCAATGATATTGTTTGATTATTTCCACACTCTGTTGGGTCACCTTTCTTTGGAAATGGGAACAAGTATCGATCTTTTCCAGTCAGTCGGCCAGCTGGCTGTCCTCCAGATTTACTGGCACAACTTAGTGAGCACATCCAGGGCAGCGTCTATTTGTTGAAATAAATCAATTGGTATGCTGTCAACTCCTGGAGCCTTGTTTAATTTTTAAATTAATTTAATTTTATTTATCTATTTAATTTTTAAGATTAATTAATTTTTGCTTCCCCAAACAGATGCCATCATTTGCAATGTTTTCAGCACTAACAAAAGGTAGCAAAATGTGTCCTCATCTGTAACTTAAAGATCACAGTCACTGTGGCAATTCATCTTGTTGAGGGTATTCCTCTCTATCTCTCTGATATCAGATAGTTACTGTACTAGTTCTTAAGTGTTGTTGTTATTTGCCATCAAGTAAACTATGACTAATAGCAACCCAGTCAACTCAGCCCCATCCTGCACTGTCTTCACTATCTCTTCCATGTGCTTTCTGTATCACCCATTGCCTTGAGCATCTTCCTCCTCCTTCTCTGATGCTCCACCTTTCCTAGTGTGATTATCTTTTTCCAAGGACTGACTCCTCCTGATAACATGTCCAAAGTGTTTAAGATAAAGTTTCAGAAGAAACTCTGGAAAGGTTCTTGACAGTAGATTTTCCCAATGCAACAGGTCTTCTTATATCTTAACTGCTGCTACTGGGAAGCTCCGTAAAATTAAACCACTGACAACTCCAAAATTTTCTCTATTTATCAAGATGTTATCTATTGGTGCAGTTGTGAAGATCTGTGTTTTCTTAATGTTGAGATGTAATCCATATTGAAGTCTGTAGTCTTTGATCATCTGCATCAACAACTTTAAGACATCTTCACTTTCTGCAAGGTTGTATCATTGTATAATGCAAGCTGTTGTTCTGATGATGTGCTCAGCACACAGACTGAAAGGATATCAAGAAAGGATACAATCCTAACACAGATCTTTCCTGATTTTAAACCACTTAGTTCTCTTGTTCTGTTCAGAAAATTGTTTCTTCATCTGTGTGTCTATATTTCAAGTGAGTATAATTAATTGTTCTTAGATTCCAGTTCTTCTCAATTTTAGTCATAATTTGTCAGGATCCACATAGTCAAATGTCTTTGCACATTCAATAAAAGACAAGAAAGCTTTGTGGTGTTTTCTGCTTTCAGCCCAAATCTAGCAGACCATGCAGCAGTGATATTCCTGGTGCCACAGCTTCTTCTGAATATACTTTAAATTTCTGGTAGTTCCCTGTCCATGTCCTCTTCCAATTGTTTTTGGAAATCCAGTTGATTATGAAGCAAAATCTTCAGTAAGATTACATAAGATATTAAGGGTTACTGTTCAATGATTTCTGCACCCTGTAGTATTGGGTTATTTTGGAATGGGAACAAATATTGATCTCTTCCAGTCAGGTTGTCTGATAGGTGCCACCCAAAGTTCCAGGCACAAACTAGTTAGTAAGTTCAGGGCTACATCTGTTTATTGAAATACCTAAATGTGTATTCCATCAATTTGTTGTTGTTGTTGTTAGGTGCCGTTGAGTACAACTCATAGTGACCTATGAAAAAACTATCTGAACACTGCCCTAACCTCTACCATACTCACCATCTCTGACACAATCAAACCCATTGCTGTAGTCATTATGTCAATGTACTTGGTTGAGGATCTTCCTTTCTTTTGCTAATCTTCCATCTTCCCAAGCATGATGTCTCTCTCCAAGGAATAACCTCTTTTAGCAACATGACCAAAGTATGTGAGACAAAGCCTCATCATCTTTGCCTCCAAGGAACACTCTGGCTGCACCTTCTCCAAGACACATCTGTTTGTTCTTTCAGAAGTCCATGGGATATTCAGCTCTCTTTTCCAGCACCACAATTCTCCTGTCATGCTTAGTCACTGTGCATTTCTCAAATGTATAACAAGTGACTGAAAAGATCATGGCCTGAATTTGGCACACTTGTCCTCAAACTGACATCACTGTTGTTATTGTTATGTGCTGTCAAGTAGCCACAACCCATAATAACCCTATCCTGACCCCATCTTACCTCTTTGGCACATCTGAACCCATTTGCCACAGTAATAACGCCAATCCATCTTATTCAGGATCTTTCCCTTCTGCAATGGCCCTCTACCCTTCAAAGCACGATGTCCAAAGAAATATCTCAATAATTTGGAGAGGTATCTGCCTAGAGATTGTCCCAGTGGAACACATCTCCTGCTGGTACCAAGTGTATTGATTGTGGATTCAAGTAAGACAAAACTGTTGACAGTCTTCATTCCTTTCTCTGTCCATCATGAGGTTGGCTATTAGTCCAGTGGCAAAGATTTTTGTTTTCTTGAGGTTGAGATGCATTCCATATTGAACGCTGATCATCTTCAACAAGTGCTTTGAGTCCTCCTGACTTTCAGCAAACAAGGTTGTGTCATCAGCATAACAAAGATTACTGATGAGTCACCAATCCTGATTCCACATTTTTCTTCAAAGAGTAATCAGAACTGGCTTTGACAAGCACTGTGGCATTTGGACAAGAACAAACTGGGAGGAGGGTAGAGAGAATAGTGCAACAATGAATGAATGGAAACCCAAAATCTCTGTAAATGTTTATGAAAATTAATAAGATATAGAAAAAAAAATTGGGAAATTGCAAAGACCTAAAGTAGACCTTGCTCTGTTTGGATGACAGCTTCTTGATCTAGGTAGGTTTTGTATGAGCACAATTGATTGTTCTGGAATTCCCATTCTTCCCAATTCGTTATGACTCCCCATAGTCAAATGCCTTTGCATAGTCAATAAAGCCCAAATAGACATTAAAAAAAAAAAGAAATAGAGAAAGAGTATAATCCTGAGGCACAACTTCATAATTTTAAACCATGCACTATTGTCTTGCTCTGTTTGCATGACAGCCTCTTGGTCTAAATACAGGATTCACTTGAGTACAATCAAGTGTTCTGGAATTCCCATTCTTCTCAATGTTAGTCATATTTTGTTATGACCCACAGTCGAATACCTTTGCACAGTCAATAAAGCACATTCTTTTGATATTCTTTGCTTTCAGTCAGGATCTATCTGACATCAGCAATGATCTCTCTGGTGCCACTGCCTTTTCTAAACTCAGTTTGAACATCTGGCATTTCTCTACGTACTGTTCTAGCAATTTTTGAATGATCCTCACTGGTATTTTGCTTGCATGTGTTATCAATGATATTGTTCAACAACTCTCACATTCTGTTAGATCATGTCTCTTTTTTTGGATCATCTTCCTTGAAACTGGAAACAAATATTGATCTCTTTAAGTCGGTTACCCAGATAGCTGTCTTCCAGATTTCCTGGTATAGACTGTGAGCATGTCCAGGACTACATCTGTCATTTGAAACCTTTCAACTGGTAGCACATCTATTCCTGGGGCTTTTTTTTTAATTAATATTTTTTTTATTGGGAAAAACATATTGGGGGTACAAGGAGATGAGGGTTGGGGGCAGAAGGGTGAGGATGGGCCAGGATGCAGTTGCAGAGC
>NW_006399801.1:12786255-12786789 GCF_000299155.1 Elephantulus edwardii
CTGACTCTCACCAGTGGCTATGGATGAAGTCACAGGCAATTTTCAGCCAGCGCCAGGGGGCTTTATTTTTTGCCAGTGCCTTCAATGCAGCTTGAATTTCTTCCTTAATTATCACTGGCTCTTGATTATATGGTACTTGTTGAAATATTTCAGTGTTGGCCAATTCTTTTTGATACAATGGCTTTGTGTATCCCCTCTATATAATCCACCTTCATCTTCTTTTGATGTTTCCTAGATATTCAAGAGTTTGTCTAAGTATTGTAACTCAAGGTTTGAATTTGTTTTTCAGTTCCTTCAGCTTAGAAACCTAAGTGAGTGCTTCCCTTTTTAATCTCCAATTCTAGGTCTCTGTACATTCCATTATAGTTATTTGCTTTTTCTTCCTGAGCTGCCCTTTGAATTTTCTGTTTATCTCTTATATCAGTATCTCTTCCCTTTGTTTTGTCTTCTCAACATTGTAGTGCAACTTTTAGTGTCTCTAACATTCATTTTTATTTTTTTATTTTAATAATTTATTTTAATTTATTTATTTTA
>NW_006399801.1:12787514-12801203 GCF_000299155.1 Elephantulus edwardii
CTTTTTGAGAAAGCACCATACCACCTTCCACAGTGGTTACACCATTTCACACTTCCACCAACAGTGAATAAGGGTTCCAGTTTCTCCACAACCTTGCCAGCACTTGTTGCTTGCTCGCTGTTGTGTTAAATTTTGCTATTCTGACTGGGGTGAGATGATATCTCATAGTTGTTTTGTCACCTGTCTTTTTAATGACTTTTTGTGCCTTCATGGATGATATCCTTAATCTCCTCCCACAACTAATCTGGTCTTCAATTATTGACGTTCAATGCTTCAAACCTATTCTTAAGACGATTTTAAATTCTGGTGGGACAGACAATCGTATCTTGGATTACATCATGGACTTGTTTCCATTTTCTTCAGCTTCAATTTGAACTTGCACATGAGTAATTGATGGTCTGTTTCACAATCAGCATTTAGTCTTGTTTGACTACTAATATAGGGCTATCATAATGAAATACCACAAATGATATTATGTCTCAGAGGTCAGCAAGGCCATGCTTTCACTGTTAGCTTGAGGGAAAAATCCTTGCTTGTCTCTTCTAGCATCTGGCAACCCCAGGCACTTTTGTTGCATTCCTTGGTCTGTAGACATTTCCAAGAATCTTCATGAGAGCAGAACATGTTATCATTCTCCCAAGAAGCTGCTGTTGTGTTCAAACATCCAACTTCTGTTAGCTGACAAACATCTCAACCACTGTCCCCCCAGGATTTTAGATCTCTTGGACTTGAATTTCGTGTCCAAGGAAACTCAAGTAGAAAAGTGAAGGGTTAGAATTTAAATAATAAAAAAAATTTAAAATAATAATAAGAAAGACAGACAAGGCTCAAGGTGTGTATTATTGTTGCCAGGTGTTAGTGTGTGAGCTCTAAGTGAACTTATGCCAAAACCTTGCCATCCTGAAAAATCTCTGCTGTGCCCAACTCCGTTGTTGTAGTCGATGTGCCAGACCATAACTAAAACCAAAATGGACTGCTCTGGAGTCAGTTTCAACTTATGATGACTGACCTTCACTGGGGTTTCCAATTTTACAAACCTACTCTTTCTCAGTAAGAAGACCTGATAGATTTGAACCACCAATCTGTTCTTTTTCTTGTTTTGTACCACTGAGTCAGATCCAGCTGGCACAAGGGGAGACTGTCCCTCCTTCTCCAATGGAGCATCTGGTGGATTCTAACTGCGTTCCTTCAAGATTACAGCACAGCTTCTTGCCACTATGCCACCTGAGCTCTAAACCACCAATATTTTTGTTAGCATGGCAGCATGTAACACATTATACCAACTGATCTCCCTTATGTGTGTATAAAATAAAAAACCAAATCCATCACCACTAATTTCAGCTCCTAGAGATCATCTATCAGGTTTCCAAGGCTGTAAAGTCTAAAGGAAGAGATTGCCCATCTTTTTCCTATAAAGTAGTATGGGAAACAGGACTTATTCTACCAGCTGATTTGATGACAAAAGATAAGAAATCTCCTCTCATGATATTTACAGCCTCTGAAAACCTGCTGGAGGGTCAGCACAGCACATAACAATAGGTACAGTGACTAGAGTAGACATGCTTATCCCTGAGGACAGCATAAAGTCAGAAGAGTACAGATAAAAAAAAACAGCCCAGGAGAGAAAATATTTAAAGGATAAGCACCCCTGAAATAAATGAAATACAAGATTGATATTCCTCTGGTACTCTTTGTTTTCTGCCAAGGTCCATCTGACATTGTTGATAATATCCCTAGTACTACGGCCTCTTCTAAACCCCACCTTTCTTCCATGAAGCAGTTGGTAGATTTGAACTGCGTGCTTTTGGGTTAGCAGCCAATTCCTTTCCAATGAGATTGTTCTTGTTAGATGCCACTGAGCAAAGTACAATTCATAGTGACCCTCTGAACATCAGACCTGAATCTTGTCCTGTCCTCATCATCTCTAATATAGTCAAGCCCACTGCTGCAGTCACCACGTCAATTCATTTCATGCCACATTCTTCTTCAGAGTCTGCTTCATGAACTATTTGCTCAGCATACAGATTATGTTCAGAGTACATAACAATAACTGGGATAATTTATTTATATACATGATTTCCTAACTATGTGTGTTTTACAAGAATATAAATAGAATTAGGACAAGAACACTGTAACTACTGTGTTCCTCACTCCTACCAGAGCAATCAGGTCTCACTTGTCACACTGTTGAAGGCACAAAGCCTTAGAGGAAGTAAAAAAGGGCAGTGCCTAGAAAACAGGAAAGGGAATGAGGCACCTGACAGGTCAGACTCACAATTTCTATCAGAGAAGAGAACAGAAGGCCCAGAAGAGGGAGAGTCACTTTCTGAAATTAAAGGGTTGGGCAAGTTTTGCGACAACGTATGAAATGGAGAAGGAATAACAGAGCTGAGAAGAAAATACTTAACAGACCATGTTGTTGTTGCTGTTAAGTGCCATCGAGTCGTAGGCGACTCATAGCGACCCTATGAATGCAAGTCCTCGACACTTGTGTGTGTGACTTTCATCCTTTCTCCAGGTTCATAGGGTTTCTGGAGGCAAGCAATTTATGGAAGTGGATGGCACTCCTGCTTCCAAGAACAGACCATGTAAAGGGGGGGAAATGTCCACATGACTTTATAATGTGCTGATATTTAGTAATATAAATACTGGACAGAGAGAAGATACTTGGATTGTCCAGAGATAGAAATTTTTAGGGTAGAAATGACAGAAGGATTAACAGTAATGACTCAATGTGAGGTCTCAGATGCATATGGAAGGAAGTTAAACCAGGAGGGATATAAAAGGGAAAGGGCCAGGAACTAGATTTTTCTGAATGGGAATGATGAGCAGGAAGTGTGTGGGACAGGAGAAAGGTAATGGCTCTAATCAGAAGGTATGGCTTAGAGTATCTTAAAGATAAATAATTTTAAAAACAAATGTCTTTTTCCACAATACAAAGTAAAACCACTCTCTCATCATTTACTTTTATCAGTCTCTCAGAATAAAAGAAATGTCAAAAATAGGTCCATGTTCTTCTGGAAAAGGATGCTATTTTTCTGGGAATCTAATCCTTAGAAAAAGATATCTGGCTGACAAAGGTGGGGGGAAAGTCAAAGAAAGAAAGAAAGATCGTCAACAAGATGGACAGACACTGTGACTGTAACAAATGGCTTCAGTGTATCAGAGATTGTGGGGATAGCGCAGGATGGTGCAAGGTTCAGACCTGTTAGTCATAAGGTTGCTATGAGGTGTATTCAACTCCTAAAAGAAAGCAAAGCATATGGCTAAAGATTATCCCTATGGTTACCAGAGATAGGAAAGGTAGGAAGTGGAGAGTAAAATAAAAAGATAAGTAGGTGAAAGGAAAGGTAATATACAAAAAGAGGTTGATTAAATCTTGTAATTAATTAACTACAGGAAAGTCTGGTGGCCTAATGAGTCAAGAGTTGTATCCAAAGATAGACTGAATCTATGAGCTTTCTCTGAGGAGTAAGGCAATCTACTCCTGTGCAATTTATTGCCTCTAAAACCCACTTGGAGGGTCACCTATGTGTGTCAGTTTCTGACCCAATGGCATAAAACAACCAATTATACTTAACGTTATAAAACAAAAAGCATAAATGACTGAATGAAAAACCAATATGGTGTGTAAATTTTCACTCAAAAAAAATCATTTGATTAAAAAATTGAAAATGCTGTTTTAAAAATAACAAAAATGTCCTCTCCAATTCCTCTTTTCCACAGCATGAACATTAGTTTTCCCAGCTATTTCAGATGAACCATAAACGAAGAGGTTTTTAAGCCTGAGTCAAGAGAAAAGGCTACCACACCTTTAGGACACCTCAGCTCCCCTTTAAAAGCTTTAGGTGCTGAAAAACCTTAGAACAATTAGTCTACAATAACAGAAGTAGGCCAAACTAAACTATTGAAAACAGTGTCCACAATTCTAAACCAAATGTGATCCCATCTAACCTGGTTACAGATGAGTCTCTCAAACTTAATGCAATCTAAAGCTATCACACAAAGTGAATTCTATATTTAAATGAACAAGAAAGGCAACACAAAATTCTCCTATAGGCAGTATACTGAGGATTTTAATTCATCTAAGAAACAAACTTTAGTGAGAAGGAAAATTTGCAAGTACTTTTTTCATACATTTTTATTATTCTGTTTAAAAGACCTTAAGAAATAACCACTTGAAAATCCTCTGGGTCACAATGGTTCAAAGCTGTTGTGCATTTGGGGAGGTGGGAGGATGTCACCATGAGCCAAAGACAATTCCACGGCAGCTAACAATGGTAAATCAGAAAAAACAAACAAAACCACCAAAAGTTTTCAAGACTGGTAACCATCCATCTCTCCATATGCATAATGACTTTTATCTATCCAAGAGTCACTGAACAGTTCCCACTTCTTCCTTCCCTTTCTTTTGCTAGTCTTTTAGGGATTTGGGTGATACTGACCTCATTAACCTGTACACATACATGACTCAGAGCAGTAAAAAAGAACATTATATTCCCCTGCCTATAGCAGTTGGTTCAGCCACAAGAGGATACCAGGACAATCTGAATCTTTGGACATGACAGGTTGTTGTTGTTGTTGTTATGTGTCATCCCTATATTGTTATAGCTGACCTATGAACAACAGTTCTAAATCTGGCCCTATCCTAAGCCAACCTCATTGTCTCTGACAGGCTTGACTCCACTGCCACAGTCACTGAGTCAACCTTTCATCTAGGGTCTTCCTCTCTTGTGCTGAGCCTCCACCCACCCTTCCAAAGATGACGTCCTTCTCCAAGGTCTGACCTCTCCTGACAGCATGCCCAAAGAACATGAAACAGAGTGTGAAAAATCAATAAAATACTCTTTTTTTTCCCCTTCAACTAGTCTGAGTTGTGCTTCTTCCACTTGCAAATGAAAAATTTCATACAAATACAATTATGACTAATGAATACTATGGTGGTAAAAGCAACCTTCTTTCTTGTCTCCACCACAATCTTTTCTCTATTACAGTAAAATCTAAAAAATGTTGTTAAGTGAGGAGAGAAATTTGTCAGAGAAGGAAAACCTCAAGAGACTGTATTTTCCAGTAAACTGAGTGATAGAAAAGATCCTGTCAAGAGTGGCTATTTTTGAGACTTGGAAAAACAATGCAGTCTTTTTTATTTCCAGCTCTCACAGGTTTCACTGTACATTTATTCACAGAAAAAAACCCTCAACAATTATGTGATTAAACTAATTTGCAGATTTCTAATATCTCAAATTGTAGTTCAAAGGGCAAAAGAAGATTATGAGTGTACATTATCTATTGTTTTTTATGTAATTATTGGCTATATCCTCACAAAAATCTTATAATCCTCTTATATAAATAAGGAAACTGAGTCTTAACAATTAGACAACAGGAAAAAAAGGTTATAGGAAGTGAGAGGCACTGTTTTCCTGGTCTTTTCCCTCAGACAAACGAGGAAGCAGGATGGGTCATCTACTAACTGTAAGAACATGGTGACTGCTGCGATGAGTTCTGATGTGCCAAGTGTGAAAATGACGCAGGACAGAACAGGGTTCAGATCCTTTGTTCATAGGGTTCCTAGGAGTCCTACTGAGTGGATGGCACCTAACAACTCCTTTTACATTTAATCTAATCATTGAGTTTAAGAAAAAACCCTCCACTTCACCGAAGACGACATTCAGATGGCTAACAAGCACATGAAGAAGTGCTCAAAATCCCTAGCCCTAAGAGAGATGCAAATTAAAACAACTATGAGATATCATCTCACCCCAGTCAAAATAGCAAAATTTAACAGAACAGCAAGCAACAAATGCTGGCAAGGTTGTGGAGAAACTGGAACCCTGATTCACTGTTGGTGGGAGTGTAAAATGGTGCAACCCCTGTGGAAAGCAGTATGGCGCTTTCTCAAAAAGTTGCAAATAGAGATACCATTTGACCCAGCAATTCCACTACTGGGAATATACCCTGAAGAGACCATAGCTGACATCCAAGCAGATATATGCACACCCATGTTTATTGCAGCTTTGTTCACAATAGCAAGGAGTTGGAAACAACCTAAGTGCCCATCAACAAACGAATGGCTAGAGAAGCTGTGGTATATTCGCACAATGGAATACTATGCTGCATTGAAAAACAAGGAACTCATGCAATATTATTCAAAATGGTTGACTCTAGAGAACATTATGCTGAGCAAAATATCCCAGTCACAAAAGGACAAATATTACTTGATGCCACTGTTGTAGAATGGAACTAACCTCGGGGTTGGGGAGAGACTGAGTAAGATGGGTTCAATAATGTATACTGCACTGAAACAGAGGAGGGAGAAAACTGTTTAAAAGAGATATGTGACTAGGTATTTCTGTCATCACAGGAGTCTAGAGCAATGGCTCCATGGTGGAGGGGACCTGGGGGAGGGTTTGTAAAACAATGAAAGAATCTTTTCTTTTACTTTTCCATAATTTTTGACTCATGTACTTATAACTTGTTAGTTAAATTTGTGTCTTCTAGGTTGCAACACCCCCATGATACATCTTCAAGGATATGAACATGTACAGCCAAGCACAATCAATAAGAGTGCATCTAAATTCCAAAATCAATCTCCATAATAGTCTATGTGTTTCCTACTGCCAAAAGGGCCCTTTAGAGTAGTGAGAGAGGATCTTCACCCTGAAACCCACAGCGTCCCTTTTCAGCAGGAAGTAGCTAAGAGAATACGCCATCCCCTTTTCCTTATGACTCAGGGTGAAGTCTCTCTCAGGGAGGAGTGATAGGGAATGGCAAAGGACACACTGACAAAGGAGATTAATCAGAACTGACTTTGACAAGCACTGTGGCAATTGGACAATTAAAACAGACATTCGGATGGCGGGGAAGAAGGACAAACTGGGGAGGAGGGTAGAGAGAATGGCGCAGTAATGAAGGAATGAAAACCCAAAATCCCTGTAAATGTTCATTAAAACTAATAAAATGTAATAATAATTAAAAAAAAAAGAAAAAACCCTCAAGATTCCTGTTATGTATTATCAACAAGAAACAGGAAGCTAATCTAAGAACTGTTGTTGTCATAGGCAGTGATTACATGCCAGGGGGCTGTCCATTTTCCCCCAGCAGAGCAACTGGTGGATTTAAACTTTGTCTTTGGCCAGGCAGCTCCTTACCACTAAACCACCTGAGCTCCTTGTTGTTGTTGTTAGGTGTGTCGTCCCTATGTACAATAGCTCTGAAACCTGCTCTATCTTTAGCCAATTTCATCGTCTCGTCATAACCCATTACCTGAGTCACTGAGTCAATCCATCTCATCCAGGATCTTTCTCTCTTGCACTGTCCCTGCACCCTTCCAACCAAGATATTCTTCCAAGTACAGATCCCTTCTGGCAACAAATCCAAAGTATGTGAGACAGAACTTCAAAACCTTCCCTCCAAGGAAGAGCCTCGTCTTGCCCTTTCCAGTACAGACTTGGTTGTTCTCCTATCAGTCCACGGCATATTCAATACTGTTCTCCAACACCACAGCTCGAAGGTATCAATTCTTCTTCTATCATCCTTAGTCAATGTCCAGCTCTCTGATGCAAAGCAAGTAATTGCAAAGACCATGGCTTGGATCAGGTGCACCTTTGTCTCTAGACTGACATCGTTGTTCTTCAGTATTCTGGAGAGCAGATTTTTCCCTGACAGCAGATTTTTCCAATGCAATTTGTTATTTGATTTCCTTACTGTTGGTGCCAAGAGTGTTGACTGTGGAGCCAAGCAAGTTGAAACTGTTAACAATCTCAATCTCTTCTTCTCCATCTATCATGATACTGGCAACTGGCCAAGTGGTGAGAATCTTTGTTTTCTTGATGTTGAGCTGCAATCCCGTTTGAAGGATACAGTCCTTGACTTTCTCCAGCAAACATTACAGGTTATCCTCTGTTTCAGCAAGATTGTGTCATCTGTGTAATCCAGGTTGTTGATGAGTTTTCCTCCAATCCTGATACCACATTCCTCCTCATAAAGTCCAGCCTCCTGGATGATCTGTTCCACATACAGACTGAAAAGGTATGGAAACAAAATGCATCCCTAGAATACACCTTTCCTGACTTAACTATGCATTGTTTCCTTGCTCTGTTCTGATGACTGCCTACTGGGCCAAGTATATGTTCCACATAAGAATAATCAAGTGTTCTGGGATTCCCAATCTTCTCAGAGTTAGCCAGTTTGTTGTTATCCACACAGTCACATGCTTTTGCATATCAATGAAAACACAGAAAAGAGATTTTTTTGGTACTCTCTGCTTCAGCTATAATCCATCTAACATTGGCGAAAATGTCCCTTGTGTCAGGGCCTCTTCCAAACCCAGTCTGAACATTTGGCAATTCTTTGTTGTACTGTTCTAATAATTTTTGGATAATCTTCAGCAGGATTTTGCTTACATGTGATATTAATGATCTTGTTTGGTAATTTCTACTGTCTATCAAATCACTTTTTTGGGTGGATGGGAATAAATATACATATGGATCTTTTCCAGTCAGTTGGCCAAGTAGCTGTCCTCCAGATTTTTTGGCACAACCTGGTGAGCAGTTCCAAGGCAGCATCTGTTTGTTGAAATATGTCAATTGGTAAGCCATCAATTCCTTGGGCCTTATTTTTTGCCAATTCTTTCAGAGCAGCCTGAATATCCTCCTTCATCACCATTGCCTCTTGATCAAATGTTATTTCATGAAATTCTGTGTCAGCCAATTCTTTTTGGCACAGTGACTCTATGTATTCCTTCCATCTTCTTTTGATGCTTCCTAGGTCATTCAATATTCTGCCCAAGCATCTTTAAGTATTGCAGCTCGAGGCTTGAATTTGTTCCTTCAGCTTAAGAAATGCTGAGCTAGTTCAACTCTTTTGATTTTCCATTTGGGGCTCTTTGCACATTTCATTTTAATACTTTGTCTTCCTGTGCTGCCCTTTAAAATTTTCTGTTCAGCTCCTAACATCTTGATTTCTTCTCTTTGCTTTGGCTTCTTAGCCCTCTAGTGCAATATTCAGTCTCTTCTGACATCCATCTTGGTGTTTTCGTCTTCCTCCCTCTTTAAAATGACCTTTTGCATTCTTCATGGATGATATTCTTGATATCCTCTCACAGCTTAACTGGTCTTCACTCCTAAAAACTAAGCCTAGACCTAGGAAAATTACTATAACCTTGTGCTATTGATACTAAAGTCAAGAACACTTCTCAACTGGCTGCATACATCAACAGACCTCAAATTCACCCCCTATAATAAGTACATGGAACATTCTGAAGTACTCTAGCACCAATTCTATTGTATTTGGGCATTTTTCATTGTTATCCTCTGGTGGTCTGTTTTTTCCCCATGTTTCCACTGTGGTGGTGGTGGTGACAGTGCTTGTCATGAAGTTGGAACAACTCATAGTTGACCCTACAGCAGGTTTTAAGAGGAAGTAAACAGCACAGAAGGGAACTGCCAGTAGAATCAAATCTTTGGTTTGGGACTGCAGCACAGCTTCTTACCACTAGGCCCCAAGAACACTGTTTCTACTAGGTAAGTATTTTATATGTATGTGAAAGAAAATAACATCACTGAAATTCTAGGACATTTGGAAGTAAGTAAAAAAATCTCTTCTTTTTCATTAGCTAGAAAATCGAACTGATTTAACACAGGTCAGTACTGGCATTCACATTTGCAAATTGGTCTTAGCAATCAAATTGTGACTATCCTATATTGGATTATCTGTGTACTTCTATGATTCTTGGTTTACTAGTGCCTTAGCTGCCATGAACCACCACTCTTCCTCAGTTTTTCATTCCCAGCATAGTAGATCATATGACTGTCTATTTCAAAGTGACCCATGCCTGTTCATCTCAGTTCACTAATGCCTAGAATGTGGATCTTCTTGCATTTCATTTCATTTTTTACAACTTCCAGTTTTTCTACAGTCATACATCATACATTCTAGGTTCCAACTATTAATGCTTATTTATAGCTGTTTCATCTCATTTTTAGTTACTTTCCCCTGGTCTCTAATACTATCCCTGAGTTATGCAAATGACACAACCTTGCGCACTGAAAGTGAGGACCTGAACCGGTTGCTGCAGAAGATCAAAGATTACAGCCTTCAATATGGATTATATCGTTAACATTAAGAAGACAAATATCCTCATCACTAGACACATAGTCAAAATCATGGCAGATGGAAAAAGGCTTGAAGTTGTCAATTATTTAATTTTGCTTGGATCAACAATCAACATCCCTGGTACCAGCAATCAGATCAGAAGACTCTGGGCAAGTCTGCTGTATATAACAAAAATACTGAAGAGAAATATCATTCTGAAGACTCAAGTGTGTCTTATTCAGGCCATGGTTTTTTTCAATCTCTTGCTGTGCATCAGAGAGCTGGACAATGAATAAGGATAATAGAAGAATTCTCGCCTTTGAGTTGTGGTGCAGGAGAAGAGTACTGAATATCCCATGGACTGCGAAAGAACAGGCAGATATGTCTTAGAAATAGTGCTACCAGAATACTCTTTGGAGGCAAAGAGAGCAAGGCTTTAGCTCTCAAACTCTAGACATGCTGCCAGGAGATCTTATTCCTTGGAAGGAGACATCATGCTTGGAAAAATGGAGCGTCAGTTAGGGAGAAGAAAATCCTCAATGAAATGGATAGACAACAGTGACTGCAGTAATGGGCTCAAGTATGCCAGAGTTAATGAAGATGGCTCTAGACAGGGCAGGGTTCAGGGCTGTTGTTCACAGGTTCACTATGAGTTGTACTCAACTCAACAGCACCTGGCAACAACAGAGCTGCCATAATAAAATACAACAAACTGAGTACAGAAGAAATTTAGCTTATAGTTCTAGAGGCCAAAAATCCAAATCAATATGTTAACTAAGCAATACTCCTATACATATGACATCTTCAAATATCCAATTGTCAAACAAGGTCACATTTACAGGTATCAAATTAGCACATCTTTCTAGAGGACACAATTCAATTTGCAACTCAGGTGATCCTTGGTTTTTTATGTTATTGTTATAGGAAAAAAATAACAAATGCACAACTTTCCCAGACAACAGGTGAAGGACAGGGTGGTGGTCGGTAGGTATCCCTGCACCATGCTCTCATGTGCTTAAACCCCCTTTTCCAGTCACTGCATCAATCCACCTAGGGTAGGATTATGAAGAGAAAACAGTACTGAGAGTGAGAATACTTAGAGAAGTAACAGAAACCAACTCGAGCTGGCTTAGACCAAAAGGGGAGGGAGAAACCTTAAGAATAGAAGGGGAGGAATAAAAGAATAAAGGAGTGTTTCACAGAACTCAAGAACTAGAATGCAGTTGGCCCCAGAAAGAAGTGGAATAGAAAAATTTAGAGCTATCAAAGACTCAGGCAGACTTCTCTCTTTCCATTTCTCTCTAAATACTTATTCTCTCTTCCTATAAATTACTGTTCTCCGTTCTCCAAGCCAATGATAGAATGTAACTATCACTCCCAAACTTTCACCTAATTGTTTTTTAACATATTAGTACAAAATCTCTCTCAATTAGGCCCAATTTTAAATTTCTAGGGCAGGGACAAAGATTGAGTTACTTGGGTCAGATGCCCTACTCTTTTCAATCTACTGTGACTTTTGAGTGGAGGAGAAGGGTGGAGGGAGTTGGATGGACCAGTTAAGGACAATTGCGGGATCCAGGATGGGTCTGAGAGAGACTCCAGAAATATTAATTACATAGTTTCAGCTTTATACTGAGGTTTTCTCATAGGCAAACACACACACACACACACACACACACACACACACACACAGAGAGAGAGAGAGAGAGATAGTACTAATACTGTTACACTCAATAGAAGGAAGCTGAATTTAAAGGTTACAGTTTTTGAAATTTGGGCCAATTAAGAAATGTAAATTAAAAAATAAATTCTAAATTTTAACCAAATATAGGGAGCTCTGTGGCCCAGCAGCAAGAAGCTTCACTGCAATCTCGAAGGTACGTGGTTCAAGGCCATCAGCTCTTGTTAAGGGAGACAGATGGGCAATCTCCAATAATTATATACCCCGCAGAACTGTTCCTCAATCATGATGGTTAAATCAAGATATTTCCAAATAAACAGAAACTATGAGAATTGCATTCTCAACTCTGAGGCACATGGTACAAATCTACTAGTTGTTCTACAGGAGAAGGATGAGCAATCTCCTCCTGTGCAATTAACAGCCTCTGAAAACCTGCCAGAGAGTCAGCTATAGGTCAGTTTTGACTCAATGGTACAACCTCCACCACCAAATATAGTGGTCTATAGTCATACAGCACTCTTCTGTCAATTTGCTGTTCTGAGGTAATCTGGTTTTGCTGTGATGCTGAACCTTTTCCCACTGGGCTGTCAAATGCCATAACGGCTGCCCATGGTAGACAGTGTTTGGTGGCGCTCCCAGTTTAAGACAGTTTGGAAGCAGGAGTGGCATACACTTCTAAACCACATGCCTCTGGAAACTCTTATGAACTTGGAGAAACAAAGATAGTTATGGACAGGTCTCAGGTCTTTTGTTCATAGGGTTGCTATGAGTCGTGCTCTACTCGACAGTAATCCACAACAATGACAACATGATAAGTCCAAGAAAACGGAAAAAAACACATGCTAAGCACAGCAGGTGATCAAATCTTTACAGAACCACTGAGGCACTCAACATCCTAACTGTAGTACTTGAAGTGGTTTATATCAATGTCCAAGATACTGATGTCTTCAACTTCGAGGGATCGGCATTACCATTTTCTGAGTGTGCTATAATAGTAAAGACCTGGTTACCTTCGAATAAATGACCAAAACAACAATTACAGCTAATAGTTCAAGTAAGATCAACAAGTTTATTTGCAAAAGGCCAATGAAGCATTTACTAAATTCAGTGAGATAACAATAATATGAAAGTTAAGAAAACGAAAACAGGCTATTCTTTTGCTTCAAATGGTTTACCCCACTACTATTATGGGAAGAGGAATCATTTCTCTTTTTCACTGCAAGGGGAACACACTGGAAGGCAGCAAAGAAACAGAAACTCTTAAGACATCTCTTTTGTTCTAAGAATTTCACTTCTCTTTCTTACAGCAAAAAAAAAAATTGGAAAGAAAATGTCTCACAATTAAGTGGCTTATTAAATGATAATGGACCCAAAAAGGCTGAAGACATAATCATTTATTAAACTGCTGCCAACCCAATGTAAATCTACCAGTGGGTTCTCAGAAGAATGATGGGAGTCTCCCCCTGTGGGATTTAGTCTCTCCAAACCTGGTAGAGGGTCAGGTCTGACTCAAATAAATGAGAGTGAAATGAAAAACACCTGCTACAAAATAGAGTGTACCTGCAGTAGCGCACTGACAAGGCAACAAAGATTTACTTCAGCCCTCAGACATGCTCTGAACCTCAAGTAGTTTGAAATGTAAATGTGTTAAATTTTTTTTTTTTCGTGTAAGTTTCATTTTATTAAATGTGACTGAAGCAGACACCGTGGTGATTAAAGAATTTAGCCAAGATGGCTTAGACTTCTGGCCCACCAAGATCTCCAACACAACAGCTGGGTACCAAAGAACTATCTGAAGGAATGGTACAAATGAAAGAACTTAAGTGGGTATTTTGGTACAACTTATCAAAAAGGTAAAATAAACAAGACATGCAGGTGGCCTGGTAGTGACCACGGAGTCACCCCTGTGGCTGTGG
>NW_006399801.1:12803823-12804532 GCF_000299155.1 Elephantulus edwardii
AACTAGGCCAGGAGCTGATTGTGGAACAGACCACCAACTACTCATATGCAAGTTCAAGCTGAAGTTGAGGAAAATTAAACCAAATCCAAGGCAAATATGACTTTGAGTCTATCCCACCTGAATTTCAGAACCATCTCAGGAACAGGTTTGAGGCCTTGAACACTAACGAGCAAAGACCTGATGAGTTGTGGGATGATATCAAGGGTATCATCCAGGAAGAGTGCAAACGGTCATTACAAAGACAGAAGAGGAAGAGAAGACCAAAATGGATGTCAGAATAGACTCTGAAAATTGCACTGGAGCGTAGAGAAGCCAAAGCACAAGAAGAATTCAAGATGCTAAAGAGTTGAATAGAAGATTTCAAAAGGCAGCACGCGATAACAAAGTAAAATATTACAATGAAATGTGCAAGGAGTTGGAGTCGAAAATCATAAAGGCCGAACTCGCTCAGCATTTCTTAAGCTCAAGGAACTGAAGAACAAATTCAAACCTCGAGTTGCTATATAATCAAGGATACTTTAGGCAGAATATTAAATGATCCAGGAAGTATTAAAAGAAGATGGAAAGAATATACTGAATCACTGTATTGGAAGTAACTGGCAGACACAGAAAATTTTCATGAAACAACATATGAGCAAGAGCCTATGGTGATGAAGGAAGAAGTTCAGGCTGCTTTGAAGGAAATGGCAAAAAATAAGGCCCCAGGAAT
>NW_006399801.1:12804632-12814711 GCF_000299155.1 Elephantulus edwardii
GGCGGAGAGGCGGCGGCTGCGCGGTGGTGCTGGAGCGGAGACGAGGACCTTGGGGCGTCCGGGGGTGCTGATGTGAGGAGGTGGAGGAGGACTGGCTGGAGATGACCGGCGAGGGGAGACGCGGGCGAGCGCCGGGTTCCGTTCAAGCACTGTTGAAGCAGGAGACCACGGCGACTCTCAAATGTGTTAAATTTTTAAGCAGACAGACCCCACATAAAAATAAGCAGGGAAGACATGAAATCTATGTTCTAGATTTCCAGCTTCTCTTGAAAAACTAGAAGGTATAGGAACACACAGTCAGCCCACAAATACCTTATCTGGGCTAACAGGCTCTAGGATGTCCTACCAACTGTGGTCAAGCATCAGTACCCATATCCTCTAACATGTTTTCACTCTCCCAGATGGGTAATTTGAATAAAATAGTCCGTCAACAAGATATTATCAGTCATTACCTCTAGATGTGAGCTCACATGTATGTTTTGTTTTCATTTCCATTCTTTTATTTTTGGGAAGCACTGGTGGCCTAAGTGGCAAGAAACTTCACTATATTACCGAAGGCACAAGGTTCGAGGTCACCAGATGCTCTGTGGGAGAAGGATGGGCAATCTCCTCCTATGCAATTAACTGCCTCTAAAAACCCACTGGAGGGCCAGCTATGTGTTGGTTCTGACTTGATGATGACAACAACATATTTTCAAAAGTTTTCATCAATAAATAAATAAATATTCCCTGTAGTAAGAAAATACGGGGGAAGGGTTTCTAAACTACCAAATGACAATTGTAAATGCCATCTAATTTTGAAGCTCTCTGTCTCACATACTTTGAGCACGAAGCCCAGAGAGACGAGTCCCTGGAGGACATCATGCTTGGAAGAGTAGAGGGACAGCACAGGAGAGGAAGCCCACAGATAAAATGGATTGACACAATAACTGAGATAATGGGGAAAGGAGTGTCGAAGACAGTGAGACTTGAGACTGGTTCAAGATAGAGCAATGTTCAAAGCTATTGTGCATAGGATTGCTATGAGTCGCAGGCAACTCAATAGCACATAATAACAACAATGAAATCAAACAACTAATCATAACACACAATAGCTTTAGCTTAAAATTGCTTGAGCAAAAAAGAAATCTAAGGTTACAATTAAGATAACATTTCTCTCTTGATATTAATTAAAACTCCATTTTAGATAGTCAAGAGAAATATTTTACAAATTAAAATTATATCTCCGGCGAGCTCTGGTGGCCTAGTGGCAAGAAGATGCACTGCAATTCCAGAGGTGTGCAGTTCAAATCCACCAGATGCTCTGCTGGAAAAGGAGGGACAATCTCCTCCTGTACCTGCCAGATCCAATTTGACAGTGTACACACACACACACACATAATAAAATAATTTTTTTTTAAAAAATAGATCTTCGTCAAAAAGAATAGCCTCTGTAGTCAATTCACAAAACAGTTATTTTAATCATTCATTTACATATATTTAAACTTTCCTGCACGAAGAAATGCAAATAAGAAAATCTCTATTAGAAATCTCTTTTGAGACTAACAATTAGCTTAACATTTCAAAAGATAAATAATCACTGATCTTTGTTCAACACTGCTAATTAACTGATAATAGCTTCAAGGACTTCATCTTTCCATTGAGAGCTCCAGAAAGTTTGCACAAATCACCATCATCCTCATAGCATCTCTGAGACATCAGAAAGTTAATCATGCTACTTCACTGTAAAGATGAAGCACAAAACTAGGTCAAAATGTCAACATCTTCAAATAACTGAAAATTAAGTCAATTTACCATTTCTCTATTTCCTTCCTCCAATCCACTCCCCACAAGACATCCAGGACATTTTTAACCAAAAGCAAGTCAGAGAAGCCACCTGTCTAAAACTTACACTGTCATTTCCTGCTGACGTAGAATAAAATCCAAGCCCCTTCTACTCTGTTCTTTACCTGTTTGTTTCCCTCTTGCTCCCAGCAGTTGGTCCCTCAAGCCACCAGACCCTCCAGATCACAAATATTCATCTACTCACTCAACATTCATAGATTAGTGTATGCATCAAACACCAGGCATTATTCTAGGACCATATAAGAGGAATAATACAGATTTTTTTAAAAACCTATCTTCATGTAGTTTATATCTCAATAACCCCTTTTTTTACTAACATGCTCTTTCCTCCTCAATCTCCCTAATTACTTAGAGAATAACTTTATATATATCTGAGGTATCTAAAAATAAGCAGTACTAGATATAAATAAATTTGCAATCATTTGTTTAATATGAAAGACAGTAAGTGAAGAGGTAGGAGAAACAAACAAGGGGAACTATTAACACTGATATCAGCTCTCTTCCAGGAACTATGCTTTTATCTTTCAATTTTTCAAAGCACTGCTCCTTATTATCTACACCACTTTTATTAAGTCAATAACCACAATTGTGAAAGACTAGAGAAGCTGAGTTTCAAGTAATTTTAGAAATGGAAAGATTCTTTTTTACAGGAGAAACAAATTTATTTCAATAACAGACTCTTATTATGGATGATATCTAGGAATGAGTGTCTGTTTTTACCCAATGGATTCAAATACAATGTATTGCCCAAGGCCTTCTCTAGCATCTTATTGCTGTTGTTGCTGTTAGGTGCTGCCCAGTCCACAACTAACAGTGATCCTACGAACAACAGCTCAGAACCCTGCCCTGTCCCGCACCACCCTCATGTTCTCTGTCACGATCAAGTCCACTGTTGAAGACACTGTGTCAATCCACTGCTAACACTGGATCTTCCTCTCTTTTGCTCCTCCTCTCCATTTCCAATCATGATATGTTTTTCTAAGAGCTGGAGCCTCCTAAAAATATGTTTACAGTTTCACCATCCTTACTTACCTCTAAGGAGCACCCTGGCTATACTTCCTCCAAGACGGAATGGCTTGTTCTTTCAGCAGTCTAGGGTATGCTCCATACTCTTCACTGGTACACACAATTCAAAGGCATCTATTTTTCTATGGTCTTTCTTATTCATTGTTCTACTTTCATATGCACACAAAGCAACTGAAAATACCATGGTCTGGATCACAGGCACCTTTGTCTTGAAACCAACATCCTTGGTTTTTAGCAGTTTAAAGAGATTTTGACAGATTTTTCCCAGTGCAAGCCATCTTTGTATTTCTTGACTGCTACTATTTTGAGTATTGACCGTGAATACAAGTTAAAAGAAAATAGTGATAACTTCAACCTTTTTTCCTATCTATCATGGTGCTGGTACAATGGTGAGGATTTTTGTTTTCTTGGTGGTGAGATGTATTCCATATTGAAGGCTGTGATCCTCTTTAGAATGTGTTTCAAGTCTTCTTCACTTCATACAAGCAAAGTTTTATCATTTGCATAATGTAGATTGTTGATGAATCTTCCTCCATTCCTGATGCCATATTCTTCTTCAAATAGTCCAGCTTCTCAAATTATTTGCTCAACATACAGACTGAACAGTTTTAAAATTCCTCAAAAAGTTTACTTTTGAGAGAATTAGCCTTGCTAAGTATACACACATGCACATACATATGAACATACACACAGACTATGAATGGCTTCTATTACAGTATTTTATTGTCAAGCGCCAGAGTCCTTCTTAACTCAGTTGGTGAAAGCTTGGTACTAAAGGCCAACTGGGTTTTTCCTTTCCACAACCTGTATCCATGTCATGCCTCCAGTCACCAAAAGGAATCACAAACATAAGTGCAAGGATGAACAAAATATCACTAACATATCGGTGACTAGCACTATTTTGTTGGCCAAAGCAATAGAAGATCAAAAGCACTGTCCTTGTGTATCAAGAAAAGGGCATTTAATTTTAACTGTCCCACACTGAACTCTGACCAACTGCTATGACCTTGTTATTTCCGCATTCAAATTCAACTGAATACCAAAATGTCACATCCCGTGGCTCAACTCCTGGCTCTACTACTCAATGAACAGTGGCATGAATTCAGTACCACTCTGGCTGGCCCTGGCAGATCTACTCACTCAGCAGCACAAACCTGCGCCAGAGAGATGAATCCAATAAGAGTCCACCAACATTCCCTCTGGGGAATAATTACTAAGAGAAGCTATCACTAATCCCTATCATTCATTCTACTCACAGGAGATTAAAAAGAGAAGTGATTAATTCAAATCTCATTCACTTATCTGAAATTCACATTAAGGATCTACCTTGCTGTAGTTACTTTCATGATTTCTTCCACTGACTTTATTAACAGACTTTTTCACAACTGATCATCCCAGTGGATCCACACATGGCTCTCCACTGAAGTCTTTGCAATTTCTGTGTGAACTTCCACCGACCACGTAAAACCACCACACTAGCCAGAGTCTGTTAGGGTAGACTCCACTTTCCCTCTAATCACATATTTGTAGTCTTGTGTTTCCAAGACAAGCACATGCAAATGAATTGCCTTTTCAAATTTTACTAGTAGTCTCCGTTACTTCAATCTTATTTTTTTCACATGAGTTCACTGTAGGAAAACCACTACAGAGTGAAGTTTAATCAGACCGCTTTGAGGGATGAGCTCCAGAGAGTTGGTGAGGCTTATTTACGAGCTGAACCAATGGGATTCACTCTTCAACTTCAGCGATTCAATCAACTAACCCAACAACAGTGAGTAAGGTTTACACATCAGGGAACCTCTAGGCTACTCCAAACTTTAAATCAAGAATGTAATCAAGAGTCTATAAAACATGTCCCGGAAACAGGCAGTACAGCACAGTGGCTCTAAAGTAAAAATCTGCTGTCACTTTGTTCTGTAAGTTACTTCTGGTTATCTCCATTTCCAAGGTGCCTTCATTTGTTAAGTGTTCCTGCCTCATAGTTTTTATGAAAGTCAAGCAAGAAGATGGTTGTAAAATGCTGCAAACTGTACACAGTCAGGGCTTTAAAATGTTTCCTGTAACTAGTACAGGCACATGAATTTCAGTCTTTCTATATCATACTATCAAACAGGTCCTATCTCCTGTTGCCATGGAGCTGATTTCAACTCACTGAAACCGTTTTTTCATGGTAGGTGCCATCAAGTTGCGTACGACTCACAGTGACCCTGTGAACAAAGACCTGAACTCTGTCCTAGCCTGTGCCACCCTCATCATCTCTGACAAACTTGAGCCCATTGCTGCAGTCACTGTGTCAATACATCTCATTGGGAGTCGTCTTTGTGTTCACTTACCCGCCACTTTTCCAAGCATTCCTTCCAAGGAATAGCTTCTCCTAGCAACATGTCCAAAGCATGAGAGACAGTTTTGTCATCTTTGCCTACAAGGAGCACTCTGGCTGCACTTTTCCCAAGACATACCTATTTGTTGTCTTGGTAGTCTATGGTATGTAAAATAATCTTTCCTAACACCATAGCTCAAAGGCATTGATTCTTCTTCTATCATCCTTATTCACTGTCCGGATCTCCGATACATAGCATGTGACTGGGAAGACTATGGCCTGAATCAGGTGCACCTTAATCTTCAAACTGACATCATGTTATGAAGAGGTGCTATCAACTCAGTTTTAACTCATAGTGACTCTCTGTATAATAGAACAAAACCCTGCCAGGTCCTGTTCCATCCTCACAACTTCTGTACTTCAGTCTTGTTGTAGTCACTGTCAATTCATCCTTCTGAAAGTCTTTCTTTTTTTCAATGACTTTTCATTTCTCCAACCATGATGTCCTTCTCCAAACTGTCCCACAGGGATTTCAAGGCATAATCTTTACGGAGCCTGACCATTACACTTCTTCCTCAGGAAAACAAACCACTCACAGGCAGTAAATGAGCATTTAACCATTGCACCACCAGAACTCCGAAACAGATTATAGCAAATTTTTTAAAATAAATAATTCACTAGGTCTGTCACTGGCTAAAGCATTCAAAAAAATTGGTGAAAACTAGTATGCTTTTTACAATGTTGTAAAACATAAACCAAACTCAAATGCATTGTCATCCAGTTGGAGCTCATACCAGCCCCTCCACTGGGTTTCCGAGACTATAAATAGGAAGTAACCATCTTTCTCCTTCAGCATTGCTGGAGGATTTGACCCACTGGAAATGATGGGCTTTGGGTTAGCAGCACAACTCCCTAACAATTAGACCCCCAGAGCTCCCTTACATTATAGTCATTATGACATCATGTCAGAACCCTCCAGGCAGTTTTCCAAGGCTGTAAATCACACAAGAGGAGACTGTCAATCTTTCTCCCTTGGAACAACTGGGGGATTCAAACAATGTGTCTTTGGGTTGGCAGCACAGCTCCATATCCTAGACCACTAGCACTCCTTTTCATTATGGTAAAAATGTAGATTGCTACAATCTTCCTGAACTGAAGAAGTATTTCTCAATAACCTCAAAACCTAGTACACAAGGGAAGGGGAGAAATCACTAGAATAGCAGAGATTAATTGGCAGATGGGGAGGTGATGAAGGAACAGGAAAGATTCAATGGGAACTTGAAAAGATGGCACGATAATAGGCATCCAATAGCAACTGTATAAAAAAGACAATGCATGACTGTATAAATCAATGTACATGAATGAAACAATGTATATGAATGATTGTATGCAAACCAATTGTAAAATTCAGAAATTTTACATAAAACTAGGATAAAAACCTAGCACATATCCTCTGATACTATAACCACACTTTGAGAAAATTAGCCTAAATGGGAGGAAAATCTCACAGGTATGGACCTGTGATTGATATAGATGGCTATTAAAAATTATGACTCATAAAAGTAAATTTGCTAATTATTACAGATTAATAAAGTAGACTGTTACTCAGTCTATTATATAATAATCCAATAATTTTAACTGACAATTCAGATATGAAAAGATATCCATGATGAAATGTTAAGGAAAAAAAAGAAGGAAAAACTAGATTAAAACACCCTGTGTATATATAACAGGGTTCCATTTCTGTCAACAAAAATATCGATAAATATGCACAGGTATGCTAGCAAAGGTTTGGAGGGCTACATATTCGAGCAGTGGATCTGTGAGTGTTTACACCTTCTACTTTTCTGCATTCTTATTTTTCTACCACAAAGGATACTAATTATGAGATTACTTCTAAAATAATACAATTAAACTGAACATGATAATAAGCTTTCTCATTTAAACTTCTATTTATTTCTAAAGATGTGATGGTTTGATACTTTCAACTGTTCAGTTTACACCAATTTAAGTTATTCCTATTTTGTACTAAGAATTTACCCATTAAAAAGGTTTTTCTACTTAGTACTTATAATGTACAGAAGTAAAAAACTTAAATGGACTGGGTTTTGAATTATATTTTTTCACATCTCCAAATCCTTTATCATCATCATAACCATTTACGATTTTTCAAAACTTACATAATTCATTAGGAAGTATTTAAACTTTTATCTACTTTAAAATAACACTGCTTCATGAGTGACTATTCCCATTTCCAGCTGAGAAAACTGAGGTATCAAGAGATTAGGTGACTTGATTAATTACGTATGGTCAAATCTAGTATCGTCTATATGCATAAACCATTACCAAATTGGCAGCAATTCTCAATCAAACTTCTGAGGCTAACAAGAGGAGATTACCCATCTTTCTCCCAAAGAGTGGTTGGTGGATTGGAACCATTAACCTTTTGATTAAAAGCACAACATGCTACATACTGCACCACCAGAGTTCCTTAATAGAATGCTTAACCACATTACTATCTAACATCTCAATTACTGACTAAGGGCCTATTATCATCTATGGAGTCAAAGGATCAGTAAAAAGGAAGACCCCTCCAGGAGATGGACTGACACTGTGGCTGCAACATGAAGTCAAGCACAACAGTGCTGAGTCTCACTCTGACTCTATGGCACCTGTTAACAAGGTGCTCCAGATAAGAAGTGCTAGTGGTACAGTGATTAAGACTCAGTTGCTTACCAAAAAAAGGTCAGTGGTTTGAACCCATTAGCCACTCTGAGAGGAAAGAAAAAACAGATAGCTGTCTACTTCCATAAGGATCTATATGGCCTTGAAACCCTACAGGCAGATGAGGTCAATACTGTATTCCACAGGGTCGAATGAGTTAGTATCAATTAGATGGCAATAGGATGCTGGTTTAGGAGTCCAGGTGGTGCCAATAACTAACCTTTCAATCAACTTGGAAGTCAAGTTAATTGAAAAGTTGACAGTTCGAAAACACTCAGCATCTAAGCAGGAGAAAGGCCTGGTGATTTGTTTCCATAAAGATTACCGCCAAGAGAATCTTACTGGGCAGATCTGCTGTCATATATGGTTGCTGTAAGTTAGAATCAATAGCATGGGACAGACTAAATACCAGAAAACCCATTCCTTGGCAAGGGACATCATGCTAGGGAGGGTGGAGGAACAGTGCAAGTGATTAAGACCCTGGACAAAATAGATTGACTCAGTGACTAACATATTGGGGGTAGGTGTGTCACAGACAATGAGGTTGGCTCAAGCTAGAGCAGGGTTCAGAGCTGTTGTACACAGGGTCACTGTTAGTCACAAATGACTCAACAACACATAACAAACATAAAAAGATCACATTTTAATAACATGTAAAGTAAAATTGAAAAGCATTTAAATGTTCTATATAGAAATCCATTTTTATAGGCTTATCAGAGCTTATAAAATAGGACTGTGACTTGTTGATTACATAGTGACTTTCTGCTACATTGTGACTTTACATTTTACATCAAGAGCTCTCTGCTGTATGCTAATTGAAAACTGGTGGTTTGAATAATCAACTCTGCAGAAGAAAGGTGGGCAGTTTCATCCAAAGACCTGTAGCCTCAGAAATGGGATGTAGAGTTGCCATGAGCCGGAAACCACTAAGGGCAGGGAGTTCTTCTCTCCACTATCACCCAAGTGCTCTCCAGAGGCTGCACAAGGCTCTTTCCTTTCAAAACCAACCAAACAGTAGTAACTAATGTATTGTCACTCTTAATTTATTAATCCAGTGGCTAAGTGATAAGATCAATTTAAAAAATAAAGACCTTTTAAATTGGCTTCACTGAAACGGAATTCTTTCATTCACTCAAATATTTAATTCAAAAAAGGAGCACTGATGGCCTAGGGGCAAGAAGCTGAGCTGCAATCTTGAAGGTTCATGGTTCAAATCCACCAGATGCTCCACTGGAGAAGGAGGCGCAATTTCCTCCTCTACCATCTGGACCCGATTAGACAGTACAACAAGGGTGGGGGGGGGTACAGACACAAAACTCTTTAATTCAGAAGGTCCCCTTCCGAAGCTTACAGTATATTATATAGCTGAAAGTCGTGAACATTAGACACTGATGAACAACCTATGGTATAAAACTTACTCTGGTATTTAAAAATACTACTATCCATTTAAAGATATAATTACAGAGCTGCTGGTAAGATAGCTGTCTAGATAATATTATAAAAATGGGAATACAATTTAGGACACGGCTCAGTGAAGAAGCAAAAAGTCGAGGGTTCTCCAACTTTAGCATGCAGAAGGAATTCTTGGGAAATATGCTGGAAATACCAACTCTGTGGCCTCAACCCCAGGGCATTCTGATTCTGAAGTGGGTTGACATTTTTAAATATGTTCTTCAGTTATCACTGATGTCTACTTCTGAGATTCAGAATTTGAGAAACCCTACCAGTTAAGTGATGGAGCTATTCAGAAGAAAATGATCGATTTAGAAGGAAAAAGGCTCAAAAAGACTACAAAAATTATATTTAAGTGAGCTCTGGTGCTGGAGAAGAGTAGTCAATAGACCATGGACTGCTAGCAGAACAAACAAGTTCATCATGGAGAGGGTGAAGTCAGGCTGCCCGTTGGAGACTAGGATTCTGAAGCTTCGTATGACATACTTTGAGCATGCTGCAAGGAGCGACCAGTCCTTGGAGAGGGCTGTCATACTTGGGAGGGTGGAGGGACAGCGCAGGAGAGGAAGACCCTTGATGAGATGGATTGATTCCGTCACTGGGGTAATGGCGATAAGCGTGTCAGAGACAGTGAGATTGGCAAGAGATAGGGCAGTTGGATATAGGGTCACTATGAGTTGCAATAGCAAATACGTTTTTTAAGAGACATAAA
>NW_006399801.1:12816509-12825685 GCF_000299155.1 Elephantulus edwardii
TGCTGTTAGGGACCTCTCCAAAGTACTGAAGAGCAATGGTGTCTCTCTGGAGACTAAGGTGCATCTGATACAGGCCATGGTCTTTGCAATCACTTGTTACGCATCAGAGAGTTGGACAAGGACCAAGGAAGACAGAAGGAGAATTGATGCCTTTGAGCTGTGGTGCTGGAGGAGAAGAGTATTGAGAGGACCATGGACTGCTAGGAAAACAAATAGATTCATCCTGGAAAGGGTTAAACCGGGTGGCTCTTTGGAGGCAAGGATTCTGAGGCTCCATCTAACATACTTTGGACATATTATAAGAAGAGACCGGTCCTTGGAGAAGGACATCATGCTGGGGAGGGTGGAGGGACAGCAAAGGAGGGGAAGGCGCTCTTTGAGGTGGATTGATTCAGTGACTGGGGTAATCGGGATGGGAGTGTCAGAGACAGTGGGATTAATTAGCACAGGACAGAGCAGAGCTTAGGGCTATTGTACATAGGGTCGCTATAAGTCACAAGCGACTCGAGGGCACATAACAACAACATAGGTTGCAAAAGTGACTCAATGGCACATAACAACAACAATATCAATCCAACCCTCATATAATAAATTCCCCATAAGCTACAAATTATAAAATGGGTAAGACTAGAATAATTTACGAGCACTTTAATTTTATACAAGAGTTTTGAGAGTGTATCTCAATCTAAGCATTTAGGGAAATTATGAATTTATACAAAGTTCTATACCAATATTAGAGATAAGCACTAAGAAAACGGAAATTATTAGTTAACAGGGGAAGGGAAAAAGAGTGACAAACATTTCACGGAACTAACTTGCTACTCATTTTATGCCCTGTTTCACAATGCTGAGTCTGTGAACAATCCCCAGCGTTCCAAAGTACATTTAAAATGTGTTCATTTCCTTTATTACTCAGATAGAAGAAAAATAAAGAGTTTTGGGAAGTTACTGTATCCCTCAGCAATTTAAAAAGATACATTCTAAGCTAAATACCAATTGTTTAAACCTACTCTTAGAATTGTCCCTCATTGGAACAATTTAAAGGGGTATGAAATAATTTTAACACAGAGAAAACAAAAAATTCCAGGATCAAAAATGCACTACCTTGTTCCTGGAGACTTTAAAGCTTGAGTTGTTTTACCATCTAAAATTAAAAGTATCCAAACAAATGCCAGCACTATATTTTAGGGGTTAAGAGCATGCCACACAAACCAGCTGACCTGTCCTTACACCCTGTCCACTACATAATTCGTAATGAGATCTCCGAGCCTGTTTCTTTCATAGGTTCCACGGGATCAGTAAATCTGCCTCCCTGCTGACAGAATAGAAATTTTCCAGATGGCATTTGTTTGTTATTGTACTTATTTTTGTGATCTGTTTTTCACTGTACCAGATTTTTATTATTTGGTCGTTCTAACTATGAAAATATTAAGAGAAGGATGCCAACAGATAACGCACAAAGAACCGCATCTGGCCAGAAAGTCTGCATATATTTAAATTTTCAGATTGGTGCAGTCTTCAGAATAGCACCAATGATGCAAAGTTCTAAAGGAAACTTTCATATTTAAGAGGTGATAAAAAAAGAAACAACAAACTCCATACTTGCCAACTCACTAGAGAAACCAATAATGTCTTTCTTAAAAAGCAAAAACCTTCTTTAGTCTTAACCACAACAAAAGATGCCCATGGGAAACCTAATATATGGAATTATCTCCTAACCTAAAAGCAAACAGAAGTGAAGGAAGGTGCAGTCCATTCCTTGCTGGTTTTCTTTTCCTAAGGGTTTTGATTACATTTCCTCCTCTTGTTCAAGCAAAAGGAGACCGCAATTGTGCCTTTGGTTCGCACCATGAAACCGTGTCCGTGCGTAAAGGCTGACATCGGGGACGCGCTCACGCTGCAAAGGGAGCCGCTTTCGGGTAAATGCGATCAGTCAGCACCGGCAGGACGATTTAGGACCAAATGGCATTGACTGCCCTTCACTGACGGATTTTGCAGGCACACCAGAAAGAAGAAAGAGGATGAGCCGGGGACTCGAGGCCGGGGCCGCGGGGGGAGAGGCAGGCGGCGCGAAGCCGCTCCCCGCGCGCTCCGGGTCCCAAGGAGGCTTGCGAAGGGGAGAGGCTTGGCCGGCCCACCACGCTCAAGCAGCCGAGGGCAGCAAGGTCAGACCTGGAAGGAACAGGCGCCCCCCAGGCCTCCCCAGGGGCCGATGCCGCTCGTCTGGTCAGGGATGAGGGCGCCCATTCAACCAAAAGCCCTCCTCAGGGCCCGCCGCGACTCTACGGGCCACCGGCACCAGTCCACCCGCTGCCCTGCTGCCGCCCACGGGAGGCTGGGAAAGGACAAGGAGAAAAGTGGCCGGTCCGCGCCCCTCTGGCGCGCGGCAGGGGTAAAGGGCGACCGGAACGAATCAAGCTGGCCCGTGGGACAGGCGCCCCGAGAGGCCATCGTGTCGACCCCCGTGGTCGCCGCCGTCCAACCCGTTCCTCACCTCATCTCCAGGCAGATCCACGCTGCTGCCCCAGGGACAAATCAGTGCAGCCCACACGCCGCGGGGAGGCACCGAGGAGCTGCAGTCTTGCTAACTATCTCCTCCTGTCCGCCTGTCGATCCTGGAGCCAGCTCGGGATTCTCCCTCGCGAGCCTCCGTACTACGGAGCAACCAAGCTGCGCTCCCTCCCTTCGCTCCGCTGCTCCTCTCTACCTCCTTTGCTCCTTCGCTCCCTCCCTCGCTCCCGCCTATCTCCACATCTCCCTCAGCTGCCTCTCCCGCCCCCATCCACCCTCTCACCTCCGCCCACCGGGGGGCGGAAACAAGTAGCCTGCCAATCGGAAGAAAGGGCCAAAACCCTTCCCACAGCGGGGACGACGGAGGAGGAGTCGAAAAGATGATGGAAGAGGTTGGAACGACAGCCAAATAAGCCAATCAGCATGCGCAAACAAGGAGGGACTAGGCCCCTTTTTTCTTCCCCCACCCCGACTCCCTCCAGGAAAGCATACCCGGAGGTTTCTGATCTGTGATTTTTCTTTCAGGGCTTATAGAATTTTGATCCACGATTTCATTGCATCTTGCCAGTTATCGTTTGAGACACGAGATAGAACAGTCAAGTAACTTAGTCATGGAAGGAAATATAATGGTTGGAATAAGGAAGGGTGTGGTCCTTAGAATGAAATTTCCATAAACCAGAGCCCATCCAGGACCGCAACTGCCCCCATTGATTGGTAGCCTCTCGGTGCAGAGCCCAGCTCCCCCCTCCTAAGCGGAGCATGCCGGGAGTTATAGTTCTGAGTTCGGTTGCTATGGCGTTCTTCACAGCCTTCAGGAGTCTGGCCCAACCCTGCAGAAGTGACGAGCAGACAGACCAATGAGAGCAGCTCCTTGACGCGAAGGGTGGGCTTTCTGCGGAAGACTCCAAGGTGGCGGAGGCGGAGGTGGTGGTGGTGGTGGTGGAGGAGTTGTAGGCCTTGGGAGCCACTCGGAGGAAGGTGAGCCTCAGGAAACATTTATATGTGTTTTCCGAAACAGGGCTTTGGGGAAAGGCGGAGATCCGGCGCGAAACCTTTGTGAGTTCTGAGGAGAATAGCAGTCACTCCCCACCTGAGACTCACTGAGATCCCGGCCTTGCTCAGCTCAGACACCCGAGGAGCTGATAAAACTGAAGCAATTTGAATTGGAATCTAATCGATGGCAGCTGCATTTGCTTGCTGTATTGTCTTTTGCAACTTGTTAATTGTAGGCTTTATTCTCATTTCCATTTTTCTTCTGTGAACGAAAAAAATCTAAAAGTTCTCGTACTTATCTCCGAGGTTGGATGTACCTCTGCCATGCTGCTTTTTGTTCCTATCACTTGAATATCTTTTTCTTTCTTCCTCACTCTTCTACCAACGTTTTCTCACCCCGTATGTAGTCAGTAACGCTCGCGGGGAAGGGGGGAGAATGACTTTAAGGCTAGATTTTCGCTTTTCATTCAGTCAGCCAGCCAGATACCCTTTAAGAATTGCCACAGGATCTTATAAAAGCGCAGAGACCTGTTGTGCGGGGCCTGAGCTGAAAATCGCCTTTCCGGTGCTGCTGATCCACGTCCAGTGCAAATACAGCGCAAGCCACTTATGTATACTGGAAAATCTGATGGCAGCAGTTTTAAAAGTTAAAAGAAGCACGTGAAATTAATTTAGTGTTAACAGTTTATTCAACCCGATGTATACAGAATGTATCAGTGGCGTGCTGTCGTGTCGGAACTGACCCATAACTGACCCTCCAGTCGCATTAGAAGGGGATTACCCATCCCTTGCCCGCGGAGCAGTAGCAGGTGGAATCGAACTGTGTGACTTCGGGATTGCAGTGCAGCTTCTTAGCTTACACTAGGCCACCAGAGCTCGCTCTCTATCGGTAGGTAAAGTGAAAAATCTTTAGGGCGTTGTGTTAGGTTGATTTTTTTCCCCCTAAATTTTTGAAACACAATCTATTTTGCACTCAAAACTACTAGATGACTGCTCTGTGACTGCTGTATTGGATAGTGAAGATCGAGGTGATTAAATAGCACACTACAGAAGTTGAATGGTGTTGAAAAGTCAGGCTGCTTATGAGCAGGTATTTTGTTTTTCTGCTTCAGATTACCTGTAAGATTTCTCGTGCAATTTTCAGAATTAATTAGAAAGCATATGAAAAACTTTCTTGGTGTGAGGTGTTGAGTGCTTTGCATATAGGTATTATTTTATCTTCACTAGAACTAAGAAGCTGGAGAGAGGATGAAAGGCACCCAAGCGTTGAGGACTCTCCTTCATAGGGTCGCTATGAGTCGCCTGCAACTGAGGGCACTTAACAACAAGAACTAAGAAGTAACTCTCCTTCAAAGGGTCGCCATGAGTCGCCTGCGACTCGAGGGCACTTAACAACTACAACAAGAACTAAGAAGTAACTACTATGATTCCTATTTTACAGATATGAAAGCTAAACTCGGAAAAAATAAGCCCCCCCAACCTTTTACCGTCAAGCCCATCTCAACTCATGGTGACCCCATGTGTTACAGAGTTGAACACCTCCACTCCATTCGGTTTTCAGACCTTACAAGTACCACGGGTGGATTTGAGCCACCAACCTTTAGTTTCTTCCTTTATTTGGCACCACCAAGGAAATATATTATTGTTATTATGTGCTGTTGAGTCAGACCAACCCATACCTGACCCTCCAGCAGACTTTCAGTAGCAGTTAATCTCATGAGAGATTTCCCGGCTTTCTCTTGTAAAACTAATGGATTCAAGCTGTCTTCAGGTTGATGGATTGTTGTTTTGTGCCATAGAGTAACTGAATGTTGATAGATTAGGACTGTTAAAAGAAACCTTTAAATTGCTCTGCTTATGGCAATCAGAAAGTCATACAACTATTAAATAGAGGATCCAGGATTCAAACTCAAGTGAGTTGTGACTTATAAATCCCATCCCTCAATGACTGAAGATTATTAGTAGCTTTTACCACAGATTTCACTTCACTGATACTCCTGTTCCTATACATCATTGCTTTCCTTCTATATTCATTGAGATGTGCAGATTTGGAGTAGGGAGAACTCCCTACAAGATCAAATTACTTATCAATGATGATTTAGTGGTTTTACACCTTTCTGTATTATAAATAACAAATCAAAATTTTGAACTGAAGAAGAAAGTTGAAACCCTCAAGGAGACGCTTGGGCACTGGAATAGTACTCTGGGCAATATTGAGTCTTGATTCGTTTCTGTACCTTATAAATTAAAAAAGATGGGTGAACTTGAAATTCTTAAAATGCTTAACAATGTGAGCATGTTGGGTTTGTTTTGGTTTTAGGTGAGTTGGTTTTGGGGTTTTTTTAAACTTTTTGGTGATCTCTCCTCATTCTTTATATATGTTTATATATCAAAGTGAAGATTTTCCTTTTTCCTAACATGTGAACTTCACATATTCAGACTCAATGCCTTTAAGTGGGAACTGCCTGATAGCAAACCCTTCCATTGGGTTTCCTTGGCACTAGAGGAGACTGCTTATCTTTGTCCCACAAAAGGACAGGTTAATTTGGACCCCCAGAAAGGGCATCCTTTGAATTAGTAGCACAACTGAGCCCTAAATTAGTATGGTAGTTAGGTGTCATTTAGTCGACTATTGACTCATAGTCATCCCATGGACAACAGAGCTGTTTCCCTATCCTCTGCCGTCCTCACAAGTTCTGCCATACTTAAGGCCATTATTAAAGAATTGATGACATAATTCAACAAACACACTCAGCCCTGGATGTCCTCACCAACTTGTGCCAAGAAATCTGGAGGGCAACCACCTGGCCAACTGATTAGAAGAGATCGATATTTGTTCCCATTCCAAAGAAAGGTGACCTGACAGAGTACAGAAATTATCGAACAATGTCATTTATATGGCACGCAAGCAAGATTCTGCTAAAGATTATCCAAAAATGACGAATAGCACATCAACAGAGAACTGCCTGAAGTGCAGGCTGAGTTTAGAAGAGACCGAGGTACTAGGGATATTATAGCTAATGTTAGCTGGATATTGGCTGAAAGCAGGGAGTACCAGAGGAATGTCTGTCTGTGTTTCACTGATTATGCAAAGGCAACAAACTGTGGCTGACTCTAAGAATGGGAATCCCAGAACACTTGATTGTGCTTATGCAAAACCTATACTTGCATCAGGAGGCAGTTGTCAGAATAGAGCAAGGAAACACTGTATGGTTCAAAATTGGGAAGGCTGTATGCCAGGGATGTGTCCTATCTCCATACCTTTTCAATCTATATGCAGAACAGATGATCCGGGAGTTTGGGCTCTATGAGGAGAAATGTGGCATCAGAATTAGAGAAAGATTTTTCAACAGTCTGCATTATGCAGATGACATAACCCTGCTTGCTGAAACTGAGGAGAACCTGAAGCACTTGCTGCAGAAGGTCAAGTACTGCAGCCTTCAATATGGATTGAAGCTCAACATCAAGAAAACAAAAGATTCTCAAGAAAACAAAGATTCTCACCACTGGACCGATTGGCAGCATCATGATAGATGCTGAAGATGATGAAGAGATTGAGATTGTTAACAGCTTTAGTTTGCATGGCTCCACAATCAACACTCTTGGTACCAGCGGCCAGGATATTAAAAGACTGATTGCATTGGGAAAGTCTGCTGTCAGAGACCTCTCCAAAGTACTGAAGAGCAAGTGTCATTCTAGAGACTAAGGTGCACCTGACAAAGGCCATAGTCTTTGCAATAAATTGCTAAGCATCAGAAAGCTGGACAGTGACTAGGGATGATAGAAGGAGAATTGATGCCTTTGAGCTGTGGTGCTGAAGAAGAGTATTGAATATACTATGAACTGCTAAGGAAAACAAACAGGTTCATCCTGCAGAGGTTGAAGCCAGGCTGCTCCTTGGAGGTAAGGGTTCTGAAGCTTTGTTTGACATACTTTGACATGTTGCAAGGTGAGACCAGTCCTTGGAGAGGGATGTCATGCTTGGGAGGGTGGAGGGTCAGAGCTAGAAAGGAAGACCCTTCATGAGATGGATTGATTCAGTGACTGGGTTATTGGGGGTAGGTATGTCAGAGACAATAAAATTGGCACCAGATAGAGCAGGGTATAAGGCTTTCGTACATAGGGATGCTATGAACCACAGGCAACTTGACAGCACATAACAAAACAACACACATTTTGTCTATAAAATCCTTCAGTATTATTGCTCAAGCTTTGAGTTTTTTTTCTTCCATTCTTCCATCTTGAGAAATGCCAAGTGTGTTCTTCCCTTTTGGTTTTTTAACTCTGGGTCTTTGCACATTTCATTACAATATCTTGCTATGTTTTCTTGAACTGCCCTGCTTCCCTTTATTCTGGCTTCTCTATGTTGAAGTGCAAATTTCAGAGTATTTTCTGACGTGTTTTGGTCTTTTCTTTCTTCCCTGTCTATTGTGTTTTTGCTTTCATCTTAGGTGATGTCCTTTATGGCATCCCGCAGGTTGTCTGTTCTTCAGTCCCTTGGTGGATCAAATCTATTCTAGAGATGATTTTTAAATTCAGGTGGCATAAATTCAAGATCCTGTCTGTCTTTCATGCACTTATTTTAATTTTGTTTAGCTTGAGTTAAACTTCCATATGAGTGATTGATAGTTCGTTCCATAGTCAACCCCTGGCCTTTTTTTGACAGCTGATAGCTTTTCCACAGGTACAGTCTGACTCTTATATTATTCCATCAGGTGAGATCCATATGTATGTTAGGTGCCATCAAGTCAAGTACGACTCATAGTGACCCTGTGAACAAAAAAATCTAAAATCAGTACTGCCCTGCGCCATCCTCACATTTCCTGACACACAAGAGACCATTGCTGCAGTCACCCTGTCATTTCACCTGGTTGAGGCTCCTCTCCTTCACTGACCCTCCACCCTTCCCAACATGATGTTCTCCATGGAATAGCACCACCTACAGTGCAGCCGGAGTACTCCTTAGAGGCAAGGATAACAGAGCTTTATCTCATATAGTTTGGACATGTTTTTAGGAGAGGCTATGACTTTGAAAGGGACATCATGTTTGAAAAGGTGGAGGGTCAACAAAGGAGAAGCCGACCTTCAACCAGATGGATTGACACAGTGACTACAGCAGTGGGCTGAATTGTGCCAGAAATTGTGAGGCTGACACAAGATAGGACAGTCGGAAGCTAAATAATTCAGTTTAACTTTGAATCATGTGCCTTCAGGATTGCAGCAAAGCTTCGTGCCACTAGGCCACCAGAGCTCATATTATCTTATTATTGTATTATCTTTAGCATAATAGCATTTATTTCTCACAGGCCTGTCATACGGATTCAATAGTTTATCTATGTAAGTGCCTGGCAAATAGTATGAATTGTACAGTCCATGATGGGTTTCCACTGCAGATAAATAATTTGATAGTTGAAAGAGTACATTCTATAATACCTTGTATTTGAGGATTGTAAGGAAACTCAGTTTTATGACAAATAATAAAATATTTACAAAAATTTTGAAAACTTTTGCTGGTATAGCTAGGAGCGTTATTAATCTAGATTATTTTGTTGTTATGTGCCATCGAGTCGCTTGCGCCTCATAGCGACCCTACGTACAACAGCCCTAAACTCCTCTCTGTCCTGTGCCAATCGCACTGTCTCTGACACTCCCATCCCAATTATCCCAGTCAC
>NW_006399801.1:12831821-12833045 GCF_000299155.1 Elephantulus edwardii
TGAGCCTCCATAGGTAATGCTCCCCTAGAATTAGGATCATATTTTCCAATTGGAATATTAAACAACGGTTAGGGGTCCTGCTCAGTCAGTTCTAAATATGGCTTAATTTAATTAATATTCTGATATAGAACAGACAGCGTGAAAAAACAGGAGGCCAATGGCTCCCATGATGAAGGCCCCAAGCCATGGTAAAATCATAAGAAAGTACAAAACAAATATAAAGGGTAATGGTGAAATCCTTTGCAGATAAGGACAAGTTCCTCTATATGCTAATCTCAGTATGGAGGGATTCAGTTGATACAAACCAAGAACAATGTTGACTCCTAGGGAACGCCTTAGTGTCATGGGGTGACCTTCAGCTTGCATTAAGCCTCCCTCATTTCCTGATATAGCATTGAATTTGAAATTTTTGAGATTTAACACAGTTTTCCTCCATCCTTGTTCCCAAATACATACAGTAAAATTCACTTTCCTCTAAACCTTTTACAACTTACTATACATCCTTAATTTAGCTTTTACTATCTTTCATATTCTGGCACAACCAGACGTTCTATTTCAAAGCAAAACTACTTTCATTTTAAATCTTAAACAAAAAATGCACAAAACTTACTACCAGTTCTTCTGCCTTTCCCCTTGAACTCCATACCATGTCAAAACTTTCAATTCCATCCTCAAAATGATATACCACCCAAAATGCCATAGTTTAATAACGTCAATTTTTAAATACTGCATAATAGTAATACTAATAATAGTATTAATACTTTTCTCAGACCTTTTTAAAGCTAAAAAATAGCATATAATTCACTTTTTTGTACTGATTTACAAGGAGATCCACACCATCTATGTAAGGAATTTGATCCAGGTATCCCAGGAGGCCATACGCTATGGCTCGAACTCCAATTTTGGGGCCCATTTCCAGCGTCCCCTCTGCCGGCCACTCGACATTAAAAGTGGGCCACTCTAGTACACAAAACCTTAGAGTGAAAGCATCTACTTGGATGCTGTATCTGGCCGCCCTGGAAGAGAAGTCTGAAAAGTTAGTTACCAAACACTCTAAAGGGGACGGTCATTCTGCCCTTGACTGTCCTGCTCCCATTTTTGCTTGCGCCTGAGACACAGAGAAGCCTGGCTAGGGGTCTCCAGTCAAGAATTGCTGGCTCCCTCTTTTAAGCTTTGTGCTCTATCTCATTCCTGGCTGTTTATCCATATTAATAACTATAAAAT
>NW_006399801.1:12834880-12835843 GCF_000299155.1 Elephantulus edwardii
AAGAGCCTATGATGATGAAGGAAGAGGTTCAAGAACAGCTAAGATTTTGTTAATGAAATTCTAGTAAGAAAAAGCAGTCAGGGCCAAAACAACGGTAATAATCATTTAAACAATCCCCTACCCTATGCCATGCTTAGAATCAGTAGTTCCTCTTTGTGAAAACCATGGGCAAACATCTTCTAAAAACAAGAAAAATTTCTTTAAATCTTTTTTTAGTTACCCTTATACCTCATGCCTTGAGGGAATCCTTGATACCCTTTACGAACAATTCATGTTCACTTAATTCCTGTCCCATTTTCACTGCTTGCTTCCTCTTACCTCATGCTAGACTTCAGAGTTGGGTCATCACTAAAGCAGCACATTTCGAGCCCTTTTTCTTTGCTGTGCCTGACTCGCGGTGGCTCCTTGTTCACGTGGATCAGCCGATCACTGTTCCAAAGCAGCAGTTGTCAAAACTTTCCCGAGCCTGAGTCCCCCCAACGTTGGGTGCCAACTGTCCTGGCCCACAGGATCTTTTCAACGGGGACCCTGGGAAGGAAAGAATGACCAAAAAAAAGGGACAGGAGGCACAGAGGCATCGGAGACAAGTCGAATTTCCGATCAAGTCTCAATTTTATTGAAAGCACTCACAGCTTATATACAGCAGCACAATGGGGGGAGGAGAAGTACGCAATGGGGGAGAATAGCATCATGTTATTTCTAGTAATCTGAAAGTTATCTGGTTAACAGAAACTTAGCAGGACGTTTTCTCAAAACTTATCCTCCCAGGGTGGGGTAAACTGAAATCTATCCTCCCAGGGCAACATGTCCAAACATGTCCTTAGAGAATTACAAAATGGCTTCAGCTAGGTTGAACTCGCAGCCTCCAACACAAAATGGGAAATACCAGTCTATTTCAGCTCACTAAAGCCTAGGATATTGATCTTTATCAATTCCATTCCATTTCATTTTTTTCTTTCCTTT
>NW_006399801.1:12836628-12846137 GCF_000299155.1 Elephantulus edwardii
TCTTACTGGGGTGAGATGATATCTCATAGTTGTTTTGATTTGCATCTCTCTTAGAGCTAGGGATTTTGAACATTTCTTCATGTGCTTGTTGGCCATATGAATGTCATCTTTGGTGGTGTCTGTTCACATCCTGTGCCCATTTTTCAATTGGATTATTTACCTTTATCTTGTTGTGTCCATTTCCTTTTTAACAATGTTGAATTTTGCTAGTTTTGTGCCTAGTTACTTTCATTACACCTTCCATTATTAATGGATATTTGCAGGTGTTTATCTTCATTTTGAGCTGTGGCACATCAGCAGCTGGCAGGTCCCTCACCAGGTGAAACCTTTCACCAGCCACATTTTCAAGGTAGAATCTAGTTTGAGGAGGCACTTCTTTTCCTAGCCACATTTTGAGTGCCTTTCAGCCTAAGAGTCTCATCTTCCAGCCCTATGTAAGACAACATTCTGATGATGTTCATGAGATTTTTCAACTTCATTTAGGATATTTTGAAGAAAACATTAGGAAAGGTATGCTTGCTTTTCCTAGATCCAAAGAAGAGCAAGAGATTTTTATATAAAACAAGAATTTTACAGAGTAATTTCTTCCATTTTTTGTACATTATAATGTAATATATATTTTATGGAATTACTACTTTTTTTGCAAAACTTTAGTATTTCTGTTTTTTGGGGGAAGTATCTCAGTTTTTTACAGTGAATGCATGTTGAAGTATTCTGAAGAAAATAAGAGGGAGCTCTGGTGTCGCAGTCTGGAGAATTGCGCTGCTAACCCAAAAGTCAGCTTCTCTGGAGGTTCAAATCCACCCACAGCTACACAGAAGAAAGACGAGTCATCTCCTCCCATAGGATTTGTTGTTTTGGAAATCCACTTGAGGGTCCGCTATGAGTCTGAACTGACTCAACGAGGAAGCTGCAGACTCTACTGTAGAGGTAGTTGGACTATCTCGCAGGAACGTGGTGATGTTTCTCCACTGGGACTCTATAGGACAACAGATTGATTCAGCCCATCCCCAGATGATACATACTGGAGACACTGAATCACCATCAGAAAACTCTTCAAGGTGCTCATGACCTAGCAGCCACGTCCTGTCCTTCAAGGGCCCTTCGTATTTCACGTCTCATCTCCTGCCTGCTACCCCTCGGAGATTTTCCATTGCCAAGTTCTGCAGTCTGTGAGCCATGAAGCCTGTGTCCTATGCTTCTGTCTTTCTGGAGTCCAGCCTTGGCCTCCATCATTCATGGTATCGTCTTCTCAAACTGGATCAATTACCCATCCAAAATTGGGTTGAAGCTACACGATCTCAAGCTGGAATTCCTCACCACAGTATTCTCAGATCCCACTCACGATCTGGAAACCCCAACCTGGGATGGCGAGCTACATCCATGGGCCCATAACTGTAACACTGAAGGCAGATCTCTGACCTCAGCCTTTCGGAAACTGACATCGGGCCTCTCTGGTCTGGAATTATTTTTAACATAATACTAAATAATCAATGATGATTTGTATTGTATTGAAGCAAACTTTTTTCAAGGTCCTTGTTATTGTTAAAAGTTGTTCAGTTAGCAGCAGACTCATGTACACGAGACTGAAACTGTGCTCCCTGGGACTTTCTGTGACTGGTTTTCAGAAGTAAGTTATTGGGGCTTTTTTCCACCTTCTTAGTCTGAAAGCTATTCAGCATCACAGCAATACAAAAGCCTCCACTGATAGTCAGGAAGTAGTTGCAAAAGAGGTGAATTGGCCAGAAATAGAACCCCAATCTCCTGCACAGAAAGGAAGAATTCTACTACCAAACCAGCAAGGAATGCCTCACAAGCTCACTGTCACCACGTCATTTGACTCTCAGCCACCCTCTATTAGGTTTCTCAGGCTATAAGGCTTTATAGGCAGAGACTCCCTCATAGCGACTGGTGAATTCAAACTACTGACTTTTTGGTTAGCTGCCCAATCTATCCCACTAGGGCTCCTCTAGAGCCTATACTGAATTAGAAAATTAAATTAACATTTACAGACTACAGGGATAGTTGTTAGAGGTTGTCAGGTCTTCTGCAATCCTTAGTGTCCCTACTTATAACGGGTTGGAACCTTTCCCTATTTTGTGCCGTCCCCATAATCTCCACCGTACTCAGGCCTATTGTTGCAGTCACTGTGTCAGTCCATCCTGTTGAGCACCTTCCTTTTTTTCTCTGACCCCCTGTCTTTTCCCAGTATATCTTTTTCCAAGGACTGGTTCCTCCTTGTAGCCTGTCCAAAGCATATTGGACAAAGTTCCACCATCCTGGCTTTTAAGGAGCACCCTGGTTGCACTTCCTCCAAGGCAGATTTGTTCTTTTGGCGATTTATGGAATAGTCAATGCTTTTCTCCAGTACCACAATTTAAAGGCATACTTCTTTGGTCTTTATTCACTGTCCAACTTTAAGATACATAAAAGGGAATTGAAAATACCATGATTTGCGTCAGGTGCTCCTTATTCTTTAAACTGATATCCCTGCTCTTTAGCACTTTAAAGACGTCCAATTTTTTTCTCCTTCCTCCTTTTTTTAAAAAACTATTTATTTTAATGAAAGTTTATAGAGACTTTGGATTTCCATTCCTTCATTGTTACACACTTTCCTCTCTGCCCACACCTCCCCCTCAGTTTGCTTTTCTCTTTCAAAAGTAAAAAAAAACTTTCATTATTGTACAATCCCTCCCCCCCAGTCCACTCCACTATGCAGCTTTCATTCTGGACTATTGTCATGAAAATAATACCTAAACATATATCCCTTTTAAAAAGTTCTCTCCCTCATCTGTTTCAATGCAGTATATGTTATTTATCCCCTCTTAGTTTCTACCCAACTCTGATGTCAGTCCTGCTTTACAACAGTGGCACTATGTAGTACTTGTCCTTTTGTGACTGAAATACTTCCCTCAGCATAATGTCCTCCACGGTCACCCATTTTGTATAATATTCCTGAGTTCCTTGTGTTTCAATGCAGCATAGTTTTCCATTGGGTGAATATACCAGAGCTTCTCTATCCATTTGTTTGTTGATGGGCGCTTGGGTTGTTTCCAACTCTTTGCTGTTGTGAACAAATCCATAATAAACGTGGATGAGCATATATCTGCTTGAGTGGCAGTTCTGGTTTCTTTAGAGTGAGGTCCCTTTCTTGACTCATGCTATCGTATCTGTTAATTATGGATCCACGTAAAATGAAATAATTTACAACTTTATTTCTTCCATCTATCATTATGATGTTAGTGGTGAGGATTTGGGGTTTTTTGATGTTCCACTTATCTGTCGTTTGCAGTATTGTGGTGGCTAGCATGTTGCTGTGCTTCTGGAAATTATGCTACCCATGTTTCAAATACCAGCAAGGTCACTCAAGGTGGACAGGTTTCAGTGGAGCTTCCAGACTGAGAAGCAAGATTGAATATATACTTTTGGCCTTTAATAGCAATAATACACTTCTAAGTTTTCAAAGCAATAATAGTAGTAGTTAGAGAAAAAAATCAACCTACTATTTTTTTTCCTTTTTTTAAATTAATTTTAATGAAAATTTACATGAACTTTGTCTTTCATTCATTCATTGTTACACTTTCTCCCTGTTCCCTCCCCCACCCCACAATTCTCTCTTCTCTTTGAACGGTAAAAGAAAAAATCTTTCATTATTATACAATCCCTCCCCCCAAGTCCACTGCACTTTGCAGCCTCCATTCTGGACTTCTGTCATGACAATAATACCTAATCACATATCCCTTTTAAACAGTTTTCTCCGTCATCTGTTTCAATGCCGTATACATTATTTATCGCCTCTTAGTTTCCCCCCAACTCTGATGTCAGGCCTACTTTTCAACAGTGGCACTATGCAGTATTTGTTCTTTTGTGACGGAGATATTTAACTGAGCATAATGTCCTCCAGGGTTACCCATTTTGAATAATATTGCATGAGTTCCTTATTTTTCAATGCAGCATAGTGTTCCATTGTGTGAATATACCACAGCTTCTCTATTCATTAATTTACTAATGGACACTTGGGTTGTTTCCACCTTTTTGCTATTGTGAACAAAGCCACGATAAACATGGGTGTGCATATGTCTGCTTGGGTGATGGCTGTGGTTTCTTTAGGGTATAGTCCCAGTTGTGGAATTGCTGGATCAAATGGTATTTCTATTTGTAACTTTTTTTTCTCAGGTGTTAATTAATTAATGGTCACAGGACATAATTTTTTTTTAAACCTAGTTTCCCGGTCACGCATACGCATACCTATTTGCAACTTTTAAAACCTTTGTTTTAATAGTAATAACATAGTTAAGAGAACACTGTATGGTTTGAAATCAAGAAAGGTGTACATCAAGGCTGTATTCTTCTCCATACCTATTCAATCTGTATGGTGAGCAAAGCATTCAAGAAGCTGGACTCTATGAAGAAGAATTTGGCATCAGGATCAAGGAAGACTCTTCCACAAGCCTTGTTAAGCATATGATAGAACTTTGCTTGCTGAAGTCAAGGAGGATATGAAATGCCTGCTGCCAAAGATCAAACCTTTAATGTGGAGTGCATCTCCACATCAAGAAGACAAAAAAATCCTCACCATTGGACCAATAGACAACAAACATCATGAGAAATGGAGAAAACACTGAGGTTGTCAATGTTTTTCATCTTACTTGAATCCACAATCAAGATCGGGGACCTCTCCAATGATGTCCAGAGTAATGATGTCCATTTAAAGACCAAAGTGCTCCTGATTCAAGCAGTAGTCTTTTCAGACACATGCTATGCATCTGAAAACTGGACAGTGAATAAAGATGACCAAAAAAGAATTGATTCCTTTAAGTAGTTGTGTTGGAGAAGAGTACTGAATATCCCATGGTCTACCCAGAGAACAAACAGATTTGTCTTGGAGGAAATGCAGCCAGAGTGTTCCTTAAAGGCAAGGATAGCAAAGCTTCATCTCACATCTTAGGGCATGTTGTTAGTAGACAGGTGCACCTGATTTCAGACATGATCTTTTCCATCATTTGCTGTGTTTCTGAGAGCTAGACCGTGAATAAGGATGGCAGAAAAAGAGCTGATACCTTTGAGCTGTGGCTGAGGAGAAAAGTACTGAATGTCCCATGGACTGCTAGGATAACAAACAGGTTTGTCCTGGGAGGGTGGAACCAGGCTGTTCCTTGGAGTCAAGGATTCTGAAGCTTTGGGCATACTTTGGGCATGTTGTAAGGAGGGACTAGTCCTTGGAGAGGGGCATCATACTTGGGATGGTGGAGGGATGGTGCAGGAGAGGAAGACCCTCGATGAGATGGACTGATTATTGATTCAGTAACTAGGGTAATGGGGATAGATGTGTCAGAGACAATAAGGTTGGCATAGGATAGAGCAGGTTTCAGGGCTACTGTACATAGGATTGCTATGAATCACAAGCAACTTGACGGCACTTACAACAACAACATGAGTCATACCCAACTTGATGGCATTTAACAAGAACAACAACAGACCTGAACAGGAGAGAAACATTGGATACGCAGTCAGCCAGACCCTGTCAGTGTGACCTGACTGACACATAAAATCACATTTTAGAGTTGACTTTTTAATCTGTTTTTCTGTAGTTTAACTACTTGGTAATATTGCTTTCTTTTAAAAAAATGATGAAGGGTTAGAAACATTACAGTAGAACCTGAACCTGAGTTTTCTGAAATAACAGAAATAAAGAAGAGCATAAAAGAGTTGAACTTTTAAGAGTTAAGCTGTCTACAGGGTTTGCAGTGGCTTGGATGATGAAGAAATTGAATGCATTCACTGAGCAGTGACCATAATCTAAATCTGTGGTATTAATGTATCACCTGTACTGAGATGGGAGCGGTCTGGTGATGTAGTGGTTTGTGACTGCACCCAAAGACACATCTCTGGTCATTCCAGTCTACCGGCTGCTCCTTGCCTTTATGATTTGCAGCCTCAGAAACCAGATCACAAGTCTCCATGAGCTGAAGTGGAGTTTTGTGTTAAGATGAGGTCCCTTTGAAATGAGCAGGACATCCTAAAGGAAGCTATACCGTTGATAAAAATATGGAGGAGGAAATTTTGACTACAAAGAGCAAACTCTTGTTCTGGGGAAAGATTAATCCAGTATTATGTCAAATTAGAGATTGATGTGACACTCAGGACACTTTTGGTCTTCAGGGTTTGATAAGGAATGATCATAGAGGTTTTATTTACAGTTATTAGTAGATGAGCTCCTCAGGGGATTGGATATAATCAAGAGCAAGTGGAGTTCATACTGTTTTTAAACTGAGATGAAGCCATTTGAAATTTCTTCCTGTAGATATTTTTTAAAATCTCTTAAAGAATACCATGACCTTTATTAACTGAATTTTCTGAAAGCGTTCCTTATAGTCGTATATGCATGCAAAGTTCACTCTCCTGCTTTGTGTCAAAAAGTATTTAATTTTTTAAAATCTCTTAAACCATTATCTTTATTTACTACTTTTTTGAAATGTTATTTGTAGTCATGTTTAATTTATACAAAATCTTTCTGCTTTGTAACAAAAATTATTTAAAGTAGAGGCAACCCTATGAACGTGGAGAGAGGATAAGGGACACCCAAGCGTTGAGGACTTTCCTTCATAGGGTTGCTGTGAGTCGCCTGCAACTGGACGGCATTTAACAACAACAGCATATTTTAAAGTACTCCTTATCATTATTCTTGAAATATGTTTAATGTACAGCTATTTTAAAATTTGAAAATATTATGCCCATAATCCTCATCATGTGGATTCTTATCAAATATTTTTAAAGCCAATATGCTTATATAAATACAAAATCTTTTTAACACTTTTTTGATATGGCAGTGTTTACAGTAGTGTATATGTTTGAAGTTTATAATGTATCTTTTTATATGAATATGTTACAGTTTATATTTTTGTTCTATAAAGCTGTAATTATTTTATTTCCTATATGTAGGTAACTTAATTCAGTGAAGAGTGTATTAAGCAATACTCAGTGCTCCACTTAAGCTGGGCTGTTGCTCAAGAAGCCATTTGGCCTTGAATAGCATTCTGCCGTTTTCTTAAGGTTAGGAACTCAGTATTCCTGTTAGGGACTTGTAAAACAAATAATTGGCATTTATTCCACTTTTTTTCTGGCCACTTTTCTAAAAACACTTGCCTTCCTTTTGTAGCTTTGAGGCTATTTTTGAACCCACACAGTTAGTTATTGGACCAACTAAACATTACTTCTTTCAGCCCAGCCAGGCTGATTTTCATCTACTTTGGAATAATTTAGCATTAACTGACTATAAAAATAATTGATTATATTTACTTAATAGGGAACTCTGGCAACCAGGTCTTCAAAATCAGGGCCTAATGTGAGGTCCATATGACTGACTCCTGGTCAAGGAAACATATAATATGTGTTAAGATGCAGGGGTGGGGGGGAAGATGCAGAAGGCAAAGAAAGCAGTGGTTTTCAGATTCACAAAAGCAGATATAACTATTTGGATGGATAGATGGATGGACGGATAGATAGATAGATGATAGATAGATAGATAGATAGATAGATAGATAGATAGATAGATAGATAAATTGTTTTCACAGTTTCTATTTCTTTGGAAATGTCCTGATTTAACCATCATGATTGAGGGATATATAATTCTTGGTTAGTTTTTATAAAACAAAATTCAGAGTCTTATGTATATGTCTGCCCACTGCTTTCTTGCTTATGTGATTTCTGCTGAGAAACCAAGTTTAGCCTTATTAGATCGCCTTTGTAGGTAGTTCTTCATTTTTCCCAAGCTGCTTTCAGTATTCTTCTTTGTATTTGTATATAAAACCTTCAGCAGGGTTTGGGGATTTTTGTTTGTTGGTTTGGTGTTTTGAGGCTGTACATCACAGAAGAAGAGGTTAAACATCTTTCTCCTGAGGAGCCTTGGGTTGGTAGTGTTTATCTATGCTTAATTTACTAACTCACTTGTCCTCTGTGTCACTAAGTTTTTGTTCCATTTCTTCAGTTCTGCTCTTTTGTCTTTCCAATGTGTTACCTATTTTTTGCAATTTTCATTTTAGTGTCCATTTGCTGTATAGAGATAACTCATGGTTGCTGTGATACTAAACACTGTGACACAAATGTGATAATGTTTACCCATGACGGACAGTGTTTGGTGGAGCTCCCCAATTAAAACAAGCTTGAAAGCAGGAGTGGCATCCACTTCCAAAACAGCTTCCCTCCAGAAACTCTATGAACTTGGAGAAACAATGAAAGTTATACAAATGTTCAGGTCTTTCGTTCATAGGATCACTGTGAGTCATATATGACTCGACAGCACTTAACAGCAACAACATTCAGAATTTCAGTTTGCTATTTTCTGTTGATTCTGATTTTTTCTTTTATCTATTTGCTTTTGCATAGTTGTGGTGTTTTTATTTTTTGTGTTTTTTCTCTATCCAGACAAAATACTTAACTATCATTCTTTTTAATTCCTTATCAGTCTGTTCTAATAGCTTTCCTTCCTCTTGAAGATTTTCTAATCCTTTATTTTTGGTCCTTTTTTGGTGCCATCTTACCCTGATTTTTTGAGTGGTTTGAAGTTATCTGTTGTCTCTGAGACATTGTGATATTCTTGTCTTTGTGTAGTTCTGATATATCTCATTAAGCCATACAAATGTGTTGTGCTCCTTGCTAATGTGGTGATTCTTAGTGTTTCACCGCCTGTCTTCTGTTGGGTCTCATAGAGAAGAAAGATGCATATGCGATGCGGTTCTCTGTTCAGTGTTTGAGTAGTGCCATTGAAAGCAAACTGGGCCCATATCTGTTGCAGGTTTTTTTATCCTTCAAGAGAAACAGCAGTCTTTACTTTTCCTCAGTGAGTGAAGCTGCAGGAGGTGTCTGTGTGACTGGAGACTGTTGCTGACTTTCTCATCTTCAGATAACTGCTTGTCCCAAATTTTCAAGCAGGCCAGACCACCATACAAAATATCTGGGCCACAGTGTTTACAATTCTGTGTTCCATCAGTCTCCTCATTTGATATTTTAATTCATTTACTTCCTTCACTTGGTGTTTGAAGCACCTCTTTATCTTGTCCTTTGTGACTTAAGGTTTCATATTTCTCTTCCATATCTGTTATCTTTGTTTTCTGATCTCTTGGTTGTTGAGAGTTATGGGCTCCTTTTGCCTTTTCTACCAGTTTTCCCAGAAGTCTCCACATTTTCATTTTGCCCTAAAACCCATTTCCATCAGGTTGATTCCAATGCACAGCAATCCTATAGGACAGAACACAGCTGGCCCACTGGGTTCCCAGGCTGTAAGTCTTTATGGAAACAGAGAGCCACATCTTTCCCCAGACTCATTAATTAGTTTGAACTGCTAGCTATTCTATCAGCAAGTACTTCGTAGTTATTAGTGTCAAAGCTGAGATGTTTCAGCATTCTCTTAATCCTTTGAGAAGGTAAAAAGTTCATGTTGTTGTTGTTGTTGTTATGTGCCGTCAAGTCGCTTGTGACTCATAGCGACCCTGTGTACAACAGCCCTAAAC
>NW_006399801.1:12847452-12862931 GCF_000299155.1 Elephantulus edwardii
TGTTGTTGTTGTTATTATTATACTAGTTTATTTACAAAATTTGAATGCTGCCAACCCAAAGTCAGGTAGTTCAAATCCCCCAGCTGCTCCACAGGAGAAAAATAGGTGACAGTCTCCTCTCGTGCAATTTACAACCTCTGAAAACCCACTGGAGGGTCAACTATGAGTCAACTTTGACTCGATGACAAAGAGTAGAGTAGTAGTAACCTAGGAAATGAATGCAAGTCCCAAATTGTGAAGAATTCAAATATGTGTCTATAGTGAAATGGACACCCAGTGGAAAGTTGTACAGCAGTGAGAGTGAAAAAATAAGCCTCTCACCACCAGCATAGATGAAATGCATGAACCTATTAGTGAGTAAAATAAGCCACAAAGGATTATGGTTTTACTTGAAGTTCAAAGCCAAACTAATCTCTAGTGTTAAAATAGCACTTGATATCCTTGGGAAATAAGATAGTGACTAGAAGGAGATTCCAAGGAGCTTCTGGAGGTCTGGTCATGTTTCTTGATCAGGTTGCTGGTTACATCGCTGTAGTCACTTTTGTGAAATTCAACATTTAGGATGTGTGCACTTTGCTATGTGTATTTTCTTTGAAATTTACCTTTTTAAAAAATTTTTTTTTTTAATTTGGTGTACTGTCGAATTGGATCCGACTGGCACAGGAGGAGTTTTTCCCTCCTTCTCCAGTGGAGAATCTGGGGAAATTTGCCTTTTTAAAAATCTTATAAAATAAATACGAAGCTGCAACAAATAAGTATATAACCTTTAGAGATACTTGAAGAAGCTTGTGTAATTTCAGATTCTTCAGTTAAGTGGTTTTTGTTGTTGTTGTTGTTGTTGTTGTTGTTATATGCCTTCGAGTCACCTGCAACCCACAGTGACCCTATGTACAGCACTTCTGAAACCTGTCCTATCCTGAGCCAGTCTCACTGATTCCAACACACCAACCCCCATTGCCCCAATAACTGTATCAAGCCATCTCATCCAGAGACTTCCTCTCCTGTGCTGTTCCTTCCCCTCTTCCAAGCATGATGTCCTTCCCCAAGGGCCAGTCTCCCCTGGCCATATACCCAAAGTATAAGATGGAGCTTCACCATCCCAGCTTCCAAGGAGAAACTTGGTTTTACCTTCTCCAAGACAGACCTGTTTGTTTTCTTGGAAGCCCATGATATGTTCAAGACTCTTCTCCAGCACCACAGTTAGAAGGCTTCAGTTCTTCTTCTGTCATCCTTAGTCATTGTCCAGCTCTCTTATGCATAGGAATTAATTTTGAAGACCATGAATGACCTGGATCAGGTGCACCTTAGTCTCTAGTCTAGCATCATTCTTCTCAGTACTCTGGAGAGGTCCTTGACAGAAAATTTTCCCAGTGCAATTTGTCTTTTAATTTCTTGACTGCTGGTGCTGAGTGTTGATTGTGGAGCTGAGCAAGCTGTAATTGTTAACTACCTCACTTCTCTTCTCCATCTATCATGGTGCTGCCAGTTGGCCCAGTGGTGAGAATCTTTGTCTTTTTTATGTTGAGCTTCAATCCATATTGAAGACTACACTTCTTGACCTTCTGCAGCAAATGCTTCAAATCCTCTTCAGTTTGAGCAAGCAAGGTTATGTCATCTGCATAATGTAGGTTGTTGATGAGTCTTCCTCCAATCCTGATGCCACATTCCTCCTCATAAAGCCCTGTTTCCCAAATAATCTGTTCTGCATATAGATTGACAAGGTATGGAGACAGGACACATCCCTGACACACTCCTTTTCTGATTTTGAACCACGCTATGTGCTGAGGACTGCTTTCTGGTCCAACTGTAGGTTTTGCATAAGCACAATAAAGTGTTCTAGGATTCCCATTCTCCTCAAGGTTAGTCACAATTTGTTGTGATCCACACAGTAAAATGTCTTTGCATAGTCAGTGAAACACAGATAAATATTCCTCTGGTATTCTTTGTTTTCTGTCAAGATCCATCTGACATTGGCAGTAATGTCTTTAGTGCCACAACCTCTTTTTTTTTTTTTTTTTTTGCCACAACCTCTTCTAACCCAGCTTGTTATCTCTGGGAGTTCTCGGTCAGTGTACTGTTCCAGTTGTTTCTGTGTGATATTAGTGTTCAGTAATTCTCACACTCTGTCGGGTCACTTTTTTTTGGAATGGGAATAAATATGGAGGGAGGAAAAGAATTAAGGGCACAATTTCAACAGGTGTCTTGATAGCCCACTTTTTCTCTCTCAGTGCTCTAAGACTTTTAAAGCTATTGAAATTGACACATTGGTAAGTAAAACTGAGTTTCTTCATCCTTGTAAGGTTTTCTTTTCCTAAATTCACTAGGAAAGTGAACTTAAGCAGCTTGTATTGTCTGTTACTGGACTGACCTCTTTCAAGACAGGGCCTTCAATTCTCTTGTTTAAATGGTTGCCCTCTTCCCTTTTACCAATACAGTTCACCAGTTTTTGCATGCATTTGGTCTAGCCCACAGTTTGTTCATTTCATGGATTTTCTTTTTTCTTGTTTTCAGGGGACTATGAAAGGCTTATATTTTCAACAGAATTCTACAAATGAAGAAATCACATTTGTATTTCAAGAAAGGGTAAGAAAGGTGGTTTAATCATTAGCTGAGAGAAGATAGTATTTTTTTATATTCTATTATTTTCTGTTTTAGATGATCTGCTGTAGGTTATTTTGAATGGAGTTAAATGAATAAAAATTATTTCATGAAACTCCTCCAATTATTTTGCCTTAAAGATTATGTGAAAATATGGACCTGTATTGTACTAGAAATACTAAATAGTCCTTTTCTTTTGGTCATGTGTTGCAAAATTAACCCGTTTTGAATGTGATAAAATGAGTTTTCAAATTACAGTCATATTTCAGAAAATACTTTATCCTGTATTGTGAAATGAAAGAAGTGGGAATGCATTGTTTTCTACACTGATTGCTGAGCTTTACAAAATTACCTCATTCACTAAGCTATCAATGATCTCTAGTGTTTTGACTAGGGAACTCTAGTGGTTTAGTGGTAAGAAATTGCCCTGCCAACACACAGGTACACAGTTTGAATCCATCAGCTGTTCAATGGAAGAAAAATGAATGGGTAATCTCTTCTCATGTGATTTATTGCCTCTGAAAACCCACAAGAGAATTAATTGTGGGTTGGTTATCACTCAGCAGTACAAACCAACAAACAACAACTGTTTTGACTATCTTTATTATATACTTTTAATTGATACTATAATTTTTATAGCAATTCAAAATAATCCCACTGTAAATCTGCAAAGAAATGGAAATGTTATATCTCCATAATTATATAGATATAATAATAATTCTTGCATCTTAAGCACAGTCTATTTTTCTTTGGTGTTTTTTTATTTTTTTTCACAAACTTCATAATCATTTTGGGTCAGAAGTGTGAATCTGAATCTCGGACAGTTTGACTTCTGCTGGAATACCCAGGAATAGAGTACAAGAGATTTTGTTAACTTTCAGAAAAAAATTATTTCCAAGTTCACAAAATCATGACTGAAATTCACAAATTCATAAGTATTACTGAATATATCCATGATATCACCCAGTGTTTTTAAATCTGAAATTTAAAATGCTAACACCAGAATATTGTGTTCATGGAAAATAAAGCACATTAATTGGACAAAATATAACCCCTTTGACAGAAACAGGAGGAACTATGTAAGTAGCTCTTCTTGGTAGTAGTAAAAAGTTGCACTGCTAACCCAAAGGCACACAGTTCAAGTCTACCAACAGCTCCTGGGAGAAAGATGGACAGTCTCTTCTCATATGATTTACTACCTCTGAAAACCCACTGGAGGCTTTTCACTGGTTCTGATTTAGTAGTAGACAGCACGATTAGGATCTGTTGTTCATTAGATTGCTCTGAGTCGTAGTCAACTCTACAGCACATAACAACAAACAACATGAGAGCCTGAAGAAAGTGTGTTTTTGGTGCTTCCAGTTTATGGTTAGTTAGACAAGGATATTTAGTAAAATGGATTCCTAGTGGAGGAGTAGGTTAAGTGTTAGACTGATAATTGAAAAGTTGGCAGTTTGCTGCTACCAGCTGCCCTTCAGGAGACAGATAAAGCAGTCTCCTCACATCAAAATGTATAGCCTTGAAAACCCAGTGAAAGGTTACCGTGAATCTGAAGCAAGTCAACGGTAATGGGTAATGTGGGTATATGCTGTAGGGTATTTTTTGTCTTTCAAGTTGTATATATTTGTGGAATAAATCAAAACCCATTGCTGTTGAGTTAGAGCCATTTCATAGCTCATTAGGTTTCTAAGGCTGTATATTGCACAGGAGGTGACCATCTTTCTCCCAAGGAGTCAGTGGTGGATCACACTGCCAGAAAGATGCTGACTTTGGGTTAGCAGCTCAGCTCCCTATGGACAAGGCCACCCAGAGCACCCTCCCTGTGATCTAGGACAGGAAATTAAGTTCATTTTATAGTTTAACCCCAGAATCCCATGGGACATGCTGAAATACCAAGATAGATGTTCAATGAGAAAGAAAAGAAACAAGTGATACTAAAGAACTGAGGCTGACTTAATTGTCTGGTGTTGCTGTAAAAGAGATCCAAGGCTTTCACAAACAGCAATTTAAGATGCTAAATATCCCTATCCAGGAGAGTAAGTCTAGCAGAAGGCTCACCCTCTGTTGTGAAGGCAAGTCCGGCTTTCCTGTAATTCTGTAGGCCAGTTGTTCCTTGTAGATTTCTATATGTCTGTCCTGGCCTTCCCAGGTGACAGGAAGCTTCCTCACCCAGGCACCCAGACCAAAAAAGATTCTCTCCATTCCTGGAGGTTCTTCCTTGATGTTACTGAGAGTCCCCCTTTCTTGGCTCACTTTCTTCCTTTTTATCTCTAGTGAGATAAAAGGTATCATAGATCACACACTAGGAAAATGCCCAGACTTCTTTATATCAGGGCTGTGATGGAATTAAGGGATATTGCTTCCTGCCCCTCCTTAATCCTTTTACAACTGTTTCATTAGATCATGGGATATCTTTACTTAGTTTCCATATCATCATTGTCATTGTTGCTATTGTTATATGCCATCAACTACAACTCACAGAGACCCTATGAACCTTGCCCTATCCTGAGCCATTTCCAACACACAATAGTAATTCTATTGCCATAGTCATTGTGGCAGTCCATGACATTCAGAGTCTACCTCCCCTCTACTGACCCTCTACCCTTCTGAGGATGATGTCCTTCTCCAAGGACTGGTCCTTCCTAGCAACATGCCCAAAGTATATGAGATAGAGGATCAAAATTCTAGCCTCCAAGGAGCAGCTTACTTTCACCCTCTCAAGGTCAGACCTGTTCTCTTGGCAGTCCATAGTATGTTCAATACTCTTCTCTTGCACCACAACTCAAAATCATCAGTTCCTCTTCTGTCATCCTTCGTCATTGTCCAGCTCTCAGATACATAGCAAGCAATTGAGAAGACCATGGCCTGGATCAAGCACACCACAGTCTCTAGACTGACATCATTGCTCTTTGGCACTCTGGAAAGGTCCTTGACAGCAGATTTCTCCCAGTGCACCTTGTCTTTTGATTTCCTGACTGTTGGTGCCAAGAGTATTGATTGTGGATCTGAGCAAGATGAAATCGTTAACAACTTCAATCTTTTCTCCATCTCCATGTTTCATCTATCTCCTATTGGCCCAGTCATGAAGGTCTTTGCTTTCTTGATGGTGAGCTTCAGTCCATATTGAAGGCTGCAGTCCTTAACCTTCTGCAGCAAATGCTTCATTTCACCTCACTTTCAGCAAGCAAGGTTGTCATCTGCATAAAACAGGTTATTGATGAGTCTCCCTTCAATCCTGTTGCCACATTCTTCTTCATGAAGTCCAGCCTCCCAGATGACCTATTCAGCATATAGATTGAAAAGATATGGAGAAAGGATAATGTTACATAAATGTTTTTGAGGGGACACAATTTAATGTCTGCCAACAGCACTCAGAAAATTCTAGCATATACTATATGTGTTTATTTATGTATATACCTGAAAGTGTGTATCTGATGCTTTGAGATTACTTAGGTTAAAGTAAAATGCAGTACTCTTCTTTGTGATCCAAAGTTTATTGTCTACAGGTATATTCGTTTCAAAATATATACCTAATTTTTTTAACTCAGAATTTTCTTTTTTTTTTATTATGTTTGTTGGCTCTGTTATTTTCCATCAGATTGGTTCCACTCATTGAAAGCCTTTATGTTATAACAAAGGGAAATATTGCCTAACCTTGGCCATCCTTATAATCATTGCTACATTAGAGTTTTATTGTTGCATTTACTGTGTCACTCTATATCATTGAGACTTTCGACTTTTTTGCATTGTCCCTTTACCAACCATTACAATCAAAGCTTCTCTGTTCTCACTTCTAAGGAACATTCTGATGGTATTTCTTCTGAGGCTGATTTGTTCATTCTTTTAGTAGTCCATGGTACTCTAGGAGGTTTTTAAAATTTCACTTTCTTCTGTTCCAATTTTGTGAACAACTTACTTTAGCACCTGTTTTCCTTAACAAAAAGAAATCCAAAGATGATTTTTGCTCTTACTTTAAAAAAAAGAAAAGGTAAGAAATGAGACTAGCACTCAGTGTTTGTTTTGTAGTGAGCTGTTAGGGACATGCTACAGACTACCAGCCGTAAGTGGCACTGTCAGGTTCCTCTCAGGAACTTCACTCAGTGTCAAACCACCATAGTTTTCAACATGCCTGTGAGCACCATCATGTTGTTGTCATTGTTAGGTGCCTTGGAGTAGACTACATCTCATAGTGACCCTATCCATAATGCATCTGAATCTCGCCCTGTGTTGTACCATCCTTACAGTCTCTAAGGTGGTTGAGCCCATGATTTCAGTCACTGTGTCAATCCACTGACCCTTGAGATTCTTCCTCTGTTTCTCTGACCCTCCACCTTTCCCAGCATGATATCTTTTGCCAAGGACTGGTCCCTCCTCGCAGCATGCCCAAAGTATGTGAGATGAGATTTTACCAATCCTTACTTCTAAGGAACACCTTGATTCCACTTTTTCCAAGACAAGACTTGTTTGTTCTTTTGGCAGTCCATGGAACATTCCATACCCTTCTCTAACCCCACAATTCAAAGACGTCAATTCTTCTGTCATCCTCTTTCAGAGTCCAACTTTCAGATGAATAGAAAGCAATTGGAAATACTGTGGCTTGCATCAGGCACACCTTGGTCTTTAAATTGATGTGCTTTCTCAGCAACACTTTGGAGAGGTTCTTCACAGCAGATTTCCCCAGTGCAGCACATCTTTTGATTTATTGACTACTGTTGACATAGGTGTTGATTCAAGTAAGATGAAACTATTGACAACTTCAGTCTTTTTCCCCAGGTATCATAATATTGCCTGTCATCCAGTGGTGAGGATTTTTGTCTTCATCACTGGGCCAATTGGCAGCACCATGATAGATGGAGAAGAGATTGAGGTTGTTAACAATTTCAGCTTGCTCGGCTCCATGATCAACACTCTTGGCACCAGCGGTCAGGAAATCAAAAGATAAATACTATTGGGGAAGTCTATTGTCAGGGACTCTTCCAGAGTACTGACAAGCAACAGAGTCCATCTAGAGACTAAAGTGTGGCTGGTCTAAGCCATGGTCTTCATAATTACTTGCTATGAATCAGAGAACTGGATATTGACTCAATACTTTTGAGTTATATTACTGGACATACCATGGACCACAAGGAGAACAAAGAGGTCTGTCTTGAAGAGGATGAAACCATGTTGCTCCTAAGAGGCAAAGGGTTTTGAAGCTCCATCTCACATACTTCAGGCCAGGAGAGACCAGTCCTTAGAGAAGGACATCATGCTCAGAGGGGTGGAGTGATGACATAGGAGAGGAAGACCCCAGGTGAGATGGATTGACACAGTAACTGGTGTGTCAGAGTCAGAGAGACTGGCTCAGGACAGGGCAGGCTTCAGAGCTATTGTACATAGGGGTCGCTGTGAGTCACAGGTGACTCAGTGGCACATAAACAACAGCAACAACAGTGTTGAGATGTAATTCATATTGAAGATGTAATTCATATCATAGTCTTTGATCTTCTGCAAGCAAGGCTAAAGTTATCTGCATAACTCAGATTGTTAATGAGTCAACCTCCAATCCTGATGCTACATTCTTCTTCATGTAGTCCAGCTTCTTGAGTTATTTCATCCATATATGATTAAATAGGTATAGAGAAAAGACAGAGACAATAAGATTAACACGGGGTTTAGAGAGAAGTAACACTTCTCCAGATTTTGAGCCATCCAGTGTTTTCTTGTTCTATTTGGACAACTGCTTCTTGTTCTGTATATAGTTTCTGCAGTTAAGTGTCTGGGATTCCTATTCTTTTCAGTATTATCCATTATTTGTTATTTCATGTGATTCACACACATGTTCATATGTGAACACTATTTGGTAATGTTATTTTAGCTTTTATTAGTTACTTGATATGATTTAGTAGGTTCTATTTTGGGTGTGAGAACACGATTTTTTTCACGTATAAATGAATGGAAATTACTTCTGTGCTTTATGCCATTTCAGCTCACAAAAGGTTTCATACAGACACTGCACTTTTTACCAAGGGAAACCTGTATATCAGTTGTTGTTGTTGTTGTTGTTATATGCCATCGAGTAGCTTGTGACTCATAGCGACCCTATGTACAACATCCCTAAACTCTGCTTTGTCCTGTACCAATTGCACCGTCTCTGACATACCCATCCCAATTATCCCAGTCACTGAATCAATCCACCTTATAGGGGGCCTTCCTCTTCTGCACTGTCCCTCCACCCTACCAAGCATGATGTCCCTCTCCAAGGACCTGTCCCTCCTTGCAACATGTCCAAAGTATGTTAGACGGAGCCTTAGAATCCTTGCCTCCAAGGAGCAGCCCAGTTTGACCCTTTCCAGGATGAATCTGTTTGTTTTCCTAGCAGTCCATGGTACCCTCAATACTCTCCTCCAGCACCGCAGCTCAAAGGCATCAATTCTCTTTCTATCCTCCTTAGTCATTGTCCAACTCTCTGATGCGTAACAAGTGATAGCAAAGACCATGGCCTGTATCAGGTGCACCTTAGTCTCCAAAGAGACACCATTGCTCTTCAGTACTTTGGAGAGGTCCCTAACTGCAGACTTTCCCATGGCAATACATCTTCTAATTTCCTGGATGCTGGTGCCGAGAGTGTTGACTGTGGAGCCAAGCAAACTAAAGCTGTGAACAATCTTAATCTCTTCACCATCCATCCTGATGCTGCCAGTTGGCCCAGTGGTGAGAATCTTTGTCTTCTTGACATTGAGCCTCAATCCATATTGGAGGCTGCAGTCCTTGACCCTCTGCAGCAAGTGCTTCAGGGCCTCCTCAGTTTCAGCAAGCAGGGTTGTATCATCTGCATATCGCAGATTGTTGATAAATGGTCCACCAATCTTGATCCCACATTTCTCCTCATAGAGCCCAGCCTCCCGGATAATCTGTTCTGCATACAAGTTGAAAAGGTATGGAGACAGGACACATCCCTGGTGTTTGTCCTTCCCAATTTTGAACCATGCAGTGTTCCCTTGCTCTGTTCTGATGACTGCCTCTTGGTCCAAGTATAGGTTTCTCATTAGCATGATCAATTGTTTTGGGATTCCCATTCTTCTCAGAGTCAGCCATAGTTTGTTATGATCCACACAGTCAAACACCTTTGCATAGTCAATGAAACACAGATAAACATTCCTCTGGTACTCCCTGCTTCCAACTAAGATCCATCTAACATTAGCTACAATATCCCTAGTACCACGACCTCTTATAAACCCAGCCTGGACTTCTGGCAGTTCTCTGCTTATGTGTTGTTCCAGTCGTTTTTGGATAATCTTCAGTAGAATTTTGCTTGCATGTGAAATCAGTGAGATTGTTCTATAGTTTCCACACTCTGTTGCGTCACCCTTCTTTGGGATGGGAACAGTACAGATCTCTTCCAGTCAGTTGGCCAGGTGGTTGTTCTCCAGTAGTCTTCAAAAATTATTTGTAGGTTTTACATTAAAATTATCTATAAGATTTCAGTGCTGTTACATTTTGTCTAATCATGTGTGAAATTTTCACAGTATTAAGGTTCTAAAAAAAATTTGTAACCATTATTGTGTTGTTATTTGATCTTAGGAAAACCTTCCTGTTACAGAAGACAATTTTGTGAAACTTCAAGTTAAAGCTTGTGCTCTGAGCCAGATAAACACAAAGGTATTTGGTGCATTTGTTTTCGACAAAAGTTAAATGACTGTTTCATATTATGTTTAGTGTATATATACATTTTAATGATGACTGACTACCGACTAACACGAAGAAAATAGCATCCTTAGAAGAAGAGACTGCTGGGATGGGGCAGAGGACCATGGAAAATCGATATACATTGGTGTAGTATTCTTTTCTTAAGACAAAGTATAGGCTAGTTAAAATTAAGTCCTGTTGAAATAATGTAGATTTTTTATCATTATATTAAAGTTTTTTATAAAGCCCTACTTCATGGCAATAAGTTATAATCAAGAAAAAAAATTACCTTAAGAAATATAATTGAGAAAGGAATTAGAAATATAATTTATTGTAATCATCACTTCTATAGATATTTTTATTTAATGGCTATAGATATGGTTTATGTCACTCTGCTGGTCATCTCTTCCTCTGTTCTCTGCCTAACTGTATAGTAGTCTTTCATTATGTGAAATGCGTGGAAAGTCTCTGGATGTTAAAGAATCTAAGATTAATGTCCCATGATGAACAGAGCAGGTCCATTTACTCTTGTTTTTAAAAGATTAATACCAAGGGATCTCTGGTGGCCTAGTGGCAAGAAGCTGCACTACAATCCCAGAGGCACGCAGTTCAAATCCACCAGATGCTTTGCTGGAGAAGGAGGGATAATCTCCTCCTGTACCAGTTAGATCTGATTTGACGGTACACGCACACAAAATAATAAGATAAAATTAAAAAAAAAAAAGATTAATACCATTGTTGACTGGGCCTTTCATATATTGATTATAAAGTTACCGTATACCATGAACTGTTAAGAGAATGAACAGGTTCCTCCTGGAGAGGATTAAGTCGGGCTGCTCCTTGGAGGCAAGGATTCTGAAGCTTCGTCTGATATACTTTGGACATGTTGCAAAGAGGGACCAGTCCTTGGAGAGAGACATCATGCTTGGGAGGGTGGAGGAACAGTGCAGGGGAGGAAGACCCTCGATGAGATGAATTGATCAGTGACTGGGGTAGTGGGGATAGGTGTGTCAGAAACAATAAGTTTGGCTCAGGATAGAGCAGGGTTTAGTGCTGTTGTGCATAGGGTCGCTATGAGTCACAGGCAACTCAGCGGCACATAACAACAACATAACTTTTAAGAATTTGAAAGATTGGTTTGTTGGGGTTTTGTAAAGTCACATTAAGAGGAATTACAGAACCAGCTTGTAGCCTTCTGTTGGGCAGCATTAGACCCTGAGTGCAATCTGGGAAGTGAATTCATGAAATCTCCTGAGGCCTTCTCACCCAGAAAGCAAGCATTGGTCTCTGTCTTCAAAGTCTGTGTTCAGTCCTTCCGTGATGTTCTTTTTAAAACTATGAAAAATGCATTAAAATTCCAATGCAATAAGTAAATCTTCATGTCTAATTGAAGGAAATGGTAAAATCCATTTAATGAAATACTGTATAACTATTAATAATCATGAAAACTAGTTAGTAAAATAAGGAAAGATTAGTAGTAAGTAAAAGAAGCAAGGCACAGTTATTAAAGCCACGATTATAATTCTCTAAATGTGTGTATAGATTAAGTAATATAAAATACCCAATAATTATAAAAGAGTGTCATATAAACATCTTAGGAAAAATATCAAGTTCTATACTGAAAAAGATTTTTTCTGACCAATAGACGTGGAAAACCAAAAATTGAAATTTAAAGGAAATATTCAAAATAATTCTTTTTCTTTGTTGTTGCTGTACTTGCTGCCAAGTTCCCTACAACTCAGCAACTCTATGAACAGCAGCCTTACCCTACACTGTACTATGCCCATATTCTCACCCTGTGGACCTTAACCCTCGCTTGACCATCCGCATATTCTCACCCTGTGGACCTTACTACACTCGACCATCCCCATATTCTCAGTCATGCTCACACCCACTGTGGTAATCACTGTGTCAGTCCCTCTTGTTGAAGGTCTTACTCCCTTTCGCTAACCCTGTTTTTACTTAACTATTCTTAAAATAAGGGAATCTGAAAAAAAATAAAAAATAAGGGAATCTGGTGGCTTAGTGGTAAGATTTTGCACTGCCAACACAAAGGCTTGCGGTTTAAATCCACCAGTTAATCCAAAAGAGAAAGATGGGCAGTTTCCTGTCATGCAGTTTACTGCCTCTGAAAACTTGCTGGAAGGTCAGCTATTATTCAGTTCCATAACAGTTCCGTAACAGTTGTATAGCACCAACCAAAACAGATTTACAAAACAAAATGAAATTTATAAATGTATCAGCACGTCTAGTGTCGTAATTTAAGTGTACATGACAGTAACTTAAACTAGTCTTATCTAAAGATATTTCATCACTTTAAAAGAAATTAGAATTAATAAAGTCAAAATTAGCAAAAGATTAGTTTCTTAAATAATTTATTCTTTTTTTTAAAAAAAAAAGAAACTTCAGTCACAAGAGCCTAGAATAATGCAGCAATTTCTCTATGTATGTCTCTCAATTCTACCCCCTGCCCACAACCCCCAAATCAAGTGATTTTAAAGGGAAATGAACTTTTGCTCTTCTTAGGTACATCTTCATTATTCAACATCTTCTTCAAACACCCTAACCCCACTTGACCTAGTTGACTGGTAAACAGTTTTTGCCCACAAGAAATCTTTTAGCCCTAATTTCCCATCACACTTAACAGACTAAAAGTATATTAATGGTGATTTGAATAATCAATCTTGAATAATGATATTCTTTCATGGACAACATCCATGGGTAACATTCAACTATAGATACGTATTTTCTTGGTCCTATAAGTCATAATAGAATTAAAAAATTCTCATCAGGGAACAGTACTATCAGATTTAACCAGAGGCAGTGGACATAACTAGACATAGCAAACCCAGCAGCTTCCCACATAGAGAGCATGTGTTTCATGTGTCTTGTATACAGAGTTATAGCACTGTTTTATGACGCAATGCCGTATATATAATACATATGTTAAAAGAAAAAAATGTATATACACACACACATTGTTTTGTACTGTTAAATCAGAACCAAACCATAGCTGACCCTCCGGCAGGTTTTCAGAGATGCTAAATTGCATGGGGGAAGGTTGCCCATTTTTCTCCCAGAGAGTAGCCTGGGACTTTGCCATACTTACAAATTAAAAACAGTGTATGCTTCTGCTAAGAGTTAGCAGCATCCAATCTTATGTATTACTTACCTCTTTGGTGTGGAAGCATTATATCAGTTTCATTTTCTTTTTAAAAGTGCATCATGACTCCCAAACACAGCAAAACCAGTGCTAGTCATAGTAACAAGAAGAAAGTGAGTCAGGTTATTAAACAGCACAAAGATGAAAAATCAGTCAGTGCCATTTCTTGTGATTAAGCATATGTATTTACCAGGTATATGATTTTATGTTTGCACAACATCCAAATCGTATAACATCATATTTCACAGAATGTATCATGGGCATTAAGTGACACATATCTGTATAGTAACTAGTTCTTCAGCAAACTGTTTCCTGTACTCCACAGAAACCTGTTTATTTACTTTGTCTTAAAATCATAATAACTCTGAATCCCAAAAATTGAGTATTACTGTAATGTGATTTTTACACTGTATTTTACCGTGTATAAGAAGCTACAGTTTCATTTTTTTTATTAATTTTAATGAAAGTTTAGAGAGACTTAGGATTTCCATTCATTCATTGTTGCACTTTTCTCCCTGCCCACCTCCCCCCATTTTTTCTTTTTGAAAAGTGAAATTCTTTCATTGTTAAACAATCCTTCCCCCCAAGTCCACTCCACTGTGCAGCCTTTGTTGTGAACTCCTGTTATGACAATAATACTTAATCATATATCCCTTTTAAACAGTTCTCTGCCTCATCTGTTTCACTGCAGTATACATTATTCCATCTTTCTCAGTCTCCCCCCAACCCCAATGTGAGTCCTATTTTACAACAGTGGCCCTATGCAGTATTTGTCCTTTTGTGACTGAGTTATTTCACTGAACACAATGTCCTCCAGGGTCACCCATTTTGTATAATATTTCATGAGTGCCTTGTTTTTCAATGCAGCATAGTATTCCATTGTGTGAATATATCAGAGCTTCTCTATCCATTCGTTTGTTGATGGGCACTTGGGTTGTTTCCAGCTCTTTGCTGCTGTGAACAAGGCTGCAATAAACATGGGTGTGCATATATCTGCTTAGGTGGCAGTTATGGTCTCTTTGGGGTACATGACCAGTAGTGGAATTTGTGGGTCAAATGGTATTTCTATTTCCAACTTTTTGAGAAAGTACCATATTGCCTTCCACAGTGGTTGCACCATTTTACACTCCCACCAACAGTGAATAAGGGTTCCAGTTTCTCCGCAACCTCGCCAGCATTTGTTGTTTGCTGCTCTGTTAAATTTTGCTATTCTTACTGGGATGAGATGATAGCTCATATTTGTTTTGATTTGCATCTCTTAGAACTAGGGATTTTGAACATTTCTTCATGTGCTTTTTGGCTATCTGAATGTCTTCTTTGGTGAAGTATCTGTTAATATCCTGTGCCCATTTTTCAGTTGGGTTATTTACCTTTATCTTGTTGTAGTGCAGAGTTTCTTTTTTACAAGAATATTTTAACAGTTTTTATTATGATTTAGCTTCTGGCAGAAATGAAGATGGAGAAAGATTTCTATCCTGTTGGGAGAGAAATTGCTGGAGTTGTATTAGAGGGTAAGTTTATATAGATGTAAGTACCTGCATTTATTTTCTAAGGTATAAGGATTTAAGTACTAGGTAATTGGTTTACCAGTACATAACAGTAACTATTCTTTCAGATATAAAATTTACATATAATGAAATGTACCTGTTTTTCTTTCTCATTAAAAATGGGATAGGGATTTAATTGGTGTTTTATAATTAATTGAAGAACTTACTGTTCAGTAACAATTTAGAGATTATATATTAAAATCCTTTATTTTATGTTCAATATGATGACCAGTCTTAACAGTAAACCAAAGTAGTTGAAATAACTTTTTTCTCTATTTATTAGATAGTATTCAAAAAGTGTATTTATCCTTACCGCGTATGTGAATGACTATATGGTAATGTAGATAAGACTATTTTCGTTTGTCTTTGGTTTTAATCTGTAATATGTTTAATACTCTTTCTGAGTGTAATCTTCTGATAAAATTAAATGTTTGTTACATTTTCACTATTTTTTTTCTTCCCCAACTGTAGAAAACTAAAAATAAGAAAGAAGTATCTTATTT
>NW_006399801.1:12872266-12874010 GCF_000299155.1 Elephantulus edwardii
TTTGCTTATGTGATATTAATGATGTTGTTCAATAATTTCCATTCTGTTGGGTCACCATTCTTGGGAATGGCAACAAACGATCTCTTTCAGTTGGCCAGGCAGTTGTTCTCCACATTTCTTGGCATAGAATGATGAGTACGTCCAGAGTTTCATCTGTCATTTGAAACAACATTGGTCACTTTTGGGTCATCTGCAGTTCATAGTGACCCCGTGTACAACAGAAGGATACACAGAAATTCTCCTGTCTATGACCAGTAAAGGCCCAGAAGAAAAGAAAGATCACCTAAGTCATCTGCTTTAAGACTGCTGGCTAGGTTAGCTAGCTTTATAGAAGCTCCATTCTTTACAATCTCCCATGAATCTTTCTTGCTCCTTCTACAGCAAAATTTTATTTGAAATATGTGTTGGCTTTAAAATTATTACTGTTTTTGTAAATATGTAAATCTATACTTAATACCAAGGCAGTTATACAAATATTTATAGTATATTGCTTTAGCAATAATCTTTAAAATTATTCTTTCTCTATTGAAGATGTTCATATAAACTTTAAATATGAGAACATTTTGTAGGAAGGTTTTTTCCCAGCTTTTTGTAGTATTTGACTCATTAATTCTAGAGAATGTGTATTTTCTGATTTTCATATCTTTGTTGCTGTTCAGGAAGTCAGTTATTTTTAAAGAAAAGTCACTTTTCTTTTGTTTGGTTTTTATAAAGCCAAAAATACAATCAAACTATGAAAGAAATTAGGATTCCATTGGAAGGATGCTAAAATAAACCTCAGGCTACACAACCATAGGAATGTACTGTGAAACAGAAAATTAGAACGAAGAAACTAGGTATCCTCAAATCCATACTTGTTCTACACATTAGCCGTTGTCATTACTGTGACTGTGGTGGGAAAGAAAAAGATGTTAACATGTTCATGTCAGTGAACGAACACTCTTCCATGTTTCTACAAACTCCCTTCCCTCTCTCAGGTTATTGCTGGAATCTTTACTCTGAATACCACTGGACAAACTTTATATTGACCATGGCTTTGTTAGTAATACATTCATACTTGTCATATTTCAATTATCTTTCTTAAATGTTTCATTTCCATTTTCAGGCATTTTACCCCTGGATTCTGAAGACCCTGGGCTGTGTGAAGTCATTAGAGTGCATGAGCATTATTTGGGTATGTGGCAATTCAGTTTTCAAGAGCTACTTGAGTTTTTAGGTATGGTGCTTAGCAACATTTTTCTGTCAGTGCGTAGTCATGTGAATACTTCCGAAGGTGTGATTACCCACTGCTATTGTATAGATTGCAACTCATCGCAACCATCTGTTATGTTTCCAAGGCTGTAAATCTAAGGAAGAGATTCTTCATCTTTCCTCCTACAGAGCAACTAGTGGACTCAAACCACTTTTAGTTAATAGTGCAACAAGCAACAAAGCTCTTTAGCATATAATTAGTATTCATAAAGTTAACATTCAGATTAAATGGTATATAAACCTTTAATACTTTTTATATAAGCGCTTTATATAAACAAACACTTAGGAGCTTTGAAAAGTCGTTTATCTGTTTTGTCTAAAATTATTATTGTCACATTCTTTAAAAATGTATATTTCTAGGTAATATGTATGTTGTTGTTTGTTGTTGTTATGTGCCGTCGAGTCGCTTGTGACTCATAGCGACCCTATGTACAACAGCCCTAAACCCTGCTCTATCCTGTGCCAATCTCACTGCCTCTGACACATCCATCCC
>NW_006399801.1:12874110-12879007 GCF_000299155.1 Elephantulus edwardii
AGGACTTCTAGTGTTGTTCCTAGCTTTTCTGTAATGAATTTTATAGTCCTTGGTTTTAGTCCTAGGTCCATGATCCACCTTGAGTTGGTTTTTGTCCTCCATTATGTTTCGGAGGCAATGATTTGTATAGAATGATATTGCTCATCTTTCTACCTAGGAGCCAATGGTAGATTTGAACTGCCAGAGAAGCTCTGCCTTCGGGTTATTTGTGCACATCCCTGTTGGATTGTATTACTAGAACTACTTGGTACTTAGAATATTAGATAAATGAGACAGAGCCCCTGCTCCAAAAGGGATTCATTGTCTACTAATGTATTAACAGGTTGTTATGGAGAGATACCCAAACCACAAGAAGAAATAGGAAAAGACTCTTTCTAGGAAGTTAACCAGTCTGTAAGGGGTAGTGAAGAAAACACTCAGCAGACAAAGAAGCAAGTAATAATGTGATGTATGTAAGAATTACAAAGATTTCAGTACTGCTGGTGCCAGATAAAGTTCTACACAGGGACAGATGTGGTAGGTCCAACAAGATACTTAACAGTAGAGAAACATTTTGTAAAAAAAAACTCTTATCAGTTATGAGAATAAAGGATACTATGGGAAAGTACCTCTGCAGGATAATATAAAAATTATATCTCTGCCTCAAAAAATGAGTGATGCCCATTACTTGGACTTCTTCTTAAAGTTGATAGAGACACTTAGATGTTTAAGTACAGAAATACCTGCATTAGATCAGGCTTTAAGGACATTATTAGAGTGGCCATATGAAGAGTTGGTTTGCCACAGACAAGACTGTTGATAAGAGGACTGATTGGTTTGTTGATCTATAGTCAAGAGATAATAGTGTCAGAGATGGAGAGACAGGACAGATTCAAGAATCAGTGAAGAATTAAAGTCAACAGGACATAACTGACACTGGAGAACTTCTGAAAAGGGGAGGGTGGGGAACCTCAAGCAACCAAGGAAAAACCCAGAATTCTGTTTAAGGTATTAGTGAGTTCTCATAATAGCACGACAGAAGGCGCTCTGGTGATGTAGGGAGTCACACTGCTAACTCACAGGCCACATTCTTCTGATGGTTCAAATCTACCCACCACTCTGAAAAGGAAGATGGATAATCTCTTTCTATGTGCTTTCCTGTCTGAAAGTGTGCTGAAAGGTCAGCTATGAACATATTTGACTAGACAGCAATGAAAGACCAAATGATACAGGAAGGCAGACACAGTTTAGAAGAAGATGGTAAGCTTACATGTTTTGTTTAAGAATTGAGTGAAATTTCAACTACTGTGAGATAACATCACACCCAGTAACAATAGCAAAATTGAGTAAAGCAGCAAGCAACAAATGTCAGTGAGATTGTGGAGAGATTGGAACACTAATTCACTATTGGTGGAAGTGTAAAATGGTGCTACCACTATGGAAGGCAGTATGGCGCTTTCTCAAAAAGTTGAAAACAGAAATACTATTTGACCCAGCAATTCCACTACTGGGAATATAACCCAAAGAGACCGCAACTGACACCCAAGCAGCTAGATGCACACCCATGTTTATTGAAGCTTTGTTCACAGTAGCAAAGAGTTGGAAACAACCCAAGTGTCCATCAACAAACAAATGGATAGAGAAGCTGTGGTATATTCATACAATGGAATATTATGCAACACTGAAAAACAAGGAACTCATGAAATATTAAGCAAAATGGGTGACCCTGGAGGACATTATGCTGAGTAGAAATATCTCAGTCACGAAAAGACAAATACTGCATAATGCTACTGTTATAGAATAGGACTGATATAGGGACTTGGGGGAAACTGAGATGAGAGGAGATAAATAATGTACATGGAATTGAAACAGACAAAGGTGAGAACTGTATAAAAGGAATATATGATCAGATATTACCATCATGACAAGAATCCAGAATAAGAGCTGCATAGTGAAGTGGTCAGGGTTGGGGAGGCGGGGAAGGACGACTGTATAACAATGAAAGAACTTTTTTCCCCAAGAAAAAAGCAAACTTGAGAGGAGGGGAGACAGGGAGGAAAATATGCAACAATGAATGAATGGAAATCCAAATTCTTTATAAACTTTCATTAAAATTTAAAAAACAAACCAAAGAACATGAACTGGAGGAAGGAGAAGTAAGGGAGTAAAATGTGCCACAATGAATGAATGAAAAAAAAAAGTGACATTTCGGATAATTAATTATATACAGATTTAAGCTTAAGAGTGAGATCTGTGCTGAAAACTTAAATATTTGAGAGTTATCAGCATATAGGTATATTTGGAATAGTAAGAGAGGATCTTAGAAATGTAAATACAGTGTGAAACACTTGGATATGCAATTATTCAAGAGACAGTTAAGAGGAATCTAAGGAAAAAGCTCCAGAAAAGTCTGTCTTAGAAGACTAGGATAAGCAGCAGAAGGAACATAGTACACTGGATCAGAACTGTTGAGAATGATGATACACCCAAACAACAACAGGAGAATGTCAGTCTTGCTGAGGGCCACCTATTGAGTCCTAAGCCATTTTGTTAACAGAGCCAGCCCCAGAGGCTGTCTATATTTCGGGATTCACATTGTTTCCCTGCCTTATTTCCGTTTGTTTCTTAAATAGAATAATACCTACTTACGGATATGTCATGAAAATTAAATGTTGGCCACCAGGAGCCATTCAGTAATAAGTGAGGTGTTTGGTTTTTTTTTTCAATCTGTTTTATTTTCCCCTTTCCTCATTGTAACTATTTGAACCAGAATATTCAAATGAATTGACAGATAATGGAAACTTGTTTTTTACATGTTTAGAGAAAACTGAAATACTTTATTTCTATATACTTGCAAAATTATTCTTTTTTTTTTACTTGCAAAATTATTCTTAATACCTATCCTGAATTTATGTAATTTCTCAAATTAAACTTAGTTTAGAGGTGAGTCTCAACCAGCATTCCGCTCTGTACCTGTGAAATTCTACAACCAGTGTGTGATAGATTATGCTTGCCATGGGAGTAATGTTGCATATCACCGCCCGCTCATTGTCACGCTGTTGGAACCAACTCATAGCTGGTCCTCCACTGGGTTTGTGAGGCTTTCTTCCTCAGAGCTACTAGTGGATTCAAATAGCCAGAGAGGCACTTCTTTGGGTTAACACACCTCTCTACAGCTTACACTGCCAGAGCTCCCCTCAAATATGGTAGAATTATAGAATATATTTTCTTTTATTCCTGCATCCTTAAGATTGATTAAATAAGCACAGGAGTCACAGAGGGAGACACCCTTCTCCATGTAGTATCACCAACCACAGGGAAAATATGCTATAATCCTTCTTGACCATCACCTATCCTTGAAGATCTTGATTTTTTTTTCTCTGGACTGGGAAGACCCTCGACGAGGTGGATTGACAGTGGTACAGTGACTGCCACAACGGTTTCTAGTGTGTCAGAAAGTGTGAGGATGGTACAAGATAGGATGGGGTTCAAACTCACTGTTCATAAGGTCGCTATGAGTCGTACTGTACTTGATGGCACCTAATAACAACAAAATCTTTTTATTTACTTTAATAGTTAAATAAGAATTATACTGAGGAATTTCATAATATTAATTCTTAATTCTTTCTATTCTTTAGTTGGAAGCAAGGTATCATTCTTTCAGCCAGATGATGAAGTAGTAGGTAAGTTGTAACTAATAGTCTGATATTACAAATCATCTCTTTTGTTGTCTCTTCTCTATAAAATTGCTAATATTCATTGGGCTTTTGGATCATACCGAAATATTTTACTTGACTTTGGAATTTCTTCTCAAATATTTATGGATAAGTTTTATACCAATAGCAGAAACTTGTAAAGCTTGTCAACACTTGTAAAACTTGTACCATTTAGATAGAAAGAAATGGTATCATATAGGAAGATTATTACAGTTGCTGCTGTGTTTCTTGTGGTTACACACCATTGTGGTGGTAGTTGTTTTAAGTGGTGTCAAGGCGAATACAACTCATAGCGACCCTATGAACAACCATTCTGACCATTGTCCTATCCTATGCCATATTCACAATCTCTGACATGCTCAAGTCCATTGCCGCAGTCTCTGTGTCAGCCCACCTAATCGAGGGCCCCCCACCTTCCCTAGCATGATATCCCTCCCCAAGGAATAACCTCTCCTAGCAACATGTCCAAAATATGTGAGATGCAGCTCCATCATCTTTACTTTCAAGGAGCACTCTGGCTGCACCTTTTAAGACATATCTGTTTGTTCTTTTAGCAGTCCGTAGGATCTTCACCCTTCTCTACCACAGTTCAGAGGCATCAATAATTCTATCATCCTTGTTCATTGCCCAGCTTTCAGCAGCATAGCAAATGACTGACAAGAACATAGCCTGAATCATTTGGACCCTAGTCTTCAATCTGACGTCATTACTTCTCAGTAATTTAAAGAGATCCCTGATTACAGACTTTCCCAGTTCAATCCTGATCTCCTGAATACTGGTCCCAAGTGAATTGATATGGATCCGAGGACAGTCTCAATCCTTTCTCCATCTATCATAATGTTACCTATCTGTCCAGTGGCGAAGATTTTTGTTTACCTCATGTTTCTTCAATCTGTGTCGAAGGCTGAATTGTTTAACCTTCTTCAGCAAGTGCTTCAATTCTTCCTCACTTTCAGCAAGCAAGATTGAGTAGGCATAGTAAAGGTTGTTGATGAGTTTTCCTCTGATCCTGATGCCACATTTTTTCTTCATCGATGCCCCACTGGTCAAATAATTTGTTCAGCATATCAATTAAATCAATATGGAGAAAGAATACAACCCTAACATATACTTTTCCTGATCTTAAGCCTTGAACTGTTCCTTTGCTTTGTTTGTACAACAGCCTCTTAGTCTAAGTACAGGTTTGGTTTTTTTGTGTGTGT
>NW_006399801.1:12885837-12890456 GCF_000299155.1 Elephantulus edwardii
TTAAAATTTATTTTAATGAAAGTTTACAGAGACTTAGGGTTTCTAATAATTCATTGTTGCACTTTTCTCCTGGCCCACCCTCTCCCCCCCAATTCACTCTTCTCCTTGAAGAGAAAGTAAAACTCTTTCATTGTTATGCAGTCCCTCCCCCAAGTCCACTCCACAATGCAGCCTTCACTCTGGACTTCTGTAATGACAAGAATACCCATTCATATGCCCCTTTTATACATATCTCTCCCTCATCTGTTTTAATGCAATAAACATCATTCCTCCCCTCCTTTTCTGTCTTCTCTCAACCCTGATGTCAATCCTATTTTACAACAGTGGCCCTATGCAATATTTGTCCTTTTGTGACTGAGATATTTCACTCAGTATATTGTCCTTCTGGTACAATGACAGACACATAGGTCAATGAAATAGAATTGAGAATCCAGAAATCAGCCAGTCTACTATAGTCAGCTGATTTTTTACAACGAGATGAAATCAGTTAAGTGGCAAAATGACAGCCTTTTTAACAAATGGTGCTGGCAAGAATGGAAAACTATCTGCAGAAACTCAAGCAAGATCCACACCTCAGTCCATACACAAAAAACAATTCAGTGTGGATCATGGACCTAGGACTAAAATCAAGGACTATAAACTTCATTAAAGAAAAGCTTGGAAGAACACTAGAAGTCCTAATCCACAACATAAACAGTCTTACAAGCATCCTGGAAAATCTACAATCAAGAGAGGCTAAAATAGATTAATGGGACCTTCTAAGACTTAAATTCCTATGCACATCCAAAAACTTCTCCAACAGGGTAAAATGTGAAGCCACAAATTGGGAAAAATATTTAGTAATGATATGTCTGACAAGGAACTCTTACTCAGTGCTGGTAGAAGTGTAAAATGGTACAACCACTATGGAAGACGGTCTGGCACTTTCTCAAAAAATTGGAAATACAAGTACCATTTGACCAAGCAGTTCCACTACTGGGAATATACCCTAAAGAAACCAGAACTACAACTCACACAGATGTATGCACATCCATGTTTATTGCTGTGTTACTTATAGTAGGAGAGAGGTAGAAGCAATCCAAGTGCCCATCAGCAAAAGAATGGATAGAAAAACTGATACCTTCAGACAATGGGCTATTACGCAGCATTGATAATCTATGAAGTTGTAAAGCATTATTATGCAACACGATGCAACCTGCAAGACGTTATGCCAAGTAAAATATCTCAGTCACAAGAGGACAAATACTGCTGTTATAAATAGGAGTGACATGGGGGTTTGGGAGGAGAATAGGGAAGGAGTGGATAGAAAATGAACACTGCATAGAAACAGATGAGAGGCTGTCTGAAAGGAATGTGTGATTAGGCATTATATGTATCACAGCAATCTGGAACAAGATATGTATTGCAACATGGACTTGGAGCAGGGGAAGGAAAAGGGAGGGAGGAAAATGTGCAGCAGTGAATGATTTAAAAAGATAAATAAATGTTTGTGTGTAAGTGACCTAGTCTATAGGGAGTTGCCCGCAAACCCAAAGGCCACGCCTCCCTGGCAGTTTGAATGCATCAGCAGCTATGAGAGAGAAAGATGGGCAGTCTCCTCCCTTGAGACTTCTATCTTGGAAACCCACTGCAAGGTCAGCTGTGAATAAATTCTGACTCAACAGCAGTGAAAGGGTGTTTTATCTGTATATATAAAATCATAATAGATACTGCATCTCTTTAATAATCAGGGAAAGGCAAATTAAAACCCCTTAGAGATATCATTATTAAAGCAAATCAATCAAATCCCAATGTCAGATACTCACTTTTTTACTTCTCTGTTCAGTTCTGACACCCAACAACCCATGTAGCAGTACTTCTTCTGACCAAATGCACTCAGCTAAGTTAAACCTCAGAAATTTAAAACCACAGTTTTCCAGACTGCCACGTAGACCAAAAAGCCTCTTTCAGATTTCAGCCGTACACTTGGAAATCCACATCTGGCTTATTGGCTGCAAATGTGCGATGTTCTCTCTTGCCGTTTGGGACAGTAGTCTCAAGTTTACCAGTTTCCAGTTCCCCTTTACTTCTGACCTGCTAGCTCCTGCTACGTCTACAATAAAATAGAACTTTATTATAAAGGGTAAAAATCATGATCAGCATAAAGAAGAGACAAATGGTGAGAGAGGTCTGGAAGGGTTCTCAACACAAAACTTCCATGTCCCAGCAAGGTATCTGTCTTGCTGCCATCTTGGGAGATTTTGTTTGTTTGTTTGTTTTTACTTACCGTGAGTTTCAGGCACCGAGTTTTTGTTTGGGTCTCATTAACACTGAAGACTCCAGCCCTCTCCTCAGAAGTTGATCGGTATCACAAGGTGATTGACATGGTAGGTCTTTCTGGCCTCTCTATCCCTAACCTCAGTCACCTCATCATTTGACCAAACCTGTTAGTTAAGTATGGTCTGGAGTTTTCATTGAAGGCATTTAAATTCCGAAGTTTTTTTTAAAAAAGATACTAAATTCCGAAGTTTTTTTTAAAAAAGATACTATCTTTCAGGAATTAAGGACTGAGACCAAAATCTTTGGATTAAGTTATCATAAACCCCACTAAAATGCTTCCACCAGTTTGACCAAGAAAAAAACATTTGACCGCTCCAAGGGTTGCAAAAACATGACCAGAACTTTTTCTGAGTACTCAAAGTATAAATTGAAGCAAATGCATTAGAAAATAATTTAACATTATCTAGGAAAGATAATGATGTATATAGTTGAGACCTGGTAGTCCATAGTTAAAGACCCTAGAGAAACTTGATGTGTACCAGGACACATCCACAAGAGTTCATAGTGACATGGTGTAGTGGGTTGTCTGGCCACTAACCAGAAGGTTAAGAAATTGAACTCCCCACTGCCCTGTGAAAGAAATGTGGCCAGTCTGCTTCCATTAAGATTTATATTCTCAGAAACCCTACTGGGAAGTTCTGTTCTATCCTATAGGATGCCTATGAGACGGACTCACCTCGATGGCAGTACATTACTTGGCATTGCTGAACACTGAAGCCTTACAAAATGAGTGAGAGAAAAAAGCAAACTGAATTGTTACAATTTCTGATGTATAAACTTTAAGCTAAGACAGCTAAGTACCACACAAATAAGCTGGACAGTGACTAGGGATGATAGAAGGAGAGTTGATGCCTTTGAGCTTTGGTGCTGGAGAAGAATATTGAATATACCATGGACTGCTAGGAAAACAAACAAGTTCATCCTGGAGAGGGTGAGACCAGAGGCTACTCCTTGGAGGTAAGGATTCTGAAACTTCGTCTGACATACTTTGGACATGTTGAAAGGCGGAATCAGTCCTTGGAGAAGGACTTGGGAGGGTGCTTGGGAGGGTGGAGGGACAATGTAGAAGAGGAAGACCCTCGATGAGATGGATTGATTCTGTCACTGGGATAATGAGGATAGGTGTGTCGGAGTCAGTAAGATAGGTAAGGCATAGGGCAGGGTTTAGGAATGTTGTACATAGAGTCACTATGAGTTGCAAGCGACTCAATGGCACATAACAACAGACAACAACAATAACAATTTTCTACAATGTCTACTCAAACATACATAGGTACATAGGATTTTCAGAGGTCTGCTATTTCATAGTCTGTCTTAATCTGAATGTTCAGATTTAGAGAAGTATCAGACCAGCATTTTACAGAAAAAGTGAAAGATTTATGCCTTATTGTGGAGTTAACAATTAGTATCAGTGTTGTCCCTGCCTTTGACACACATGTCTTTACCCACTTACTTCCCTGCTCCACCATCCACCAGGATACCCATCCACCAGGATACCCATCCACCTCTACCCACTCCCTTCAACATCTGTCTCACATTGTCCAGCCCTTGATCTGATAGCTTATATCTGAAGCTTCCTTGGCTTCTGTGATTCCTAACACGTCATCTGCTGATAGTGTCTCTTAAGTTTAGTGGTAATGTTTCCTGAGCGAAGGTGATGTGTCCTGTAGGACATTTTCAGAATATGTATGTTCTTATTGATGGAGATCAGGCAACAGATGAATACAGTTTATGCAGCAGTAGGTGAAGAAATCAAGGACAACCACTTTTCCACATAGATCTTTGTAGACAGAAACAGGTCCTTCTGTGTTCAGCCATTCTAATCCTTCTGGAAACTCGAGCACTGACAAGTCCTGTTCCCAGCTGTCCAATTTCTACAGATACTGGTAGACAAGGCTGTTCTTCTGCTGGTGATGACATCCAGCAGCACGTACTTCAGCGAGGTTTGAGCCGGGAGCAGGCCCGCAAGGCTGCAGTTGCGGCCTCCGGGAGCTGCCATGATGCCTCCCTGGTGTCCCATGGTATGTGTCCTGTCTCCATACCTTTTCAACCTCTATGCAGAACAGATTATCCGGGAGGCTAGGCTCTATGAGGAGAAATGTGGGGTCAGGATTGATGGAAGATCTATCAACAATCTGCGTTATGCAGATGACACAACCCTGCTTGCTGAAACTGAGGAGGACCTGAAGCGCTTGCTACAAAGGGTCAAGGACTGCAGCCTCCAATATGGATTGAGGCTCAGTGTCAAGAAGACAAAGATTCTCACCACTGGACCAATTGGCAGCATCAGGATGGATGGC
>NW_006399801.1:12890556-12891873 GCF_000299155.1 Elephantulus edwardii
TTATGAAGTGCCATCAAGTCACCTGCCACTCATAGCGACCCTATATGTACAACAGCCCTAAACCCTGCTCTGTCCTTTGCCAATCTTATTGTCTCCAACACACCTATCCCCGTTATCCCAGTGAAGTGACTGAATCAATCCATCTCATTGAATGTCTTCCTGTCCTTTGCTGTCGCTCCACCCTCCCAAGCATGACGTCCCTCTCCAAGGACTGGTCCCGCCTTGCAACATGTCCACAGTATGTTAGACAAAGCTTCAGAATCCTTACCTCTAAGGAGCATCCTAGCTTCAACCTCTCCAGGACAAATTTGTTTGTTCTCCTAGAAGTCCATGGTATATTCAGTACTCTTCTCCAGCACCAAAGCTCAAAGTCATCAACTCTCCTTCTATCATCCCTAGTCATTCATTGTCCAGCTCTCTGATGCATAACAAGTAACTGTAAAGACCGTGGCCTGTATCAGGTACACCTTAGTCTCCAGACTGACATCATTGCTCTTCAGTACCTTGGAGCCGTCTCTGACAGCAGACTTTCCCAGTGCAATTCATCTCTTGATCTCCTGGCTGCTGGTACCAAGAGTGTTGACTATGGAGCCAAGCAAACTAAAATTGTTAACTATCTCAGTCTCTTCAACATCGATACTGATGCTGTCAGTTGGCCTAGTGGTGAGAATTTTTGTCTTCTTAATGTTGAGCCTCAATCCATATTGAAGGCAGCAGTCCTTGACCTGCTGCAACAAGCACTTCAGGACCTCCTTGGTTTCAGCAAGCCGGGTTGTGTCATCTGCTTAACATAGGTTGTTAATGAGTCTACCTCCAATTCTGATGCCACACTTTCTCAGTGTTAGCCACAGTTTATTATGATCTACACCATCAAATGCCTTTGTATATCAATAAGTTACAAATAGACATTCTTCTAGTATCCTTTGTTTTCAGCCAGGATCCTTCTGACATCAGAGTGACATCAGCAGTAATATCCCTAGTGCCAGAGCCTCTTAAATTCTGCTTAAACATCTGACATTTCTCTGTCTATGTAATGTTCTAGCCATTTTTTTTTTCATGATCCTCAGCTAGATTGAATTTTGTACAATCAATGACTTATTCATTACAAATACATTTTATAAGAAACATAAACACATGTTATACACATGGATTTCACCTAATGGTATGCATAGGAATCAGATCAATTACATCTGCAGAAAAAACCACTGGAGAAGCTCAATATCAGCTGTGGAAACTAGGCCAGGAGCTGATTGTGGAACAGACCACCAACTACTCATATGCAAGTTCAGGCTAAAGCTGAGGAAAATTAAACCAAAT
>NW_006399801.1:12891973-12893143 GCF_000299155.1 Elephantulus edwardii
AGTATTGAGAATACCATGGACTGCTAGGAAAACAAACAGATTTGTCCTTGAAAGGGTTTAAACGGGTGGCTCCCTGGAGGCAAGGATTCTGAGGCTCCATCTAACATACTTTGGACATGTTGTGAGGAGAGACTGGTTCTTGGAGAAGGACATCATGCTTGGGAGGGTGGAGGGACAGCGCAGGAGGGGAAGGCCCTCTATGAGGTGGATTGATTCAGTGACTGGAGTAATTGGGATGGGAGTGTCTGAGACAGTGCGATTGGCACAGAACAGAGCAGAGTTTAGGGCTGTTGTACATAGGGTCGCTATGAGTCGCAAGTGACTCGACAGCACATAACAACAGCAACAACAACATGAAAATGATCAGCTATGAGTCAAACATAACAACAATCAGCCAACCAAATGCTTATTGTATATTTCTCTCTTCACTCACCTTTGCTATTTATTAATTTTTACTCCCCACTGCCTCCTTCTCATCTCCGTTAACCCTCCAATATTGAGTCTGTGTGTAAACTTCCTCTAGCTTTTTATATTGGTCGTTAATGATGGCTTTACCATAGTTGTCCTTTCATGACTGACTGATGTCACTCAACTAAATTTTTCTACACTCCTCCATGTTGTGCAGTATTTATAAATTTCTTCATAATTTTTCTGTGATGCATAATACTCCATTATGTGTCTGTACAGGAAAAAATGGAGCGTTGCTTTTCGTTAAAGTTGACTCTACAGCAGTAAGTTAGGTTTGAGTTTGGACTCATCTAGAATATATTAAGAACTAGAAATCAATAAAATTTTAAAAGTACAGCAGTAAAACCCCTATAATTTCTTTAGCCATTTGTCCATTATTGGACACTTTTTTTGGTTTAACTTTACTATTCTAAATAACACTGCTATAAACATAAGTGTATGTATGTCTTATTTTCTGGGAAATGTACCTAGTAGTAACACTGCTTAATTAAATGGTATTTCTCTTTTTCACTTTCTAAGAAAGGGACAGACTTTCTTCTATGATGGTTTTTCCAATATAGCAATCCCTCTAAACACGTTAAAAAAATAATGCAACCCTCATTGCATACTCCTACGATAAAAATAATGCCCAAAAATATAATACTTTTAGATTATTCTCTCCCCCATAGACTTCAATGCCGTAATCATATTTCATTGCAGAGT
>NW_006399801.1:12893505-12897853 GCF_000299155.1 Elephantulus edwardii
CTTTCCCACTAGGTGGCACTATTTTATTTGTAAATGCTATGAAGACTCCTCTGTGATGCTCAAAAAACCGCTTAGATCTGAATTTGAGCTCTGGTGGCTTATTGGGTAAGGAGCTGTATTACCAACACAGAAAGACAAGCAGTTCGAAACTACCAGATGCTGTATCAGAAAAAGTTGGGCAGTCTCTTCTTATGCAATTTACAGCCTCTAAAAGCCCACTGGAGAGTCAACTATAAATTGGTTCCAACTCATGAGCACATAGCAACAACAGCAACTGAATCTATTACCATTAGAAGAAAAACATATTTAAAAGAACTGGTAAAGACTATGAAAAAATAGTATAAAGTTGATTGTAGATAGCATGATAAACAATTGTTTATACTGTGAAAAATTTCTATAGAAAATAAACAGTTTTAAAACAAATAGAATCATTAAGCTTTTTAAATATATTAAGAAACTTGCCTTTTGTTCTAAGTACAGTGGAAATCTATTAATGAATTTTAAGCATCAGTTGTTCCTAATATTTGTGCTTTCTCTATGATCATTCTGGCATTTCTGTATTTGAAATACATACTCAAAGAGTTTGGAAAGAGAAATTTAAAAGTTGAAAACAATATTTGCAATACATAAACATACAAAAGGAATACTGTGGTACAATGTATTATGTGTTACACTACCATCCAAGAGGCTACAAGTTCAAATCCAGCAGCCACTTCGGGGGATAGGGATGAGAGGAAAACGGGCTAGCTCCTATAAAGATTTATTGCCTCAGAAAACCAGTGGAGGGCACTTTTAGTTGAACTTGACTCTACAGCAGTAAGTTGGGTTTGAGTTTGGACTCATCTAGAATATATTAAGAAGTAGAAATATGTAAAATTTTAGAAGTGGAACAGAAAAAAATATATAAAATATTCAGACAGGCACTTGCAAAAGGAAATTCCACATGTTAAAAAACATAGCAAGATTTTCCAGTATAGCATCTGGTAATTTCGAACTGCATGTCTTTGTGTTGGCAGTGCAATTTCTTACCCTCTAAGCCATCAGAGGTCAACTTCATTATTGTTGTTGTTGTTGGGTGTCATTGAGTTGACTGTGACTCATAGCGACCCTGTGAACAAGAGATCTGAACTTTGCCCTATCCTGGGTCATTCTCACCTTCTCTGACATGTAATGAGGAAAATGCAAATTAAAATCAGAGTAAGACACCATTACAGATCCCCATGCTTGGTAAAGATTTCTGTGTCTGCAAATACCAAGAGTTGAAAAGGAATACAAAGATGGCCACAGGACCTAAAGCTCTGATATACTGTTTCAAAAGAATAAATTGATGTAGTCACTTTGTAAGCATGTTGTAAAATTGAAGGCATTGTACCTTGAGAACTGGAATTCCACTGTCTAGGTAAAGATAAATACCCATGCATCAGTGTAACAATATCTTTTATTAAAAATATATACTTAATATTCTTTCTGTCAAAACTTGAAACAATATAAATGAATTAGGGAGTAGATAACCAAATGAAGGTGTTTTCACATAATGGAATGACGTAAGAGGATTACAGTGAGAGTACCACGCTATACGCCTATGTGGTGAATCTTCTAAACATAATAAGCAAAAAAAGTGAGGGAAAAAAAAATATATATATAGTGTTATTTCTGTAAGGTCAAAAACCAGACAAAGCTAACTTATACCCTACAAAAACTAAATGATCTTGTTTATAAGTGCATACATAAGTGATAAAGTTTAAGAGCAAGCAAAAAAAAAGTTCTAATAAAGATGGCCTCTGGGGGGAGAGGGAGCTGCTGAATCAGAACAGAAGTCATCCAAGTGTGCTTTATATTTCATGTACTTTTCTTGATGTGCTTTATCTCACAGTAAGTGCACACATGTACACAACCTGGGCCCTGTACTGAGCATGTGTTATACATGGACTAGAGTGGAAACAAGGAGACCCCAGACTAGGTGAAAGATGAAGAGATGGTAAGACCAGGGCAGTAGGGAGTGTATAGCTAGAGAAGAGACAGACCCAGGAGGTCAGCCTAGTGTGTTTGGGCTTGTTAATGCATCATTTCCTCACTTGCTCATGGCTTATTTCTCTGGTTCTTTCTGATAGTTCATAAACCAGAAAAGGTTACATGGATAGAAGCAGCTGGAACCATTCGTGATGGAGTACAAGCCTATACTGCTCTACATTATCTTTCTCATCTCTCTCCTGGCAAATCAGTGCTGATAATGGATGGAGCAAGTGTGAGTGTTCCCAGTGTTGTTTAGAAACAGTCCAAAATAACATGAACTTGGGGAATTTAAAAGTGAGTTTTCAGTTGCTATTGTAATTCCTCTTTCTTGTTGTGTGCCATTGAGTCAAAACTGACCCATAGCTGATCCTCCCTCAGGGTTTCAGTTGTAATCCTTGTTGTTATTATGTGCCTTTTAGTTGACTACGACTCAAAGCAACCCTATGCACAACCCCTCTTAACCCTGTCCTATCCTGAGCCAACCTCATTGACTCCCAACACACCTATCCCCATTAGCCTAGTTAACACACCTATCCCCATTAGCCTAGTTACTGGGTCAGTGTCTCATCCAGGGTCTTCCTCTCCTGCACTGTCCCACCCTCTTCCAAGCATGATGTCCTTCTCCAAGGACTGGTTCATCCTGGCAACTTGCCCAAAGCAAGCCAGACAGAGCTTCAAAATCCTTCTCTCTAAGGAGCACCCTCTCCAGGACAGACCTATTTATTGTTTTGGCAATCTACAGTATATTCAGGACTCTTCTCAGCTCAAGGCATTAATGATTCTTCTCTTATCCTTAGTCATCATCCAGCTCTCAGATGCATAGGAAGTAATTGCAAAGACCATGGCCTGGATTAGGCGCACCTTAGTCTCTAGACAGACATGGTGGTTCTGTAGCACTCTGACAAGGTCCCTGACAGAAAATTTTCCTAATACATTTATCTTTTGATTTCCTGACTGGTGGTGCAAAGAATGTTAATTGTGGAACCAAGCAAGCTGAAATTGTTAACAGTCTCAATGTCTTTTCCATCTATAATGATGCTGCCAATTGGCCCAGTGGTGAAAATCTTTGTCTTCTTGATGTTAAGCTGCAGTCCATATTCAGTCCTTGATGTTCTGTAGCAAGCGCTTCAGGTCCTCCTCAGTTTCAGCAAGCAAGGTTGTATCTGCATAACACAAGTTGTTGATGAGTCTTCCTCCAATCCTGATTCCTCCTCATACCTAGACTGCATTTTGTTTTACATGTTGATTGGAAAGGAATGGAGAAAGGACACATCCCTGACAAACTCCTTTCTTGATTTTGAACCATGCAGTGTTTCCTTGCTCAATTCTGATGACTACTTTCTAGACTAAGTAGAGTTTTCTTATGAGCACAATCAAGTGTCCTGGGATTCCCATTCTTGTCAATGTTAGACACAGTTTGTTGTGATCCACACAAATAGTCAATGAAACCAAATAGACAATCCTCTGGTACTCTCTTGTTTCCAGCCAAGATCCATATGACTTTAGCAATGATGTCCCTAGTGCCATGGCCTCTTTTAAATCCAGCTTGTATTTCTGGTAGTTCTCTGCTGATGCTGTTCCAATAATTTTTGGATTATCTTCCCAGGATTTTGCTTGTATGTAATATTAGAGGTATTGTTCAGTAATTCCCATACTCTGTTGGATTGCCTTTTTTTGGAATGGGAATAAATATGGATGTCTTCCAGTCAGTTGGCCTGGTAGTTGTCCTCCAGATTTCTTGGCACAACCTGGTGAGCACGCCCAGGGATGCATCTGTTTGTTAAAATGTCAGTTGATATTCCAATTCCTGGGGCCTTGTTTTTTGCCAAGTCCTTCAGAGCAGCTTGAACGCCCTCCTTCTTGACCATTACCTCTTAATCATATGTTGTTGCATGAAATTCTTCTGTGTCAGCTAGTTCTTTCTGGTACAGTGACTTACTATTATAATCCCTAACTGGTTATTATGAATTGGTTTCTTTACCACAGTATTATTTTGTAAAAATACTTTTGCCAATAGAAGACACATGTTATTTTGTGTCATTAGTTTTCTGTTACTTTGAATCTTTAAAAATGTTGTTGTTGTTGTTGTAGTAGTTCTTATGTGCCGTTGAGTCTCTTGCATCTCATAATGACCCTATGTACAACAGCCCTAAACCCTGCTCTGTCTTGTGCCAATCGCATTGCCTCTGACACACCCATCCCGATTTCCCTAGTCACTGAATCAATCCACCTCATAGAGGGTCTTCCCCTCCTGTGCTGTCCCTCCACCCTCCGAAGCATGATGTCGCTCTCCAAGGACCAGTCCCTCCTTACAACATGTCCAAAGTATGTCAGA
>NW_006399801.1:12897953-12921359 GCF_000299155.1 Elephantulus edwardii
TCAATACTCTTCTCCAGCACCACAGCTCAAAGGCATCAATTCTCCTTCTATCCTCCCTAGTCATTGTCCAACTCTCTGACACATAACATGTGATTGCAAAGACCGTGGCTTGTACCAGACACACCTTAGGCAAACTGTTTTTCTTATTGTCTCCAATTTCATAGATTGATCACACGAAATCAAAAGGTACAAAAGGCATCATCAAAAAGTAGCTCAAGACCCTAAGAATACATGAAAATACAATATCATTTTTAATTCTTACAAAACTTGAGGTGAATTTATAATCTTTTCAAGCTAGCTACCAATGAAATTCTTGCCCCTAGCTTCTCATTGATAAAAATGGCAGGAAGCTCTAGTATTGGCTTCACTTTGATGCTCACATCAGGGTAGTAGGGTCTCCTTGAACTGCCCAGTAGTCAGCAAAAGGTTGTCATTCCTTGAAGTGCTGTAATCTTCAAAGAGATGTCAACACTATACCACGTGCATATAATGCCAGACTGACAAGGCCCTTAAAAGTCCATTTTTCTTTTTCCAAGTCCTATTTCTGAAGGTAGCCATCTGTCTTTGAGAATGTATATTGTACTTTACCTGCTTATAAGCAGGTGATGTGACCAACTTTTCTACCACCACCCGTCTGAAGAAGGAAGTCAGCCAAATATTTTCCTTAATAGAATTTTCTCTAATTTTTTTCCTACTTTTGTTATATATCATCTAAAAACTATTACACTCTTTTTTAATTTAAAAAAATGGCATAATCTTTGCCTTTTATCTGGTTTTTGTCTTTTTGTAGGTGTTGTGTGTATGTTTCTCTGTGTGTGTGTTTATTGGTTTGCTTATGCCTTATTATCTGTTAATAACTCATGCCTTTTTTTTTACCCTACACAGGCATTTGGTACAATAGCTATTCAGTTAGCGCACCATCGAGGAGCGAAAGTGATTTCAACAGCATACAGCCTTGAAGACAAGCAATGCCTTGAGAGATTTAGACCGACTATAGGTGAATTACTATTTTTGTGAATGCTTTTTTCTTTTTGTTTATACAAACTTTACACATAGTATTTTGAAGATAACTGCCTTAAAAGCTACACTACGTATAGAACAAAATCCAGAATGAAAATAACTTTCAAAATATGCTTTGTATCTATTCAAGTTCACTTAAGTGTTTATCTTTTTAAATATTTTTTAAAACCTGTATTTTTCAGTATTTTCCATCTTTGGAGCAATTGTCAACATACACAGACTAGAATTAGGTAGATTTTGACACAAATTAAAAATACTTTGTTTCAGTGAGCAGGCAAGAATGAAAGTAAAGTTCACTAGCTGCTAATGTTTATGTTTTGTCCTTACTTCCTTCCTCAGTGACCTTGTGTGTCTAACCAGAAAGTCACATCTCTTTCACTTGTCCAAAGTTCTACAAACAGAAAAATAACTGGAATAGGTTCAAGTCAAGGCCTCATGTTATTGCCATTGACAGAAGGAACCAGGATATGGGAGAGAAGGGAAGACAGAAGCTGCAGAAAAGAAGATAAATATTTTTTTAATATATGAAATTAGAATGGAGGAAAAAAGGCAGTATTGCTGAAGAGAATTTTCTTCTTAGTCATTTGCCCTCATAGGTTGTTTTGGTCCTTTGAGAATTACTCTCCTCCCCTCCCCTTGGAATACTTAAGACTACTATTGAACTGTACTTCTAATCTGAGAAGCTCTGGGAGAAACTATCTTTAAGAAGATGTTAAAAAAAAAATGTTAAAAGACATGAAAATGAAATAGACATATGCCTTCATTTTCCAGTTCAGATTAGGAGAATGGATTTTTCTTTTTAATTCTCTCATTGGATTATTCTCATTAACATAAAATGTTAAGTACATTATTGAATATTTAATTATTGAATGTTTACATTTTACTGAATACTAAAAATAAGGAGCTATGGTGGCCTCAGAGTAATAAGGAGTTGTGCTGCCGCCCTGAAGAGCATCTAGTTTGAATCTACCAGCTGCGCCATGAGAAAAAGAGACAGTCTCCTTCTGTATTTTTTACAGTCTCTAAAAACCTGCTGAAGAATCAGCTAGAGTCCATTCCAACTTGACAGCACAGAGCACCCAACTACTAAAAATATGTTCTTTTTCCTTGTCTTCATTTTGAGAAGTCTGTAGTGGGTCGGAGAGGATTTCTGTTACTGAGAAAGAATAAACAGCCTCTAGTATATAAGTGAGGGAGCTCTGGAGGCCTAATCAACAGAGAGTTAGTGCTGCCAACCCCAAGGCAGCACCTCTCTGGCATGTGAATCCACCAGCAGCTCCACTGGGGGAAAATCAGCCATCTCCTCCTTGGCAATTTAGTCTCAGAAACCCATTGGAAGGTCAACTAGGAGTTAGTTCCAACTCGATGACAATGCATTTGAGAATATAAGTAAAGCACCCTGATGGCACAATGTTTATACTCAGTTACCAACCAAAACATCAACACTTTGAACACACCAGCAGCTCCACACACTATGGACTTTGTGGTCCGTTCTAGTAAAGCTTACAGCCTGCGAAGCCCCATGAGGCAGTTGCACTCTGTCATAAAAGATTACTGTGAGTCTGAATCAGCTTGAGGACACACAGCAACAATAGATAAATATTGTATGTACAACTGCACTGTATAAAGAAGGCACAGCATCAAGACTGGCAGACAGCTCGTTGAATAACACATTATATGCAGATGACACAACCTTACTTATAGACATAAAGAGGACTTCACAAATACTGATGAAGATCGAAGAATACAGACTTCAGTGTGTATTACACTTGAGCATAAATAAAAATCATCATACCTGGATCAGTTAGCACCATTAAGATAAATGGGATAAAGACTAAAGGCAAGGATTTCCTTTTTCTTGGAATCACTATCAATGCTAATGGATGCACACATCAGTCAAGAAATTGATAACATATTGATTGCTTTGGGCAAAGGTACACTTACCCAAGCCGTAGTATTTGCAGTTGCCTGACTAGCATAAATGCCAAAGCTGAACAATGAGTAAGGAAGACTGACTGGTCTTTGTAAGGAATATTAAATACAGCATAGACTGCCAGAAGAACAGACATGACTGGTTTTGAATAAGGCAGCCAAATTCCTTAAAAGCAAGGATGGCAAGACTTTTTATAATGTACTTTTGACATCTTACCAGGAGGAACCAATCCTTGGAATAGGACATTATGCTTGGGAAAGTAGTGGGTTAGGGAAAAAAGGACTAACCTCAAAAAGGTGGGTATTCCTTCCCATAAAGATTTATAGCCTTGAAAAATTGTTGGAAGGTTGCTAAAAATAGAATTTGATTCCATGGTGGTGGGTTGGGTTTGGGTTTGGTATGGCTTACAGTTCTCAGGGTGGACAGTATCCTATAGGTGTCCAGAACCATCAACAGAGCAGCCTTTGGACACCTTGTCTACAGAATATATTTTTATTTTATTGAAGAGAACAGTTTCTTCATTTAAATTTATCTTACCAATTCTGAGTCAGACCAGAAAAAGTATAATCTGTGTCATTATTGTCTGTCTTTAAATTCATGAACTGTTTGAACTTCTTTCTCATCTTAGAGCACAGCTCCACATCTGCCTTGCCTTTCCTTTTTCCTATCATGTCTTTTTTGTGTTGATCACATAAAGAACAGGATGCAACCTTATTTCCTGTCCTTTACAGCCCGAGTGGTCGATGTATCTAATGGCAAAGTCCATGTTGCTGAAAGCTGTTTAGAAGAAACAGGTGGCCTAGGAATAGACATTGTCCTAGATGCTGGAGGTTGGTATAATGTATGTGACTTTATATAATTTTTTTTTCAGGGGTGGGTGGGTGTGTGTGTGTGTGTATACAAACACACATTTATTTTTTTTTTTTATTTTTCAGGTATATATATTTTATATATACATATACACACACACACACACACATACCTGAAGTGCTTTCTGCACAAGGTCAAGAACTGCACCCTCCAATATGGATTGAAGCTCAATATCAAGAAAACAAAGATTCTCACCACTGGGCCAATTGGCAGCATCTTGATGGATAGTGAAGATATTTAGATTGTAAACAGCTTTAGTTTGCATGGCTCCACAGTCAACACTTTTGGCAACAGCAGCTAGCAAATTCAAAGACACATTGTATTGGGGAAGTCTGCTGTTAAAGATCTCTCCAAAGTACTGAAGAACAACAGTGTCAGTCTGGAGACTAAGGTGAGCCTGATATAGGCCATGGTCTTTGCAATCACTTGGTATGCATCAAAGAGTTGGACGATGACTAGGGATGATAGAAGGAGAGTTGATGCCTTTTAGCTTTGGTGCTGGAGAAGAGTATTGAATATACCACAAATGGCTAAGAGAATGGACAGGTTTGTCCTGGAGAGGGTGAAACCAAGCTGCTCTTTAGAGATAAGGATTCTAAAGCTTCATCTGACACTTTAGATACATTGCAAGGAGGGACCAGCCTTTGGAGACAGACATCATGCTTGGGAGGGTGGAGGGACAGCACAGGAGAGGAAGACCCTCAATGAGATAGATTGATTCGGTGACTGGGATAATAAGGGTAAGTGTGTCGGAGTTGGTGAGATTGGCACAGGATAGAGCAGGGTATAGGGCTGTTGTACATATAGGGTCACTATGAGTCACAAGAGACTCTATGGAACATAACAACAACAAATATATAATCAGTTTCAGAACAAATTGATAACTGAGAAATCATTAAATTGAGTGATTAATTGTTTTGAAGTTTTTTAACTAGAAACTTGTCTATTTAAATTGGATCTTCTTCACTTTGTTCCCATTTTAAACTGTCTGGAAAAGACCAGATACTTGTCTTATATACAATGATCTACATAGTACTTTATAGCACAGCTGCTTTGGGGGGATTTTTAGAAGAGAAAGGAGCCCTGTTGGTATATATTACTCATAACATGTCAGACTGCTAACCAGAAGGTCGGCTGTTTGAATCTAGCAGCTGCTCCCATATTTACTGCCTTAGAAACCCAGTGGAAGATCTTTATGAGTTGGAATCAACTTAAGGCAGTAAGTATGGGTCTCCTTTTTGTTTGATTCTGCTTTTTGAAAGAAATGCTGTTTTCAGGACAGCATTGGAGTTTATGTAACAAGTAATAGTTCTCTATGAGAAACCTTCAAAAGTCATCATCTCCTTAGAGGTTCCTAGTTGGTCCCCATTTGATCAGGTTTCACCAGATTCTTATTCAGGCAGCTCTTCTGTATGTGGCTGCCCTCTGTTGTCTAGTGTACTTCTGCAATAGCTGTTTGGAAAGGTTGCAGAATTTTGTTCCTTTTTCTCATTTCTTGAACTTTTTTTCTTTCTTATTTTTTAGTTTAGCCAGTCAGTATCTGTTGAGAGAGAAAGATGGGCAGTCAACTCCGGTGTCATTTAGAGCCTCTGAAAACCTACTGGAGGTTCAGCTTGGATTCATTTCCATGTCGATGGTAGTTGAGTATTATCTTTTTACCTCTAGGTCTGTACACACTTAGGTACACATGAGCTATTTCACATAATGAATAAGTTTCCAAAGCCGTCTCCACTTTACACTGTGAATGCATCTTTTGTTACAGGAATTGGCCATCCTGTTTGTTTCCCTTTTAACTAGTATTTTTCAAGATTTGACATCAAAGGAAAACTGTGATATCAGTAAATGCATATTTCATTGACTTTCTATTTCAATAATTATGTCAGAATATGGTTATCTTAAAGAAACAGTGGTGGCACCATAATTAAAGCATCAGCTGCTAAGCAAATGTTGAAAGCTCAAACTCACCAGCCATCTGTGGGATAAAGATATTGCAGTCTCATTCTTGTGAAGATTCTGTAAAGCCTTGGAAACCTTGTGAGGTTTAGAGACCCTTTGTCATCTGTTGTTTTGTTCCGTGTCATCAAGTCAACTGAGACTCGTAGCAACTCTGTGAAAGTAGATCTGAATCCTATCATGTGTGTGCCATCCTCATTATCTGAAAAACTCAGCCCATCATTATAGTCAGTATGTCATTCCATCTTGTTGAGAGTCTTCCCCTCCTTTGGTGATTCTCTAAGCACAATGTCCTTTACCACGCACTGCCCTCCTTACAACATGCCCACAGTATGTGAGCAAAGTTTCACATTCTTGTCTCCAAGGTGTGTGCCAGGCACACCTTTTTTAAGACATACTTTTTGGCAGTTGATAGGATAAAAAGCACTCTCCTCCAACACCACAACTCAAAGGCATTGATTCTTCTGTCATCCTTATTTATTCATTGTTAGCTTTCAGATGCATAGCAAGTAATTGAAAACATCATGCTTTTAATCAGGTGCATCTTAGTCTTTAAACAGGCATCATTGTATTTCAGCATTTTGGAGAAAAGTCCCTTACAGCAGACTTTCCCAATGCAGCACTTTGATTTCCTGGCTGATGGTACCAATTGTGTTGACTGTGGATGCAAGCAAGATGAAATAAATTACAATTTCTATCTCTTCTCCATCTGTCATGATCTCTCTCTATTCTCCAGCTATCATTTCTTTCCCATCATGGTGTTGCCTGTTGGCTTGGTGATAAGGATTTTTTTGGATGGGTTTGTTTGTTTTTTTATTTGAGATGTAAAATTCATGACTGACTCAATGGCAATGAATTTTGATTACCTTGTGTGTATGAGTTCTTTAATCAGAAATCACCTTTTTCCCAATTTAGTTAGCTATTGTTGTTATTAAGTTATCAGACTTGCGCTGCGCTGCCGGTCGCCTCCGCCGGCGGCCGTCCCCCAGCCCGCGTCCCCCCGGCTCCTGGTGGCGGCCTCTGCGGCCTCAGACGCCGCGAGGTCGTGTTCCCGAACAGTGTGTTCCATGGGAAACGGTACGAGCAGACTCTATAGTGCTCTCGCCAAGACACTGAACAGCAGCGCTGCCTCCCAGCACCCAGAGTATTTGGTATCATCTGACTCAGAACATCTGGAACCCATTGATCCTGAAGAGCTCCTTGAGGAATGCAGGGCTGTCCTGCACACTCGACCTCCCCGGTTCCAGAGGGACTTTGTGACTCTGAGGACAGATTGCCCTAGTAGCCACCCACTTATTAGGGTCATGCAATGGAACATCCTCGTCCAAGCTCTAGGAGAAGGCAAAGACAACTTTGTACAATGCCCTGTTGAAGCACTGAAGTGGGAGGAAAGAAAATGTCTCATCCTAGAAGAAATCCTAGCCTACCATCCTGATATATTGTGCCTCCAAGAGGTGGACCACTATTTTGACACCTTCCAACCACTCCTCAGTAGACTGGGTTATCAAGGCACTTTTTTCCCCAAGCCCTGGTCACCCTGTCTAGATATGGAACACAACAATGGGCCGGATGGCTGTGCCTTGTTCTTTCTCCAAAACCGGTTCAAGCTAGTCAGCAGTGCCAATATTAGGCTGACGGCCATGACACTGAAAACTAATCAAGTGGCCATTGCACAGATTCTCGAGTGCAAGGAGTCTGGTCGACAGTTCTGCATTGCTGTCACCCACTTAAAAGCACGCACTGGCTGGGAGCAGTTTAGATCTGCTCAAGGCTGTGATCTTCTCCAGAACCTACAGAACATCACTCAAGGAGCCAAGATTCCTCTTATTGTTTGTGGGGACTTCAATGCAGAGCCAACAGAAGAGGTCTACAAACACTTTGCTTCTTCCAGCCTCAACCTGAACAGCGCCTATAAGCTGCTGAGTGCCGATGGGCAGTCCGAACCTCCCTATACCACCTGGAAGATCCGGACCTCAGGGGAGTGCCGGCACACTCTGGATTATATCTGGTATTCTAAGCATGCTCTTAGTGTCCGGTCAGCTCTTGATTTGCTGACTGAAGAACAGATTGGACCCAACCGGCTACCATCCTTCAATTATCCTTCAGACCACCTGTCTCTAGTGTGTGACTTCAGCTTTAATGAGGAACCTGAAGGACTTTTATAAATACTTCTCTGTGTCTTTTCAATCACAAAAGTCTTAACCAGGGATGTTTCAAGAAACTGAAATAGGATAATAAGTTGCCTGAGGAAGAATGCCAGTTTCTCTCACTTCATATTTCCATCATGCTGTTGGGAAGGAATCCCATGAGTTTATTATTAGCTTTTTATATTAAACCTACAGCGAAGAGGGTATCAGCACTCCATTTGAACATATTGTTTTCTTTCCCTTAGTGTGTTACATTTTAGTAATTTAAGGGCATTATAAAAATCTGAGAATTAACAGAAGTATGCAGGAGCTATTTCTCTAGACCTTATTTGAAGTTATTTATTTGTGGATTTTTAAATGTCAATAAAATTTATGCATGGCAGTAAAAAAAAAAGTTATCAGACTTGCCAAGTTTTCAGTTGCAAATAGACTTTATCTTATTTCTTTTTCATTTAAAATTAAGTATGGTGTAAATTTTATAACCACTGTTAGTATAAAATATGTATTTTAAGGTAGTAGAATAAACTATTGTCTTTTTCCTCATTCTGATTATGAAAAAGTAAAGAGAGTTTGAGAAGTTTTTGTGCATGTTATTTTAAAGTATATTTCTTCTCTTTGTCTCTTTTGACTGCTCCCTTTTAAGTGAGATTATATGGTAAAGATGATGAACCTGCTAAGAAGCAACAACTTCTGCCACATAAACACGATATCATCACACTTCTAGGTGTTGGAGGCCACTGGGTAACAAGAGAAGAAAACCTTCAGGTATCATCAGAAATAATAAAGCATTTCTGGTCCACCAAAAAGGATCCCTGGTGGCATAGTAATGTGTCGGGCTGCTAACAGAAAGGTCAGCATTTAAAATCCACTAGCCACTCCAAGGGGGGGGGGGAAATGGGCAATATCCAGCCATAAAGATTTATAGCTCTGGAAGCCTCAGGGAGGTTTGTTATGGCTCAGAAACAAGTCAGTGGCAAGTGGGTATAACACCAAAGGAATATAAGGAACAAAGAATAATGCCTAACTCTTTTTTGGGGGAAAGGGCTGGCTAAGTTAATATATTGAGTTAAAAAGTTGCCTTTTTTAAAAAAATTAATTTCCATGAATATCTACAGAGATTTTGGATTTCCATTCATTCATTGTTACACTTTTCTTCCTGCCCACCCCAACCCCAGTTCGCTCTTCCCCTTGAAAAGCAAAAGAAAACCTCCTTCATTGGTACACAATCACCCCCCCCTCCCCCGAGTATACTCCACTCTTTCAACCCTCATTCCAGACTCTCATGATAATCATAATGCCCTAAAACATATTACTTTTAAAATGTTCTCTCCTCATCGGCTTCAATGCAGTAAACATAATTTATCCAGTCTTACCCCCACCCTGATGTCAGCCTCATTCTACAACAGTGGCACCATATAGTATTTGTCCTTTTGTGACTGAGATATTTCACTCAGCATAATGTCCTCCACAGTCACCCATTTTGGATATTTCATGAGTTCCTTGTTAAAAAAATATGTTGCTTTTTTACTTGAAGCTACAAGCTGGCCAGGAAAATCTTACTGCTTAGCAGAGGAACTCCTTTAACTAAAATGACAGAATTTTATTTAATGCTTTGTAAAATAATGACTTTTAAATTGCTTCCTAAGACTTTTTTTTAGTAACTTTGTTAACATGTACTTAGAAAATATTTTCTATATAGAACTGTTGCAACTTATTCAAGTTGGCACTAAGTATACATTTTGTTACCACTCACATTTATACAATAGAATAAGTATTTAATGACTGATGTGCAAATACCATATGATTTTAATAACCCTAATTTATATTTGATTAAAGTTTGTATGCTGATTATTTGGGATTTAGATGTTATTTGAGTAGATATTTTTCTGGTTCAAGATACCCATTATCTTTCTGCTTTTAAACTCACAATGACTAATCAGTCTTTGTGCATTCTGTCCAAGTTGGATCCTCCAGACAGCCACTGCCTTTTCCTCAAAGGAGCAACAGTGTCTTTCCTTAACGATGAAGTTTGGAATTTGTCAAATGCACAACAAGGAAAATATCTTTATATCCTTTTTTAGTAACTTGCATTATTACCTTGACTTTTATCTTGTAATAATCTAATTGTTAAGTTTTAAAAATAATAATAGCAGCTGACTCTTATTCAGTATGTCAAACAGTGTTCCAAGTGCTTTGCCAGACATTAATTAAGATAAACATTAAAATAGCCCTGTTGTTGTTGTTATGTGCCGTCGAGTCGCCTGCGACTCATAGCGACCCTATGTACAACAGCCCTAAACTCCGCTCTGTCCTGTGCCAATCGCACTGTCTCCGACACTCCCATCCCAATTATCCCAATCACTGAATCAATCCACCTCATAGAGGGCCTTCCTCTCCTGCGCTGTCCCTCCACCCTCCCAAGCATGATGTCCCTCTCCAAGGACCGGTCTCTCCTCACAACATGTCCAAAAATAGCCCTAAGTGGTATAAATACTATTGTTACGGCGAGCTCTGGTGGCCTACTGGCAAGAAGCTGCACTGCAATTTCAGAGGTGAGCGGTTCGAATCCACCAGATGCTCTGTTGGAGAAGGAGGAACAATCTCCTCCTATACCAGTCAGATCTGATTTGACGGTACACACAAAAAATAATGACATTTAAAAAATAATAAATAAATTTAAAAAAACAAACAAATACTATTGTTACACATATTTCACAGGTGAAGAAACTGAGATATAAAGAAGTTAATGTGTGTTCAAAACCAGAGCTAAATAATTGGAAACTAGGACTCACACTCCCAACTGTTTGGCTCTTTTCTGAATATGCATTAAACCAATAAAATGCTTGGAAAGTTTGTTTTGAACCTGTGGTAATTACACTTGTGAAGCTATACACTTAATCCTATGGCAGGACCATGGAAGAAAACATTTCCGACTGTTGCCAAAATTTAATGAATTTCTGCAGCAGTTTTGCAGTTCAGTACCAACAAGTCTTCCCCAAATGAGGATAAAACTTCATCTTTGAAAACAAGTTATTCTGAAACAAACCTGGCAAATTAAATAAAATCATGTACATTTGGGTAAAAGTAATGAAAACTTTTCTTGAAAAAATGTGAGAGCATTTAACACAAGGAAAAGTCCAGAACTTTTTAGAGCAAAGTCTACTTAAGAATAAATCTTTTATTTAAAATATTACCATTTCAAGGTTAACTATACTGGCAAAAACTTTAATATGTTTATTTTTTATAAATCAGATCTTTTAAAGTATATGTGTTTACCAAGAAACTTGCATAGTCTTCTTATCTCCACTAAGTCTCATATTCATTATTTGTATTTAGTTACATACTGTGAAATGTTTAAAGGCCAGCACCCTCAAGTAGCAAAGACAGAATTAATTCAAAATTCTAAAATAGGAAGATTTAAACCATAACATGTGTTAAGTTTAAAAGTGATTTCAAAATCAGAACATCCCCTTAATGTAATGAATGTGAGTTTAACGTATTTCTTATTATTAAATTTGGAAATAAACTCTTTAAAAGTCAACAAAATATTTTATATATTTCATTTTTAAACAACTTAAATGTCAATAACATTGTAATTATCAAGAATACCATGGGATATTACTAGTGGAAAACACTAATTAAAAATTAAAAGTAATATTAATTAATACTTTGAATCTTACATGCCAAAAGCTAAGCTGGCAACTTTGTCTGATACTGATTCTCTCTACTCTCATTCCTTATTCTTGTAGGAAAATTATTTTAATCTTTTTTATATATTCATGAACTATGTTGACATATAATATGTTTACATGAGAATTTTCTTAGGAAAATTCCATTTTCCTAAGATATAGGCAAAGAGCACTGGTGGTATAGTCTCCAAGGAGGCATGCGACTAACCCAAAGTCCACACCTCTTTAATGGTTCCAGTCTGTAGATAGTTCTGGAGAAAAATGAGCAGTTTCCTCCCATGTGATATATAGCCTTCGATATCCGCTGGAGAGTCAACTATGAATGAGTCAGATCTGACTCCATGGCAATGAGTGAGAAGAAATATGCATACACATATATACACACTGATGACAATTGCATAACAGGAGTAGAAAAAGCATTTGTAAGGCTGCGAATTCGTTTGTGGGATTTTGTTTTAAGGAGCATTAGTGACACATAGTTAAAGCACTTTCTTGCTAACCAAATGGTTTGCAGTTTGAATCTGATCGCGGCATAGTGGAAAAATGTAGCCGTCTGCTTCAAGGAAGACTTTGGAAAGTCTTTATCTGCCAGTTCTATTTCATCTTCTGCAGTAACTATGCATCATAACTCATAGGCAATGAGTTTGGGTTGTAGTTTTTTAAGGTTTTTAAATTTATATTTTCTAAAGGCCTGAACCCACTTTCATTCCTACATGTGTAGACCCCTTCAGTTAACACATGAGCTAGTGGTTGAATGTGACTTCACATGTGGTTGTTGTTGTTGTTGTTGTTGCTGTTTGGTGCTGTCGAGTCGTGGACGACTCATAGCGAACCTATGGATGAATGGCCTGAGCACTCTTCGTACATCGAGTTTCTGGAGGCAAGCCATTTTGGAAGTGGATGCCTCTCCTGCTTCCAAGCTTGGTTTAGTCGGGAAGCTCCAGCAAACACTGTCCACCATGGATACCTGTTACCCACGATTGGCACATCACTGTCACAGTCTTCAGCATCACAGCAACCACGACTTACCTCTGTACAGCAACGCACAGACCAGTGCTATACCACCTCGTGGGGTCTCTTCACATAGAGAGATAGTAATTGTGATTATACACTATCAGGAATTCTCCAATTTTTACAGTTAAAACTCTTGATCTCTGGACTATAGTTTCTAAAACTATATGACTGAACTAAAATTTCATTTTTATACTGTTTTCTGATTACTGGTGACATATACAATTTGTAGACTTTTCTTTCATGTAAACTTTCAGTCTATTATCATACAGAAGCACCAAATAAAACCACTGTTGTCAAGTGGATTTTACTCCTAGCACCCTCCCTCAGGTTCCCAAAACTAAATATTAACAATGAGACTGCCCAGCTGTCTCCCTTGGAGTGACTGGTAGATTTCAACTGCTAGAAATGTGTGGCCTTTGGTTAGCAGTACCCCATACTAGATGCTATGCCGCCACCAGAACTTATCAACCATTTTAGTAAATAAATGTACCTCAAGTAAGAGATGTGTTAATTTTTTTCAACTGAAAATGCCATAAATAGTGCCAGATCCTGGTTTTGTTCCGTTGGCTGGTAGCCACGGTTGATTACCATTTAGGATGGCAGCAGTCATTAAATTACCTTAGTAATGTAAGCCCTAGGCCTCTTCTTTTATCATTTGTCTTTAGAAACTTGGGCTCTCGCACCTTAACCTTTTTCAAGTAGTTTCCATTTCCCTGGTTTAGAAGTAAATCTGACTGTTTACTTTTCTGCAGCTAACATTTTTAATTTCAGAGTACAAATTTCATTCAAACATTAAGATGAATGACCTGTAAAATAAAATTGCTACCTTAACAAATCCTTCCAGCTACGTATCTTAAAAGATGTTATGGAGAAGTTATCAACCGGTATTTTTAGGTATGTGAATAAACCGAATCTTTGTTCTTATTTCTTTTTTTATTCTTGAAATAAGGCAAGCATTTCCATTTTTGTTTCAGTTTTACACCAGGGTATACCTAGTAACTCTATATTTGATTCTTTTGTTTCAAGAAATAGCTGTTCTTGAGTATTTTTCAAAGTATGTCTCAGTATTCCTAAAGATAGAATTGGCTACTCCATCCTATCTCCTACATTATCCTTTGCTTTCTCTCAGTCTTCCAAAAGAAACTTGGGAAGAGAGTGCAGGATTGTTTAAAAAAGAAAAAGGTAGATCTTATCACCTACAAAAGTAGTGTAGATATTTTTCCCCTTCAAAATTTAACCTCTTTTTCTTGTTTAGTTTTCAATGGAAGTAATAATGAACAAATTTATTTAAATAAATTTAAGCTCTAGTAATTGTCTATGACCATTTTGTGTGATCTTTACATAGCTCTGGCACTTATAATTTAATTCTTCCTTCCCTAGACCTCAATTGGATGAGCCCATTCCACTGTATGAGGCAAAAGTTTCCATGGAAGTTATTCAAAAAAATCAAGAAAGAAAAAAGCAAGTTGTTCAATTTTAATTTTATTTTTCCTGAGACCTCATATGGAAGAAAACATTCCTGTATTTGAAGCCAAAGTTTCCTTGGAAATTGTTCCGAAAAATCAAATCAAGTTTTCTGTTCCGTTAGCATGTAATCTAAAAATGAAGCATTTGAAAAACAGATTTTTGTGCAAATAGTAAACATAATCCTATAATTAACATTTGAAGGGAATATTCTCAAAACCTATTTTCTTTTTGCATTTGCCTCTACTGTAAAAGTCTTACCATGAAGAAAACTGCTTGCAGCAGTAACCGTATTACTGTATTGATAAAGGTGATTTCATTGTTCCTTGACTATACTGTTAAAGTAAGGTTATTACTTTGTTACCAGCTCCATTCACATCTTCATTATTTAACAAATATTTCCTGTCGTGATTTAATCACATGGTCATAATTTCGACATTTAAGAAAATCATTCCATAGGCACTTAAATTTTTGTTTTCAGATGTTCACTCAAGGATCCCCAGGACCAAAGAGGGTCACTGGCAGGTGAAGGTGTTTCTCCGGGTCGAGGTCCTGCTGCCTGTACCCATCGTTTTTCGTCAGTCGCAGCTCCTGTTATGTGCAGGGGAAGCCTGGTAACAGGAATGGTGGCAAGGGTGGTGGAGGCTGCACGTGCTTCTATTCCTGTTTCAAACAGTTCTCTACTGGGGGCGGAAGCCTAGGCTTCCCTAGTGCCCGGAACCACAACTCATCCAGGAGCAGTACTTCAGGCGCTGATGGCCTCCCTGCTGCGAATTTAAAAAACCAGTCAGCTATTTCGGTAATTCTACACACGTTTTCTGGACTGCGTGCTCTCTAGGCAATCCGCACCTGGCGCCCTGCTGACGACCAATGAAGAGTTCGAGCTAAAGTCCCGAGTGGCGGGTCTCTGGATAGCACGGGGCTCTTACTAGGCACGCCTTTACGTCGGGGCGGAGCCTCATGGCGGCTTCAGGCGCATGCCCAGTACAGCACCAGGTGGGGGGGGTGGGTCCGGTGAGCGCGCGGGAAGTGTGTTCCGGAAGGCAGTGCACTGCCCCATCAGAGCTGCGCGTTATGGCTCTCCCCGTTCCTGGCTACTCGCCCAGCTTCAAGAAGCCACCCGAAACACTGCGGCTCCGAAGAAAAAGGGGTCACAGGGTCACGGGGTCCCCGATTCCTGAGCCAGTGGCTCGCCGCGCCGCCCTGGCCGCCGGATTGTCCCTCCGACCCTTTCCTGCCGTGACGGGTACAGGCAGCAGGACCCCGGCCCGGCGGAACCCCTTCGCCCGCCTGGACAACAGGCCGTCAGCTGCCGCCGAGGTCTCCGACGGGCCTCCCTGTGAACAGCAGGAGGCGCCGGGCTCGGTGAGTGTTCCGGTCGGCGGAAGGCAATGCATTCTGGGTTGACTGGGCTAGAAAGTGGGCGCGAAGTGAGCCATGGCCCACGCTGAGGGCGGCAGGGCGGGCCTGGAGTCGTGCCCAGTCGGCCGCTGTGCAGCGCCTGCGACGTCCCGACTCCTGGGGGTAGTGGGAGGCGCCACTGACGCTGGATCTGAGGGAGACTGGACGGCAATCCTCTTAACAGGTTGTAGAAATACTTTGGAGGATATGCCGAGACGAACTTGGAGCAACCTGTTCTGCAAGGCAACCATGAGGAAGATTAGGACCCTACCTTCCAGCATGAGGGACCTCAGGTGGCGAAGTTCTTAATGGGTGGCACTGCCCACCGAAAGGCTGTTCGCCCTCGCTGTTCCAATCCACCAACGGCTCAGCGGAAGAATGGAGATTTACATCCTCTCGTAAAACGATGGAGGGTCACTGAGTCGGAACTGACCCAACGGCAGTGAATGAGCAAGCTTTCGAGTGTGGTTCTGTAACTCCTCGAACACACCGAAACTTGCTCACGATATGGGAGGAATATTGAGTTACAGATCAGATTTTACTCTTTGCCCTCAAGTCGGAATTGGCTACTTCATTGCCTTTCCAATCCCATAAACCTCAAGGAGGACTTTGCTCATCTTTCCAGGAACTCCTGGTGAATTCGAACCACCAGAGAGGAGCTGCCACTACCTACGGGAAATGGTACCAGAGCTCCTGTTATTTCAGAGGTTTTGCATCTTTGACGTTGATGTTTATACATCGATTAGTAGATGCTTAGAGTGCCAAAACGTCCCCTTACACCCCTGTTTTTATATTAAAGACTGAAAAAGTGAAAAAATCGGGTATACTGATTTAGGAGCATATATTGAGAATTTAATATGCTAGGCTTTGTACAATGTCTAAAGCATTTGTTTGTTTTAAACCTCAGGTTTTAGATCCTAATCATGAAAGTGATTTACAGTGGGAAGAAAATGTTCCTGAAAAAAGAACCATTACTGAATTATCCAAGGTAAATGTTTTAAAATATTAGAATGTAGTTTCTTAGATCGTAAGTTTATTCTGTTCAGAGGCATTTTGCTTGGAAACTTCCATCCACTTTGACTCACATCTCACATAGAAAAGAATGGAGTGTGACCCTATTCTGTGCCATACTCAAAGTAACTTCTATGTTTTGATTCATTATTGGAACCACTACTCTAATCCATCTTGTTGAGGAGCTTCCTCTTCATTTCACTGACCCTCTACTTTACCAAGCATGTTACACTTCAAGTATTGGCCCCTCTTGAGGACATATCCAAAGTTAGATAAAATCTTAGCACTCTTTCTTCTAAGAAGCATTCTGGCTATCCTTCCTCCAAAAGATACTTGGATTTTATTTGGGTAGTCTAGCCTTTAACTTCAGCGATGTTGTTATTTAAATGTGTCTGTTTATTTTCTTCTATTTTCATTGTCCAGATTTTTAAAGCATAGACAATTATTTCTTTTTCCTAAGACTTTAAAGTGATCTTTCACAGCAGATTTGATTGATGTCAAAAAGATGGCATCAGCCAAGGTCAAGGACTTAATAGGATGTCTTTGACAGGGACATCATCCTTGGAAGGGCAGAGGGACAGAGAAGGAGACCATGAATGAGATGGATTGACTGGGGTAATGAGCGTAGTTGTGTCAGAGACAGTAAAGTTGGCACAGGATAGAGCAGGTTTCAGGGCTGTTGTCCATAGAGTTGCTGTGAGTGACTCAGTGGCATATAACAATACTTATGATGGCATCCAGTACTTAAAGGATTTATATTATTGTTGGGTGTCATCTAACAACATGAGACAGCTATGACTCCTTTGAACAACAGCACTGAACCTTGCCATATCCTAAGCCAACTTCACCATCTCTGACACCCTTAGCCTAATTGTTAATGTTACTGTGGCAATCCATCTCATCAAGGATCTTCCTCTTGTACTAACTCCTTACCTTTGCAAACTTGATTTCCTTCTCCAAGGACTGGTCCCTCCTGCAACATGCCCAAAGTGTTTGAAATGTACTTTTAAAACCTTTGCCTCCCAAGAGCACCTTGGTTCCACTTTTCCAGGACAGATCTGTTTGTTCTCTTTGCAATCTGTGGAATGTTCAGTACTGAAACCCAGCACTACAACTCCGTCATCCTTATTCATAGTCCAGCTCTCAGATGTATAGCAAGCAATTGAAAATACCACGGGTTGGATCACGTCTTTAATCTTGACGTCGGTTGCTCTTTAATACTTTGGAGAAGTCTTTCACAGCCAGTTTTGTCAGTGAAACTCATCTTTTGATTTCCTGACTGTTCATGCCAAGCGTGTTGATTGTGTGTCCAAATAAGATGAAATCATTGATAACCTCAATCTTTTCTCCATCTCTCTTACTGCCTGTTGGCTTGGTGGTTAGGATTTTTGTTTTCTTGTTGAGATGTAATCCATCTACAAGTTTGTAGTCCTGGATCTTCTGCAGCAAAAGCTTCAAAGTCTTCCTTCACTTACAGCAAGCATTTGCATAATGCAGTTTGTTTGTGAGTTTTCCTCCAATCCTAATGCAACAATCTTCTTCATAAAATCCAGCTTCTTGGATGATCTCTTCAGCATATAGATTGAAAATTTATGGAGAAATGGTACATCCTTGATGCATACCTTTCTTGATTTTAAACCATGCTGTTTCTTGGCTCTGTTCGTACAACAGCTTAGTATAAGTCTTAGATAGAGGTTTTGTATTAGTACAATTGAGCTTTCTGGGTTTACCATTCTTCTCAGTGTTAGTCATCATTTGTTGTGATCCACAAAGTCAAATACCTTTGCATCGTTGATAAAACACAAATAGACACCCTTCTGGTACCTTGCTTTCAGGAAGGATCCATCTGACATTAGTGATAACCCTAGTGCCACAGCTTTTTCTAAATCAAGCTTGTGTTTCTGGCAGTTCTCTGTTGATGTACTGTTCTAACCAGTTTTTTTATAATCTTCAACAAGATTTAACTTGCTTGTGATATTAATGATATTGTTTGATGATTTCTACATTCTTTTGGATCATCTTTTTGGGGAATGAGAATAAATATGGATCTTTGCCAGTCAGTTGGCCAGGTAGCTCTCCTCCAGATTTCTTAGCACAGTCTAGTGAGCACATCCAAGGCTGAATCAGTTGAAATACAACCGTTGGTATTCCATCAATCCTGGGGCCTCATTTTTTGCCAAAACCTTCAGAGCTGGTTGAACTTCTTCCATTTTTACCTTTATTTCTTGATCTTATGCTACTTTCTGAAGCGATTCTGTGTCAGCCAATTCTTTTGGTACAATGACTGTGTGGACATAATGGACATGAATTTTTCCTTCCGTCTCCAGCACTCATCCTTTGCTGGTAACTCCTCCAGCTCAGCATGGATTCAGTCACTCTGCACTCAGCTTCTGATTAAATTTACCCCTTCACTAAATCTTCTAACCATATCTCCACAATACTTCAAGTTATTGTTGTGTGTGTAGTATTCACTCTCAGCTCTTTGCCATTACTATCCTACTATACATGTTGATGTTGTTGTTGTTGTTAGGTGCCATTGAGTCGCTTGCGACTTATAGTGACCCTATGGACAACAGCTCTAAACTCTGCTCTGTGCTATGCCAATCGCACTGCCTCTGACACACCCATCCCTATTACCCCAGTCACTGAATCAATCCAGCTCATAGAGGGCCTTCCTCTCCTGTGCTGTCCCTCCACCCTACCAAGCATGACGTCCCTCTCCAAGGAAGGACCAGTCCCTCCTTACAACATGTCCAGAGTATGTCAGACGAAGCCTCAGAATCCTTGCCTGCAAGGAGCAGCCCGGTTTAATCCTCTCCAGGACAAATCTGTTTGTTTTCTTGGCAGTCCATGGTATTCTCAATACTCTTCTCCAGCACCATAGCTCAAAGGCATCAATTCTCCTTCTATCCTCCTTAGTCACTGTCCAACTCTGATGCATAACAAGTGATAGCAAAGACCTTGGCCTGTATCAGATGCACCTTAGTTTCCAGAGAGACACCATTGCTCTTCAGTACTTTGGAGAGGTCCCTAACAGCACACTTTCTCGTGGCACTACGTCTTTTAGTTTTCCTGGGAGCCAAGCAAACTGAAGCTGTGAACAATCTCAATCTCTTCACCATCCATCCTGATGCTGCCATTTGGTCCAGTGGTGAGAATCTTTGTCTTCTTGACATTGAGCCTCAATCCATATTGGAGGCTGTAGTCCTTGACCCTCTGCAGCAAGCGCTTCAGGTCCTCCTCAGTTTCAGCAAGCAGGGTTGTGTCATCTGCATAATGCAGATTGTTGATAGATCTTCCACCAATCTTGACCCCACATTCCTCCTCATAGGCGCAGTCTCCCAGATAATCTGTTCTGCATACAGGTTGAAAAGGTATGGAGACAGGACACATCCCTGGCATATGCCCTTCTGACGACTGCCTCTTGGTCCAAGTATAGGTTTCACATTAGCATCATTAAATGTTCTGGGATTCCCATTCTTCTCAGAGTCAGCCACAGTTTGTTATGATCCACACAATCAAATGTCTTTGCATAATCAATGAAACACAGATAAACATTCTTCTGGTATTCCCTGCTTTCAGCTAAGATCCATCTAACATCAGCTATGATATTCCTAGTACCACAACCCCTTCTAAACCCAGCCTGGACTTCTGGCAGTTCTCTGCTGATGTGCTGTTCCAGTCCTTTTTGGATAATCTTCAGTAGAATCTTGCGTACATGTGAAATCAACGATATTGCTCTATACATACTCTTTTTAATATATTGGTTTACTTACAAAGTTCATATACATTATGTTTCACACTATCCTTTATTCACGTTGTGTTTTATACAATTATTCCCATTAATTATGTTTTTTAAAATTAATCACTATTGAACTATGCCTATCATTAATCCCTGTCTTTCCAGATTCCCCCAGATCATTGCCATTTCCATTACCCCCCATGCTTCACTTACCAAATTGTTCAACCTTATGTTTTCTCCCTTGCCCATCCTCACACTTCTGCTCCCATGCCTTCCTTCCTTGGATCTCCATAGATCTTTTACTAGTTAATCCTTCTGTTTTTACAATAGTGGTGTTATGCAGTATTTGTCCTTTTGAGACTGAGTTCACTCAGCATAATGCCTTCCAGTCTCTCCCAAGTTTTCAAAGTAATTTTCAAAATTGTTATTGGACATTTGGGCTATTTTCCATGTTCTTGTGATAGTGAATAATGTTATTTAACATTAGTGTACAAACTTGTGTGCCTCAGTTCTAATTTCCTTGGGGATATGTCTTTTGTGGTGACTTGATACCTAGTTGTTGTCAGGTGCCATTGAGTCCACTACAACTTAAAGCAACTGTGTCAACAATAGAAGAACCTTGACTTGTTCTGCACCATCCTTACCAGCTCTGACGTATTGAGCTTTTTGTTGTGGTCACTTTGTCATTTTGCCTCAATGATGGTATTTTCTCTGACCCTCCACATTTCCCATGATGTATTTTCTTTCCAAGTACTGGTCTTCTCTGATAACGTATCCATAGTAGTGAGATGAAGGTTCACCATCTTTATCTCTGAAAAGCTCTTTGATTGCTCTTCTTTCTTCAGAACAGATTTGTTTGTTCTTACAGTCTTTGGAATATTCAGTGCTCTTCTCCAACACCACAGAGGCATTGGTGATTCTTCTGTCATCCTGAAAGATAGATAGCCTATTCTAATGGAATCCTACTACTGACTTCCACAAGACCCAATCTTGCACCTTTAGAAGTAAATGGCTTCCTTCACACAATTTTCTACAAATAATGTCATCATTCCTGACATTTTTAATACTGTAATGTCATTTAAAAATATTCTTGTAATGTTGAGAATATTAACTTGGAAGAAGATTAAAACAAGCTAAGAGACATTTTTTACATCAGGAAAGAACTTTACCTGCATTAACTTCAAAAATAGCTTATAGGTGCTAGCGGCCATCTTGCATCCCCTCGTTTGTAGCTGGTCTGCCAAAAGACCCCCTGAGTGCCTGCCCTAGTCCCCCGCTTGGCCCAGTTTCCTCTCTGACAAGATGAAAGAAATGATCATGAATCAGGAGAATTGTCAAATTGAAGTCACAAGTGCACATTGGTGGAAAAGGAACTGCATGTAGAAAGAAGGTAGTTCAGGGAGCTCTGGTGGCCTAGTGGCAAGAAGCTGTACTACAATCCCAGAGGTACACGGTTTAAATCCACCAGATGCTCTGCCGGAGAAGGAGGGAAAATTTCCCTCCTGTACCAATCAGATCTGATTTGACGGTACATGCACAATAAATAATTTTTTTTTAAAAAAAGAAGGTGGTTCATAGAACAGCTACAGCAGATGACAAAAAAACTTCAGTTCTCCTTAAAAAAATTAGGGGTAAACCATATAGCTCTGGTATTGAAGAGGTAAATATGTTTACAAATCAAGGAACGGTGATCCACTTTAATAATCCTAAAGTTCAGGCATCTCTGGCAGCAAACACTTTGACCATTACCAGCCATGCTGAGACAAAGCAGCTGACAGAAATGTTACCCAGCATCTTAAATCAGCTTGGTGCAGATAGCCTGGGTGGTTTAAGAAGATTGGCTGAAGCCCTGCTCAAACAATCTGTGGATGGAAAAGTACCACTTGCAACTGGAGAAGATGATGATGATGCAGTTCCATATCTTGTGGAGAATTTTCATGAGGCTTCAAAGAATGAGGCCAACTGATTTGAATCAACTTTTGAAGAAGATAAAAGGTGATGAAGTTACTTTGAGCTGCTATGACTACTTTTTAAAATTGTACTGTTTATGGATCTGATAAAATCTAGTTCTCTCATATTTTTAAGCCCCACAAGCCTTGTGGACATTGCAGCTCTTTTCAGTTTCTGCTTAAATATAATTCATTCTTTGCAGCTAAATATACTGAAGAAGTCTGGGAATAAAATTTGAAACAAAGGTTAATAATTTTAAAAAAAAAGCTTATAGTTCATTACCGGGTTTCAGCACAGAAAAGCTTAGTCCAGTCCTGGGATTTCAAAAGTTTATAAGGAGTTCCAGTGTTTTTATACATTGGATGATTTCTCATTAGACAGTATGCTTAGTAACACATGCTTCCTCTAACTAAAACCGATTACCTTTACCCATCGTTGTTGAGTCAGTGCCAACAAATAATAACGCTCTTGGATTTCTGAGGCTAGGAAGCTTTGTGGGGGGATGCTACCTTAGAGTGGCTCATCAGTCCAAACTGGTGGCCTTTCAGTTAACAGCACAGCACTGCACCAGAGCTCTTTAAAAGACTGCTGTAAACAAAGCTGCGATAAACATGGGTGTGCACAGTTTCAGAGTCTTTGAAAAAACAAGTGTCCATCAACAGATGAATGGCAAAATGATGGTAAATACACAAAATGTGAATTTTGCAACACTGGAAAATGATAAAGAATTCCTGAAACATTGCACATGGATAAGTCAAGAAGAAATTATCCTGGGTGACATGAATTAGTTACAAAAGGACAAATATGCTCAAAGACCATTCTTACAAAAAGCTAAGGAAAGGCTTATACATAGAAACATTCTTGAATGGTAATTACTAGGAATTTATTTAGTAAAAATAAATGAAGTTGCATGAAAGGAAAAAGGCAACACATAGTAAGGGGTTGATCAGAGATTGTAATTAATAATGTTATTGTAAAGCAAAATGTGTATAATTGCATGAAAAACCAACATGACTTACAAATTTTGACCCAAACTAATAAGAGGATACAGAACTATGTAAATTAATAAGTGAAAATTCACTGCCCCTCTAACACCACCACCAACAGCCCCACAAAAAAAATAATCCTGGCTCCCTTGTGATTTTGTAAGAAGGTTATTTCAACCCTTTCCTCCCAGATGTTTTCATAGCATGTAATTTATTTTAATTGCTT
>NW_006399801.1:12921459-12954423 GCF_000299155.1 Elephantulus edwardii
ACTGCTGGTGCCAAGAGGGTTGACTGTGGAGCCAAGCAGACTAAAGCTGTGAACAATCTCAATCTCTTTACCATTCATCTTGATGCTGCCAATTGGTTCAGTGGTGAGAATCTTTGTCTTCTTGACATTGAGCCTCAGTCCATATTGAAGACTGCAGTCCTTGACCCTCAGTAGCAAGTGCTTCAGGTCATCTTCAGTTTCAGCAAGCAGAGTTGTGTCATCTGAATAACACAGATTGTTTATAGATCTTCCACCAACCCTGATGCCACATTTATCCTCAGAGCCCAGCCTCCCGGATGATCTGTTCTACATACAGGTTGAAAAGGTATAGAGACAGGACACATCCCTGGCATACACCCTTCCCAATTCTGAACCATGCACTGTTTCCTTGCTCTGTTCTGATGACTCTTTTTCTGTGCTTTGTTTTGTTTTCTACTGAAGAAGTCTTCATTTGTGGAGTCATGGTATAGAGAGGTGTTCCTCAAACACTTAAACCTTCACTTTTAGCAGGGTAATTCTTGATTTTAATACTTACAAATGGTGCCTGTTTCAGTAAAGACAATAAGCAGTTCACACTTCAACTTTTGGTACTTGTGTCTCTTAACACTAGAGTCTCAAATAGAAGCATAGTCTTTAAAGGCGCTCCATCACTTTCTCAGATAATCTTTTAAAAGGGACTTATATTGGTGAACCACCTTTTGTCTTAATTATACTGTTAAAATATGCTTTTGAAATTGCTTGTTAATTTCCCCACCTGGTTTCTCTTTTGGATCAGCCATAATTAGCTATCGTTTGCCAACAAAGTTCTAGCAATTATATTATAATCCATTATCTTCTCACCATTTGTAATAGCCACACGATGGCAATCTATTAAGCAAAGAAGTTTCCTGGATTATTAAAAGAACTAAATATTTCTTCCTGCATGAAGACTCAGCTAGGGCTCTTTGCTTACTCGAGACTTTAATCTATCATTTTGGGCTAAAAGATTATTATAGCCAGTTTGATAACTGAAAAAAAAAGAAGTAATTGTACAAGGGCTGCTGGAGGTCAAGCTAATGTAGTCCTTGTTTAAGTGCAGAGAGGAGGGTTGTCTTATTTGACAGTTTTCTCATTATCTGCTTACATTTGCAACATTTCCACTTTAGCTTTCCACCTAATTACAGAAGTATTACATGCTCAATGCAGAACATTTGGAAAATACAAAAAAGCACAACACAAAAATAACAAAATTCACCTACTATTCTATCACTCATAATAAGACCTGTTGGGTTTTTTTCTTTATTTCACTTTGCCTTTTGTACTGTTGTTGTGTGGAGTTTTTTTATGATGACTGTACTACACACCTCTAGACATTAAAAAAATTAACTCTTTGCTATTAGAACTTGTCATTCTGTAAAAGAATTCTATGACATGATGTTTATTGAACTGTTATATTTAATATTATATTTAAATGTTTCTTAAGGTTGTGCTAATTTTTTGTATATTCTTTTTCTTTTTTCTGAAAGACTTCACCTGTGTCTTTCCCTGAAACTGATACTCTGTCCTCAGAATGTACTGAGTTACCAGTGGATTGGAGTATTAAAACTCGACTCCTTTTCACCTCCTCTCAACCTTTTACTTGGGCAGAACATTTGAAAGCACATGAGGAGGCTCAAGGTCTCGTCTGGCACTGTAGAGCAACAGAAGTTACCTTACCTCAAACTGTACAGGTAATTCTGAAATAAATTGTTGTATTTTCTTAAAGAAGCAATGTATAAGTATGTGGTTCACTGTAAAATATTTTTGTACTCTTATCATCAGTTTCCTTTTCTGTTCATAGGGTTTTCGGCTGCAGTGGGTTCAAGTATGTCAAGCAGTGTGAGGATGGCCCAGGATAAGCCAGTATTCAGATCTTTTGTTCATAGGGTTGCTATGAATCATACTGGACTTGAAGGCCCTAACAATAAAACCGATTATTAAGTTAATGATTTTCCATTCCATTATTCTTCTAGCATTTAAAATTTTCTTTTTTTCCAAATCAGATTTTTAGCTTTTTGGTTTTAAGATTCTTTGGTTAAAATTCAATCACGGCTCTTTTAGAAACATGTACTGAGAATTAGTAAATGGTTTGAGCCAAACCCTTCTTTTCTAAAGTATTTTGAGACCTTGTTTGTAGGTTGTAGTAGGGGAGCACAGCTACTCATACACCCTTGGCCTTAATAGAAGAGTTCTCTTATCAGAAAATGTCAAACCTCTTCAAGCAGTGTGGAATGCACATGGAGCTGTGAGGGAGGAATTTATCATTCCTTTTTGTTGCTTATGGACATTTGGGCTGTTTCCATTTTATTGCCATTGTGAATAATGCTGCTATAAACATGAGTGTACAAAGCTAAAAAAAATGCTGAACATAGAAATTTTATATGATCTAGCTGTTTGTGGATATGATTCCACTGTTAGAAATGTACTCTGAAAAAAATAGAACTGAGACACAAACAGATTTATACATCTATGTTCACAGCAGCGTTCAGTAGCACCCTGGCAATCAGTGGGGTGTTGGACGTGGATTGTTGGGGTGACAGATGTCACAACCAGATCACCCTTGTATCCAAAAGCCTTTTGAAAAAGATTCTTAAATACTTTCTACCTCAATTTTTCTCTCAGTCCCCTTCTCCTCTTTCCCTCTTGTCCCTTTCTCTCCCAGACCTTCTCTAGCTTCATCCATCCTCCCATCTTCTCTCTCATTTTACCATCAGAACTAACTACTAGCTGACCTCCCACTGGGTTTCTGAGGCTATAAATTACACCAAAGGAGATTGCTCATCTTTCTCTCACATTGCAGCTGGATCACACTGTTGAGCTTTTTAGTAGCTCTGTAACATGTCACCCACTGCTACCACCTGTTTGTGTCATCAAATTGGAACTGACTCATAATTGACCTTCCAGCAGGTTTTCAGAAGCTGTAGATTACACAGGATGAGATTGCTTGTCTTCCTACTGGTAATCAGATAGTCGATTTAAACTGCTTGCCTTTGGGTTAGCAGCACAGCTCCTTACCACTAAGCCACCAAAGCTCCTTGGAACACCTCTAGAAGGATATTTATCATGAGTATGTCAGCCCTCACACTAGGCTAATTAATAGAGATTATGTAAAGGAGGCATTAGTATGTGATTCACATTCTTAGTTTTTACTGTGTATTTGTGAAATACTGTTGTATAAGAGGTTGAATATAGCCCTTCCCTTCCCCCCCCCCCAATGTCCACCATGGCCAAAGCTTACGATCACCTCTTCAAGCTGCTGCTCATCGGGGACTCGGATGGGTAAGACATGTCTGATCATTCACTTTGCAGAGGACAATTTCAACAACACTTACATCTCCACCAATGGCATTAACTTCAAGATCCATACTATTGACATAGAGGGGAAGAAGATCAAGCTGCAAGTCTGGGACACAGCTGGTCAAGAGCAATTCAAGACAATAATGACTGCCTATTACTGTGGAGCCATGGGCGTTATTCTAGTATACGACATCACAGATGAGAAATCCTTTGAGAATATTCAGAACTGGATGAAGAGCATCAAAGAGAACACCTCGGCTGGAGTGGAACGAGGTGCCTCCTGTTGGGAAACAAGTGTGACATGGAGGCCAAGAGTAAGGTGCATAGGGAGCAGGCCAACAAGTTGGCTCAGGAGCATGGAATCAGATTTTTCGAGACAAGTGCCAAGTCCAGTATGAATGTGGATGAGACCTTCAGCTCCCTGGCCTGGGACATCTTGCTCTAGTCTGCAGGCTGGAGATTGGAAAGCAGCAATAAGTCCCCCAATACTGACCTGAAAACTGGTGATAAGAAGAACAGCAACAAGTACTCACTGGGCTGAGGGCTACTGCCTGCCTCCACCCTGAGCCCTGAGGCTGCACCTTAGGAAGGCAGGGCTGAGAGGAGTAAACGTAGAGGGAGAAGGAAAAAGGAAAGAGAATAAAAAGAAGGAAAAGAGATACACTAGAGAGGGGAGGAGCAGCCGGAGAAGGGAAGGGAGTGAAAGGAGATGAGGGGGTAGGAATTGAAGGAGATGGCGAGGGGAGCTAACCCCCAACCCCCTAGGCTTCCAGGGCAAGCCTAAATTACTTACTCTATTACTGGATCAGGTTTTAGGGTCTTAGAAGTGGCTGGTTCACCACCGCCCTCTAAAAGTTTGGTCATGTCCTGTCACTCTTCCTGGTCTTTCTCAGGAGTAAAGGCCACATTTTGCACACACACACAAAAAAAGAGGTTCCATATAATAGGGCACAAAACAACAGTGTATGTTCATACTCATGCCTGCTCTTCATTCTGAAATATAGTCACTGTTTTGGAGAATGTTGGGAAATTGTTGCCATTTATGTTTAAGTATTTCTAGGGCAACTAAAAAGTTTGTCTTAAACTACACTTTAACCTCTGTAAAAGAAGTTGTATTGATTCAAAAATTATTCTGTATGATGCAGTAGGGATTCTTAGACTAAGTTTGGTGTGATTAGTGTTTTCTTTTAATAACTAAAAAAAAATACTCAATGTCACCTCCGAATTTCAGGATCCCAGGTTCTCTACTGAGCTCCGCTGTGCCTTCCAACAGAGCCTCATCTATTGGCTGCATCCTGCCTTGCCTTGGCTGCCACTGTTCCCACGTATTGGAGCGGACAGAAAAATGGCTGGAAAAATAAACCCCTGGTCAAATGATGAAACCCTGCAACATGTTTTAATGAGTGATTGGTGAGATTAATAAAAGCAGTTATTCAGTGGTGAATTTTCATTTTAGCAATAAAAACCTCTTACTGTCTAGCTGATTTTGACGTAGGACACACTTGTGTGTGACAGACCAAAAGTATTCCAGCAAGTTTTCTTGGTTGTTACGTTTCTTTTTATCATTTAATTTGAGAAAGTTCAAACTTTTGGGATAGAAATTGAGGCTAGGAAGGCTTTTTTTAGTATTGATCTCTATTGTAATTATCACATTAAATTAATATTTTTCTGTTCTTATACACTAATGTATCTGAAAATGCTATTTTCCAGCATTTAAGCTTACATTTTTCTAAATTTAATCTTTTTATAGTTGTCAAATGATATGTTTTAGATATACAAACATAATTTTTTCAGTATTAATTCTTACAAGTAACTGCTTCATTTCTTATCACCAAAAGTCTCTCAAAGAGTCTAAAAGGTTAAATGTGGTTTTGTATGATTTTTTTGTTTTGCTTTTATTGGGTGTTTTGTTTTTTAGAAAACTCTTCAAGGAATAAACACTGTTTGGAATTACTCTTTAGTTCCTATGTCCAGTATCATCAGTCCTTTAAAAACTAAGCTAAATATAACCTCCCCAGTAATTCCAAGGAATATATGTAATATTTGTGCTGTGTTTTGGGTTTCTGAAGCTATAAATCTTTACAAATAGATACCCCATCTCGTTACTGTAGAATAGTTGGTAGTTTCAAACTCAAATGATGAGTTAGCAGCTTGTCAGGTTTAAGTGCAATGCCACTAGTGCTTATCAGGTAATATGTAATTTAACTAATATATTTTAAATGTTGAGTCAAATGTTTAATAATGTGTAATAGCAAGTTTTGTGTGCATTTTGTTTTATTTTGCTTTATAGGTCTGTCAGCTTTACTTCTCTATATAATCTGCTGAAAACAAAACTTTGCCCCTATTTCTACATTTGTACCTATCAGTTTACTGTCCTGTTTCGGGCAGCAGGATTTGCAGGAAGTGATGTCATTACAGCTTTCATATCTCCCACAACTAGAGGTTTACGAGAAGCTATGAAAAATGAAGGTACAAGTAAAGCCTTAAAGTTTAAAAATAATGATAAAATACAGCTTTAAAGTGGCAGCACAACATTTTCTGCAGTAAGCACGTTTTTCCTTAGCAGTCTTTCATACTTGTGCACCAATATTTTATTATCTGATTTTGTTTCGTTATTTGGTTGTCTCATTTCCATAACTGTAAGTAGTATTCTTTGCTCTGTTCTCGAGTATGGCAATGGAAAGTCACATTTATAATAGAAACTAACTCATCTTTCTCCCAAGGAACAGCTGTAGTATAATTACAGAATCCTGGTTCAGCTGAGGGTTGCTCTTTCAACCCAAGGCCAATGTCTTCCTGGTGGTTAAGTTCCACCAGTAGCTCCTTGGGAGAAAGATGGGCAAGTCTCTTTCCATGCGAGTTAGTCTCAGAAAACCCACTGGAGAATTAGCCATGAGTCGTCAATTGTGGCTTGACCACAGTGAGTTTGAGGGGTTTTTTAAAGAATATAATTTACCTGATGAATATATACCTTGGTTTCTGAGCCATTTGTTACCCAGAGTTTGTTTTGTGAACATGTATCAAGAAAACTTGAAAGCTGTTGCTTAGATTGATTGTAAAAACTTGCATTTCATCTGTTAAATATATTTTATTAAAAGAAACTTAGGTACTTTTTTTCTCCTCTAATGTAGGTATTGAATATTCTATGCCTTTAATAAAAGGAAGTATTCTTAAGAAACAAGCATCTGGAACAAGCTTGGGACATGGGGAGTATGTAAATTACTAACAGTGATTTGTAAACTACTTTTAAGAGGTAACAACTTTGTGAAATGGATGCACTAACTATAGCAGTTTCCTAGGGAACATGCAGTCAGTGATGAAGATGAAGAGGAAAGTTTTTCCTGGCTGAAAGAGATGGGTGTTCAAGATAAAATTAAAAAACCAGATATACTCTCCATCAAGTTGTATCCTTTCACTTGCTGTTATTTATGAGCAATTTGGCAGTTTTCTAGGACTATCATCTTAAGATTATATTAAAATTCACCATCCTGACACTAAATAACAAACCCTAAGTACCAATAAACTGACTTAATAAAAAGATAAGATTACATTTTTATTATGTTTGTTAAGGACCAGAACAAGTTTGAATAAAGATGGCATTTGACTTTGTTAGGTATCGGTTTCCAGCAAACTCAGATGACTAAAGAGAAATTTTGATCTAACACTGTGGCTTATTGAGTATTAGATATGGTTGATAGGAGCACTTTTTTTTAGCACCCTTATTTTAGTGGAGAAAAGCATACCCAGGTGATTCTAAATCAAGAGAATGGCTTTTCCCACAGGTTATGATTTGTATTTGCGGTTTCCTTGATTGTCATCTTCAGGCGTAAAGATAAGCATGAAGTACAAATGGATCACAGGCCTGAATCTATTGTGTTGGTTAAAGGAATGAACACCTTTACATTGCTTAATTTTTTAATCAACTCGAAGAGTTTAGTTGCTACCTCAGGTCCACAAGCAGGACTACCACCAACTCTGTTATCCCCTGTAGCTTTCAGAGGTGCCACAATGCAAATGCTTAAGGTAATAAAATGAGTAGAAATTCTAATACTGTTGCCTGTACAGTAGCTTTTAAAAGAACTATTTTTTTTAAGGAAAATATGTTTTAAATATTCTTAGCATTATGGTGCATGTTTTCAGTTTTGCATTCTAGTAAATATTTGATACAAAACTTTTCAGAGTTTACAGAATTTTTTTTAATTAATACATTGCCGCAAATAGCAAAATGTGTTTCTAAGCACGGTCATCAATTTAAAAGTGTGCGGCAACGTGTTAAGTTGAATTACCAACGAAAGTATTTTTTTGCCACTTACAGAGCTGCTTTATCTAGTTTTTTCTATTCTGATAAAAGAACGTAGTCATAATTGTTATATAGATTTCAGAACCTTACTTCAGGGTAAGTGACAGTAACAACTAGTTTATGGAAAAATTTACACGTAAAATATATGAAAAGCAATATTCTTGTTATTTGAAGAGGATACTGGCGATCTTGAGAACTTAGGAAGAAATTTTACTTAACATTGCTTTATTAAATCTTTGGAAATACTAGTAAGACTTTATCAAAAACAGTTTTAGCTAGCCAAACAAAAATCCCATGTCTTGATAGCAGTTTTTGTTTAAAATTTTATGAAGGCACGAAGCACAAATGTGAAGACACAAGCTTTTTCTGGATACAAAGATCAATTTAGTTTGGAGATAACAGGTCCTGTCATGCCTCATTCGCTACTTTCTGTGACCACGCTGCTAAGGACTTCACAGAGTGGGTCTTTTTCCGCAGTACTGTATGCACATGAACCAACTGCTGTATTTAATATCTGCCCTTCAGTGGATACAGTAGTGGATAAGGTATGTAGACTGCTTTAAACACACTTTTTTCCCCTTTTAACTAAACATCTTCAAGCTGGAGACGATCTTGTTTCAAGTTACCAAAATACACTTGGTCTTAATTACTTAGAGGGATGGATGTGTTGGTATTTCAGTTGTTTTTTCAAGATAGTTTTGTTTTTATACTCCTGCAACTAAAAAGTTCCCAAATGTGAGAGCATTCCCTTTTTTTGCAGTCTTGATTCCTTTATAAAATTTGTTTCAAGTTGAATACAACTTATGTGTTATTTAACCTGTTTGCGTTTTTGTACACTTCCTTACAGCTTTTTAAAACCGTTGAAATTGTCGATTACTTCCTGGCCTGACTTGTAAATGTAACCAGTAGTAAAAATTGTCACTATTCAAAGATTTCAATATCAACTATTGTGTGAATTCTCACTCAGTGCCTCTGGGATAAGAATTGCCATCTAGATTTCCCAGGTTAATTATGGGAGAGAGACTTACATAGACTTTACTTAAGCATAAATCCAGATAATAAATGCTTAGTGTTCAGAAACTAATGTGCTTTTATGACTTGGATGTAACTTTCCATAGGAAAATGCTTGTAAGGAACTTGCCAACTGCGGGTTGCATCCTAAGACGCTGGACCAACTTAGTCAAATACCATTACTGGGGAAATCATCATTAAGGCATGTCGACATGAATGACTACACTTATCACTGGAGATCCTGAACATCAAAGTAAGCGTAAATGGAAACTGAGGAAAAGCCTTCTAACAAGGAAATCCAAGTTACTTTAAAAGAAAGGTTTTACAGTTCATTCTGGAAACCAAAAGGAGTATAACAAAATACTCATGTTTATAAACAAACTTTATGTGTTAACTTTTACTATGTGCACTGAGGGTGATTAAGTTCTTACTGTTTCCTATTAGGTAGCCTAATAAGGAACTTGAACCTTTCTAAAAAAACACACCTCACCGTTTGCTTTAAATTTTTGCATCTGGCCATAAAGCAGAATTAATGTGTTTTCTTGCTAATGGGAAATTGGAGCAGTTGACATGGTATTGTGACTTCAAGGCACAAATATCATGAAGACATTCTTTTGTAGGTTCTTGTTTCATAAAGGCAGAAAATTGTAGGCTTTTCACATCTCAAATATAAACTTTTTTTAATGCTTGTTAATCCAAACAAAGAGGTATTTTGTATTCCATGTAGAAAAATCAACAGTTGTATGCCTGCTTGAAAGTTGACATAGTACTTAATGTGCGAGGTATTTGTGTGTATACATAATTTATATATATATTTTTTTTAAATAAAAGTACTTAGAAAAATGAAAGGCATTGATTGGGAAAAGAAATAGTATTTGAAGAATCGTGTTGATTTTACCATACAGAAAATAAACCACCACATTTATTCCAGAGAAGTTTGTATTTGGGCCTTAAGCTTTTGAAAATAAAGTTTAGAGACATAGCATAGGAATACCACTGTAATACACATGAAATAGTCTATCAGACCCTAAAAATTAACATGAATTTGAACTTTCTCAGTCAACAAAATAGTGGCCGGGTGCCAGTTTTATTAGATAAGTTGGTTACAGCATTTTAATTATTTAAAATCTACCTAGGTGTAGCTGAAATTCAAAATGCACATCAAAGTAAAACTATTATCACAACTTGATGCCATACTAAATGTACTTGGCCTCTGCAGAATTCTAGTCAAACTTCATTTTCACTCCCTTCTTCCAGCCCAAGTGGCTTTAACAGGAATGCAGGACTTAGTGCTGATCATTACACAACATACCACTTTCTTACAATTTCTGTAAAATTTTAAGGGGAAGTGGTGGCATTAGCCCTGTGGAACAGATCTTGCTTGATTACTTCAATAACACTGGCCCAGTATCTGTCCAGCAGAACCCATTGTGAAATAGTACAAGGTGCACAGCCCTTCACTGATTACAGGCAAGTGTTACAGCAGCCTAGCCATAAGGAAGGGGAAGTTACAGCATAGTACAAAATACAGTATAAAAGCGTTATTTAACATTCCACACTGAAGATTACTGATGCCTTCGAACAGTCAATTGTTTGGGTGTTAGCCACTTAAACAAATACATCACTAAGGTAAACAATATAAACATACCAAAACCCTGTATGGTTAAATACAATTTCCATGGTACAAAAATCAAAGCCTGGAGATGTTTGTACAGATTGCTTTTTACACAATGTCTTCAATTGCCAAATATTTACAACATTGAGGGAAATACATTTTGATGCAGAGAAAAATTATCTGAAATGAGTAATATAAAACCTCAATCTATCTACGTGAGGCACTCCTGAAGCAAGTGGCATTAGCCATGAGGTCCTTTGGTACAAGGCCCATTGCTTGAAGAACCACAGTAGCTGCTGTGGCTTTAGCATGCTTCTTATTAGGGCTGGCAAAGCTGGGCTGGTAAGCGCTTCCATTTATCAATACCTATTCAAGAAAAACATACAATTGGGCTGGTAAGGGCTTCCATTTCTCAATACCTATTCAAGAAAAACATACAATAAGAACAGCATCAAACTTTAATATTTATTAGCTTTGTAATTATTTCACTAAATGCTAGAAAAATAATCTACACAATTCTAAAACCCATTTATATAATAATTAATTCAACCCACAAGAGGCAAATTATAATTTCGGAAGAGACTGCTAATTTAAGAGCCGGTCTCCCAATAAAAAAGTGAAAAAAATTCTACTTAGAAGTAACCCCATGTTCCCCATTTAAAAAAATTTTTTTTTTCCCCTCCAAGACTTTACAAGTCATTTAAAAGTGCCCCTTCAATATTAAAAAGCCCCATCACTCTACCCACACTATATACATCTCCACCCAATTATTAAATTTATAATTTGACTAACACTACCCCCGCACCCCCTACCATTAAATATATACGATTAATGCAGAAATTTATATTTACCCTAAAAAGAAAATGTTTGCGATGATCAGGGCCACTATCATGGACCAAGAGAAATTCAGGTGGTTGCCACCTTCTCTTATTACAGATTTCCATCAAGGCAGACACAGGATGTTTGCCTATAAAAGAAAAACAACAGGGCCATTAGAAATTATTTCCAACATCTTTTGTAACAAACTATTTAATATAAGAATGGGGAACGAAGTATAAAAAGTGTACTCTCACCTGATAGATCCTTCATTGCAGCAGAGAAGTTCCCAGATCTCTTTTGGGCTCTTTCTCCTACTGCAACAAGACCTTTAAAAAAAAAACCAACCTGGCGTTCACTGAATGCATCAAGGAATAGTTTACAATAAAACAAAGATCATCAACCCATACCTTTTAAACAAAAGTTCATACTGAATTTTATTTATAAATCCTAACTTTTCATTTCCTAGGGGTGTGTGTGTGTGTATATATACTTTCATTGATAATGAACAGTATAAAAATAATTTCATAAATACAAGATAAATAACAAATAAAGTGCCTTAATTACCAAAGGCTCCAGTTTTAGCTTAAGTGACAGAATTACTGAAATAATTACTACTAAATTTCATAAAGAAATACTAAATGTACTCACAAAGGTAAGGAAGTTTGAATGAATGAAATTGGTTACTTTCCCCAACTATTGCTTTGACTTAGTAAAGTATGAAATGTTTCTAAAAGATAAGCATAACCTCTCAAAATTTTTCCCATAGAATTATTAAAATACTGCTTTCCCAGCCTTCATGTGCTAAAATTCCTTTGCTAAGATCATATTAGTGATCTTAGTAATAGTAATGACCTTGTCTGTCATTCCTTTGCTAAAATCAAACCAGTTTGCTTTGGAAAGTATACTCTTCTCTTGGCTTTCACCAAAAAACATGTTCTAGAATTCCAAGGATGCTGTTCCCTGAAATTATGCAAGGCATCTATGGTTCTGTTCTTCCAGTAAGTCACCTTTCATGATGGAAATACCTAGCCTACTCCATTGTGACACAATTAGTAATGTTCCTTCTAATTTCATGAAAAGCATTCTTTATACTACATTATAATTGTTAAGTACTGCTTATTAGTGATTACAATAAATCTAATTTGGACATACATAATCATATTCTAATTGTGGTGCAAAAATATATGCTGCAGAGCCAGAACATTTACAAATTCAATAAAATATTAATGTATAATTAGTAAAAAATACTTTTTTTAAAAAAAAAGCTTAAGTTACCTTTTTCTCTTTAGCTTTAAAACAATGTTCATTTTTTAAAAACTAATAATTTATACACCAAGGAGTTTTGTTTTTAAGAGCCACTTGTTTTTTTGCATGGGTGGATGAATACATTGCTCCAGGTCATTTAAAGGCTGTCATTTTAGGCACTTTCATTCTTTTTGTTCTTTATGTTAACTAGCCCAACTTTGATCACAAAGTATTAAGAGTCTGTGACAGCAAAAAGGCAGGTTCTAATCTGCAAATACTTTTCAAGTCTCTGAACCATGCTTAGTGATAAAGCAAGCTGCATGGCCAAACCCAAAGTCAGTATGGAAAATTATTACCCAAAATGTATCAATACCCCAAAATAAAACCACTGACAATGAGACTGATTCACCGTCACCCTACAGAACTAACTGCCTCACTTCTGGTTATAGTTATTCTAAGGAAAGGAGGGCTTAAAGTCACCAATTAGCTGCTTTTGGCTAATTGTTTTAACACAGCCACTGCTACCCAGGTGTTGTCTCTAAAAAGTGGCCAGATAATTTAAGCATTAAAAGTTTCAAGTACCCTAAAAAAGTTAGAATCTGATAATAAATTATCACAAATATATTTACAATTTACAGAATGTTTAGCAAATAACTATCAATTACTATCTTTTAAAAGCATAAAATTAGTGTCTCTAAGTTAATTTAAGTAACTATTTTTAAATATGTAAAATAGGTCAGACTTTTTTCTGACAAAGGCCTATTTAAAAACTATACTAGAATTTTATCTAGTAGAGTATCACAAATTAAACAATGCATAAATAAAACTTTAATTATGAAAATATTTCTAATAAAGCAACCCATAAATTTACCTTTTCGGTCCGTCTTAAAATCAACTAGAATAGGTTCTTTATTTCCTTCTTTGTTTTTTCCTAATCCTTCTCCTTCTCTCCAGCCCATTTTTCTCATCAAAACGGCGCCCATTCCTCCAGTTACGGGGGCTGCTCTTAAGAACTGATCCTATCCAAATAAAGAAAGGTAAAATGTCCCCATTTTACAGTTAGAACTTGGATTACTAACTCATTGGTAACTTTCTTTAAAAAAAAAAACAAAACAAACCCAACTTATATCTAGATCTGTTATAACAATTTATATGCTTCTATACTTTACAACTTACATATTTTCATGTTAACAATAGTATTTTCATTAAAAGTCAAATAAGGCAAGTAAATGACAGTTTTAAAACAGTGGCCCTCATGCCCCTCCTCCAAAAAAAATTAGAACACTTCTGTTCCGTCCACTATTTAGGTTCACTGGTATCTCTTCTTAGCTTGTAAAATAAAAAGAAGGCAATGTTAAAACATTTAATAATATTAATTGTCCCAGGTGTACCTAGTTAATAAGTAAAGCCCAGAAATCACTTAGAAAGTTTGGACACTGAAGCAGCATACTGTTGTCGTCCAGTTTCCCCATTCTACCATAAAGCAAGTATAAATATTTTACATAGAAAAATCCTATGAGGCAAAACGATAACTTTAAAAACGTATCTATTCAATAAATGAAAGACAATCACAGAAGATACCTTGTAAATATACCAAAATGAATTTGAATTCTTTAAACCTAGCTGATGTTAAAAGACTTTTAAAAAACTCCTTAAATGTTTACATACCTAGGCCTCGGTAGCAGCAGTGTTGTGAATAGTAGGGCTGGCACTGACCGGGGCAAGAAGACAGCTACAAGGATTTGGCCCTGAAACAAGTTTCCATATAGAGGGGTGAAAGTTCACAGGTTATTCTGTGAACAGTCATCTCTCTTGTATCCAACCCACTGAACCATTATTTCCATCAAAGCAGCAAACCACTTAATGTCATTAAGATGCACAACTATATACATTAGCATGATCAGTTATTTTCACTTAAGTATTTGAAGCCTTATTTTAAAAAGGCATTTGTGTAAATATAGCAAACAATACTGAAGTCTACTATTGGATCTTTAGTCATTTTCCAAAAAAAAAACCAAAAACAAAAAAAACACCTCTCTTCTCTAAATCATGCTTTGCTTCCCTATCTGTTTAAACAGTATTTTCTCCAAAATTAACTTATCAACAGAGGGAACTAAAACTCCAGTGGTTATGGCTATAGTATGCATTATCATTTCCTGCATTGATAAGTTAATACTAAATGTAAAAAGTATTTTACACAGCACTTAAACTGTGTAATTTTATTTTACCAGCTTTTAAATTAAATGCTGGGGAGAAAACATGCCAATGATGTAAGCCTAGATGACATTAAGTTAAACAAGGTGCTCTGATGGAAGGAGGCAGCTGTAGAGGTAAAAATATACCCCTGGTTCAGTTCCTTTATTTGGTGCAGGCCATGCAGTGTAGATGTACAGAGAAAAGTTAGCTGATGCTTGGGTATCAACTGCCTTTGATGCTACACACCTAGAATGATTTTTACTTACTTCCAAGGTTCATCCGCCCCTCTTTTCCAGGAAACACTCCTAAAAAAAAGGGCAACTGTGCAGAATACAATACAAACCCACAAATAACCCAGGTACCCAATATTGTAATATCTGCATCTGTTTTTTTACCCAATGTGTGCAGTTAAAAAAAAAAAAAAGGCAAAGCTGATAAAAATCCAATGAGACTATAATAGTAAACAGTATTTATCAGGTTATATCAAAATAACTTCATTTTGGAAGATAAAGGGTTTTATAAATCAGTTATCAACTTGAGATGTTTCAATGATAAAGGAGAATACCTATAAAACTATCTTTGACATTTAAGAATATACTGCAAGAAATTTAAAAAAGAGCATGGATAATGATGCTACTCTGTGGTTTTTAATAGGGTGTTTATACTTAAGGACAGAAAGCCAAAATACCACTTGCAAAATACTTAAGCACAACTCAAGATTTAATGAGTAGACAGTATTTATAATATTGACAGTAAATATACATTTTGGATTCTCAGTAGCCTAGTAACTGCCATGAATGTTTTACCCATTTTTATAAGTACTACTTCTTTAAAATATTAGCTGCCAATATTGTTCAGTAATTTATTAGATCTTACTGAAAGCATTTCTTCTATAATAATTTAAAATTGGTCTAATGAACACAGCTTTCTCCTGGTTTTGGGTTTGTTTTTTTAATCAAAATAATTTCATTCCTAGGATATATTTAAATAAAATAAGGACAAAATCCTCTATGACCCAAACACTCTTAAATAAATGTATTTAAAACTAGTGAACTTCCTACAATACTAAAAATACAGAAGAAAAGATTTTAGGAGAAATGTAGGGAGCCAACTGAGGAATATGTAAGATCAATACTTGGTAAGATATTTATGTTAAGAACTTATGCTATGTGAAGTACAGAAGCATTATGCATGTGAACACCAAAAGTTAGCAGTAGAAACACCTTCACAAGTTTCTACCTCGCAGTAACTCTTAAATACATAAAATATAGCCATGTGTTAACACTGCTATATCTTCAAGTCTAAATTTCCTAAAGACTGAGTTCAGCTTTAAGACTAGAGTATTAAAAATTAAAACTAAACAGAAGTTTAATTCCTACCACAAAGATGAAAGCAATTTTTCGAACGATGTTTCTATATTGCAGTTTAGTCCAAAATGAACCTGAACTTAAAAATATTTTAAAATTCACGTGATTTTCCCACCAACCCATAGCACACTCACTACAATAAAGGCCCCAATTTAATTACTGTAACTATATATTCAGTATGTACATAAGTTTAACTTTCAAAAAAGAAATTAGGCAAGGTGAAGATACGTGATGTTTTATATTAATTTTGTTAATACGAGATATCAAAATTGAAATAATTTGAGTTAAAACATCTGAAGCAATCCAAATCTTACTTTTCAGAAATACCAAACATTCACTGATACTCAATTCTTTGTAACAGGTACTCTTCATTCACATTATTAGTTACCATTCAGTGAGGTAATAATAAAGACGGTCTCCACTTGAAACTCTAATATTTCAAAGAATCACTTGCCCACAGTCACATAAGGAGTCAGGAATAAAGCGGGTTTAAGAAACCTTCCCAATCCATTATACCACAGAGCCTCCCAATTGCAGCACTGCTATGCTGCCAGTACTCAAAGAAACTTCCCATCACCCATACAACCAAACCATGTTCCTTCACCAAATGCACGTCTTCAGAAAGCCCTTAACACCTAAGGCTCCCCCCAATAATGAGGCAGCCAGAGGTGGAGTTCACAGGTCTTATTGCAGGAATCTGAAAAACAGATGTGCCTATGTCTTTGCTGCACGAGGTGTCCATCCTCTTGTGTTAATTCTTTCCTGGGTTTCCATGGGATCAGTGGTTCTCAAATTGAGCCTGTGGATCATCAGAGGCCACTAGGGCCTAAATGATGGTCCACAGATCATATTCTCCCTTCCCATCCTATCTCCTTCACCACCCTTCAACATTGGCCACCCAACATTCCAGCCATCCTCCCACAACCTTCCAAGTCCCATGGCAAGATTGCCACATGCAGTACTTTTATTAGGGCTGCCCAACCAATTGTTGGAATCAATGGCTGACAACCATAGGGACCTAGGGCTGGAGGTCACAAAAGGGAAAGGAAATATGGACTTAAGTAAGGGTGCAAGCACTAAAAAAGGGGATATAAAGGACAGTGGAATAGAGGAATTGGAAAGGAGGGTGGTGGAAGGCTCTTGGGGGCAGTGATCCACCAAAAATAAACCTGTAACAAAGTATCCCATGTTGAAGAAAAATTTGAGAACCACTGCTTTGAAATTATTAAATTAGTAGTCAAACAGGAACAGGAATATTTTGAACAGCACCTGATACACTGTTGGCATTAAAAATACAGTTAAAAACACAACACACCACCAGCAGTAATTATAGTTCTTGACCCATTATTTATACATGTGCCATTGTCTCATAAATCAAGTCCGTCTTCAGTGTCCATCCTGGGGCATTTACACATAGCAAATTTACTCATGTATTTCAGTTAGTCATTGGGATCTTCATGCATTTTTAATGAAATGTATTCTGGGGGAAAAAAATAACACTGTACTTCAACATTTTCTATGTTGTTTATAGTGCATACCTTTTTAATCCAAGCTTGAGCACCAGTATTAGCCAACTGTTCTTGTGTCAGAACCTGTACTCCAGTACTTCCTGTAAACTGGCCAGGGATAGAGTTCAGCTGAGCCCAGGCATCAATCTGGGGGAGGGAACACAAGCTCTAATTTAGTAAAATCATTCATTGCATTAAAATGTGACTTTAGTATATGTAACTAAACAAAAATTTCCTTTTAGCCAAAAAAGACTGAACAGTATTAAATGATCAACTTTTAAAACAGTGTATTATTAGTATGATAAAATGTTTAAACACTTTCCTAAGCTTTGCAAAGAAGTGTGACTGAATCTATTAATCGATAATCAATCCATTAATGACATTGTGGGTGTTTCTTTATAACTGACAACTATAGCTATGATAATTCTTTAAACTATCACTGATACAAGAGAAATGTACCAAAATTACTGCAAAAATAAAAAAGCTAATAAATATGGTAAAGAATTCTTGTCCCCTTCCCAGGTAATCATTAGCATTTGTCATGAAGTTGAAAGAATCAACTGTCACTAATTGTATTTATTAAGCACTTAAGTTTGTCAGTTATTTTACATCTGGTCTGCACCTATATTGTTTCTACCTAGAGCTACAGATAGGTAGAAAGTAGAGAAGCTAAGAATTGCTAGTAATTTGAACTGACTTTGGTTTCAAAGGGCCTACATCTGAATCCTAGTTTTATCCACCTAACAGTACTGGGATTTCTTACATAACCTAACTAATCTCAGTTTCCTCAGCTGGAATATGAGAATCACGAGTACTATAGCTCCTGGGACAGATATGAACATGAAATGAGTTAAGATGTGCAATTTTTTTATACACCAGATTGTTAAGTTCCACTGAGTGCAAATTTTTCCTTCAACAGTTCCTGCTACACATTATAAAAAAAGACATGTACTAAGTGAATGCTCAAATTGCTTCAATTTAAAGTAAGCCACGTTATTAACTTAGTTTCTTGCATTTTCTAAATGAAGACCTAGATTTCAACAGAATGCTACAGACTTTGTGTCACAACTCAACTAATGAATGAAGTCTTATTTGGACATTAAAAATTGCTCCATACCCGTTCCTGAGCTCGATTTAACATGCTCATGGCTTCAAGGTCAAATGCATTCTCACTGAGTCTTTTCTGAGCAAGTGCTCGCTCAGTCATTGCTGTAGAGATGTCCACAGGCTAAAACAGAAAACATAGATAATTATCTTAAATTATGACAAGCCCCCCAAATTCTCAAAAGCGCTCATTAGTTGCTATAGACTGTATAAAAAAATTCCACTGAGAAATTTCCCTAACACTCAAATGCAGTTAAGTAAAATTCTTGAATAACTGAGTAGAAAATTATTACTGTGTAAATTATTTCTAATTACGGCATAATTTCATCTAGCATTGTTTTATGTAAAATGTTTCTAAGAATCCAATTTCTTAAAAATGTTTCAGTTAAACATTACTTAACAATATTATAATATCTCTAGATATGTAAACATCAACTAAAATGAGATGTTAGGTCTTCTTTTCAACGACTAATATAATACTCTTTGATAATCATGACAACTTTAATTTTCCCTAACAGGCAAAGAAGAAAGGTCCTGGTAGCATAGTGTGTTTATGTATATTTCAGAGGTTTGAATCCATCAGTGAGTTGCTCCACAGGGCAAAGAGGGAACTATCACCTCTCACAAATATTTGGCTTGGAAATTAGATTGAAGAGGTCTCTAGGAGAAGGAGTTGACTCAAGATCAACAGAGAATGGCCAAGAAAATTCCTGAAAGAGACAAATTCCACTTTGTCAGACTTGTGGAAAGCTTACCATACAAGGAAAAAGTATTTGATAAGGGTTTTTCTAATAAGCCTTGATCTTTTCTTCCAGCATCCTTTTACCTATTAATGGTATCTGTTTTTATGACCCAGTATTTGTTTCCTGACAATGGTTAGCTAACAGACTGTTTTTCTAAAGAGTGAATAAACAGGTACTGCACAAATATGGTAAACACTGGAATTTACTAGAATGGAAATAAAACAGCACCTTAAAAGGCTAAGATCCCTAAACATGCTAAATAGAAGTCAGATGTATGACATTGAATGTTCTCTATGAAATACTCTTTAAAAGCTACACCTGTACTGTAAAGAAATCCGTATGACTGCGAATTATCATCTCTCACTGATCATTATTTCTCTATAATCAGAATTCATTAGTCTATCTTGGTTTTCTTGCAAAATTACATAATACTCCTCTAATAGTTTTATTTTTTCTTTTATAAAACATTACGGTGCATTTTAAAAATGAAGGCAACTAATTCTGTAACTGTTAATAAGATAAACAAATACTTTTTAATTCATTTACCCACACACTATACTACTTCTAGGGTCTTCAAAAAATAGCTTATTTGTGCAAAATTAGCCTGAAAGACTAAGAATTTATGTCTTTATAATGTTGTCTTTTTCTGGAACTTTAACTTGGAACCAGGTTATTTAAACATATTCCCTTGGCCAACCTTAAGATGTTTCCTAAAATTGTTTTCCCTAAGTTATCAATGTAGTTTTGGAAACTCAATTAAATATTACCTCAAGTACTATTTCATTGACCTTGCCAGATTAATTTTTGGTTTCGTCACTCTCACTGCCATTGAGTCAGTTCTGACTCAGAGTTCCACTGAGTTGCTGAGCCTGTAAATCAAAAGATGAGCCTACCTACTTATCTTTCTCCTGTGTAGCTGCTACTGGATTCAAACCACTGCAGACACCCAGCCTTTGGGTTAGTAACACAATTCGCTGTAGTTTAAATCTGTGTGTGTAGGGTTTGTTGTATAAAAAACGGGGTTTATTACTAGGAAATCGAAGTTGAACAGATGCTAGGGAAAATAATCCACTTGCTAGGGGCCCAAATCCCTAACCTCCCACTATAAATTCGAATGTATTTAGGTGACTTTCAAAACAACCAGTTTCCCACAAAACTGATCTTAATGAATATACTTCTCTACAAAAACTGACCAAGTAAATTACAAACTGAATATTACAATTTTAAAGGCTTGTATTAATGTAACTATTAATTTCATATTCCTGTTTTTAAATATAGGGGCTCTGGTGGCTTGGTGTTAAGAAACTGCAATGCCACCAAAAGGTACATGGTTCAAATCCACCAGCAGCTCCAGGGGAGACAGATGGGCACTCTCCTCCAGTACAATTTACTGACTTTGAAAACCTACATGAGGGTCAGCTACGGATCGGTTCTGATTCGATGGTACACATCATTTAAATGTGAGAAAAATATATTTTAAAAGATAATGAAATCAGAATCATCTAAGATGTTCCATTTATGTAAAATTCTATAAAGATAACTTGAATAGTGTGAAACAAAATGTGTATAAACTTTGTAAGCAAACCAATTTTAATAAAGATAAAACGGTAATTTGAAAATGTATAAAAATTTAACTATGATCAAGTTTCCTTTTCAGTAGCTAGTCTAATGTTTATCAATATTAAATCATAAACCTTTCAGAAATGTTGTCAAATACATCTTTATAGAAGAATGCTATCATGCATAAAAATGTGGTTATTTAACTGCCCCCCCCCATTTATTTAATTTTGCTTAGTCACATGTAGATTTATGACTATTTTGAACATTTTTCAGCTGCCAGTCATTTCTTTAGGTTACTCTGAAACAAAACCAAGGAAAAGATGCCAAAATTTAAAAAGCTTTTCTAAAAACTTCTATTACCTCGTAATGTAAACTTTGTTTCTACTTATATACTCTAGATTTATAGCTTTATAGAGTGTAATATACTTGTATAGTAAATGTCTAAGTTTTAAAATGGTAAAATTTCTTTTTTCTCTAGAACTTCTACATGGTGACATTTACCTAAAAGTATGTAGTGGATTATGACTATGTCTCACATTAATAAAATTCCTGCTCACATTAATCTCTGAGCAAAAAAGATGACTATTTCATATATAACCTCCAATGATTTCCTTGTGAACTATTATTCCATACATCTGACATCATATATACGTATGACTTATATTATACAAGTATATCATTTATAAGCTTTATTTTTCCACTTAAAATTTCTTAAGCATCAATTTACAAGCCTGCTACATTTCATCAACCCAACTGTTTACTGAATTAGAATTAATATCTTGGTGAGCTCTGGTGGCCTAGTGGCAGGAAACTGTACTGCAATCCCAGAGGTGCGCGGTTCAAATCCACCAGATGCTCTGCTGAAGAGGGAGGAACAATCGCCTCCTGTACCAGTCAGATCCAATTTGACGGTACACACATAAAATAAATAAATAAAAATTTAAAAAAGGAAAAAAAGTAGAACTATTATCTTATTTAGGGTCAGAGAAGAGTCAATGAAATGCATCTGACCTAAACATAAAATATGAAAAGTATGATTTCAAAATACCAAAGTAGTAAAAATGTTGAAGCGCATATAAAAATAATAAATTAGCAACAAAAACAAAATTCACATTAAATACAGGATGTCCCAGTTTTGAGTATTTGGATTATTTTTAAAAACATTCTGAATCTTTTGTTATATGGAAATTCTGTAGTGAAACTTGTTTACTTTAAAATATATCTTTAATATATTTACATTAAATAAATTTAACTGAGACTTAACCTATTAAATAGTCCAAACTGTTATTTCACATTCCAGTAAAGATCTATACGTTTTTAAATTTGTCATTTTTGCCCCACAAGTTCACTCTATAAAGATAGCTTCTAAACTGAAGAGAATTTTAGCTCGGGTGAGATACGGAAAGAGATTTCAGTTATACCAGGTTCAGTGCTTATGACGATGGTCTAAACATGTAAGCAATCACTTGGCCTTGCTAAAACTTTTAACACATTTATGACCATTAATAAACCATGGAAAACTATGCCAAACATTAAACCCAAAAAGCCTTTACTAATTTTATTCTTTTTACCAAGAATTAAGGTTCCTGAGGACTATTTTTAAAAATAGTATTTCTCAAGCTTTCATTTTTCACAAATCAAATTCACAAATATGGTCAAAGTTCTGTAGTTATTCCTGTTATTCCTGAGGATGCCGCTGGCTGGTTTCTGAGTAGGAAGACGATGCTGTGGCAGTAGGGCAGCACAGTCTGATGAGTTGTTTTTCCATAAGATAGGATTTATGCTGATCCATCCACAACTTCTGTCCACTCACTTATGTCAGAAAGCACTCATGTGCAAGATAATGAGTGGGGTTAAGGATGATAATCCATATTCAGATTTGTAACAAAGCTAAGTTGGTCCTTATGGAGCTCAAAGCTGTAATTGTCGCCCAAGTATTTTATGGTCAGTACTAAATAACCACAAACTCCCCTTATATTCATTAAAACAAAACAGGAAGGGGAAAGAAAATGCCTATTGTATTAAAAAAACTTACTATATAAAAGACCTTGTCTTTCATTCTAGAAAGCCTTTTTTACAATCCCTAACACAGAATCAAAGGCTTAATGCTTACAAAACTTCATCAGTAGTAGTGTTCCACCACCATTGTTCTATCAAAACTACAAACAAATGTAATTGTGAACATTTCTTCTAGGAGTTGCTACTAGGTAGAACTATAGAGACCTGGAAGCAAAACACAATCGTGTCTTTTTCTCCTAAAATCATGGGATTCTTTTATTTAGAATTAGTTAACGTACACTCTTTAAGGCTAAGTAAGCTTCTAAAGTAATTAGCTTAAAAATACGAGCAGTGTTCTGATGTCAAATGTCCAGGTCATCTATTTTGTCTGATGTTTTTTTAATCTGCTTTAATGAAATTTCCTTCTTTAGAATACACTTTAAGTACTGCTTCCTTTTAAAAATAATTTGCTTATATCCTACTAATCCTTAGAATTCTCCTGAACCTTAGAGGTAAAAATCTGGCAATCACAATTCATAATCAATAAGGCTTTGGTCATCACATTTTTGGTGTTAGAAACTAAAAACAGTTGCATACTGAATTCCAAATATATATATAGATAGATACACACAACAGTCAGTCACATACACCTCTCAATGAAAAAACAGCTTAATTATTAGGATTAATGAAGTATTTTTCCCATGTTCAACTGACAAAATTACAATATCCTGGTCACTTATTGTCTCTGGAAAATTTCTTGGAATTTTGAGATAACTATTCATTGGTCTTCACTCCAATGCAAAATTCTTCTCATATAATCTCTCCATTTTTTTCAACCTTTTTGTTCAATATGCATGAAATTAATGGCTGAAAATATATGTATCAGGATTTCTAAGTCTGCCTTACTTTCTTTACCATGGTTTGTATTCAAGCTACTATAAGAACATTGCATCAGTTGCAAATTTCAATCTCTTCCTCTTGAGATGTGCGGGTCTCATTTGAGAATTAGCAGTTTAATTACTCAACTAGCTTCATATAATATTTTCCAAACCAGCCATTACTCCCTTTTATTGGTGATGATACAAGTTCAAATGTTAAAAATCCATGTGAATATAGATCAACACCTAAACTGATTGACAGATGCACTGTCTGCTTATCATGTGCAGCTTTACTATATAGAACTTTTCCCTTTCAAAATGCCACAGGTCAAAAAAACACAGTGAAAATGTCGCCTGTGAATAGCTCCTGGGGAAAGAAATAGTGCTATCATAACATTTCTGATTTGGGTTCTGTTCACTTTCTGATTATATAAACAAGACTGATTTGTTTGTAGTATTAAAGGTGTTTAGTGAAAGATATGGCCAGTGACGGGAACCTGAAGGTGAAAAGTACAGGTCTCTCTGACCTATATATCCCAGATCTGCAAAAGGAGAAGCTTGACATTTTAAGGGCCTCAGACCAGTCCATTCCTTGGACAAATGTCTCTGGATATCAAGGGCAAGAGTAAGAAAAGGTAATGATACTAAGTCTAGGGTATCAGAATTCCCACCGCCCTATTAAGTCTCCACCCTCCCAGATCCCCCAAGCGTGATTTTGCACAACAAGTTAAATAAAAGTAAACTGTTTATTAAAAGATACAGCAAAGGTACAGATACAGAGATACATACAAAGGTACAGATATATATATATATATTTACATATATATACAGTCTTGTTTTCATGTGCATTATATTTAGCAGCACATTATTTAATCAGGCGGCATTTTAATGGGATTATTTTGACACTTGGCATTATTACTGCGTCATTTTGACAAGATACAACTATAGCCTCATGTAAATTACAAGGTGTAACTTCCACTTCTCCAACTTTTAATAGTAGCAAAGAGGGGAAGGAGAAGGGAATTGTGTACCAAGGCTGAGCATTAGGTTAAACACAAGAATCCAAAAGAACCAAGGTGATACAGGGAAGAAAAACCAACTAAACTGAAATACTACCTAACAACCCAGAAAAACAGTAAATAAGCACTATTTAAGGGCAGTGGGCCCAAGATGCTCATTATCAGTTATCTTTTCAAATACAGTTCTTGTGTTGAACCTGATGATCTTCCTCTCAGCTCAATCCCTCCACCCAATAAATTTGCTACCACCAAAATCTAGAGCTATAGAGTCTCGAAGCAAAACGGGAAGCTAAATAGTTGTACCTTGGGCTACCTTCCCACAAGTGCATGGAGGGCCCAATGTTAGGTAAGGATGTGATAACACTGTTCTCTGCAATTCGATGCTTTTCACTTTGTGGCTTGGTTCCACAAAGTGAATTGCATCGAGTTACTGTCAAATGAGAAGCTGCGGGTTGTTTCAGCTGTCGTCTAACCCGGCCCTGCCGTTTAACCCGGCCCTAAGAAGAGTGAAACAGAATCCAAATCAGATATAAAATAACAATAAAATGGCAGATAGTCAGGTATTAAAAAAGGAAAAAACACACATTTTATTTCTTTTACTTACCTCAGAGGGCAAATTGCTGCTGAAAACATTATCATCATCATCTTTGTTTTCTTCACCATTTTTTTCGACAGGAACCCACTCTCCATAAACGCTATCTGCTTCTTTTTTTCGATGTTGAGATCCCGATGATACAGGAAATTCTTTTGTTAATGTTACCTGGCTTTTTGGTGGTGTTGGCTTTGCTGCAGCAATCTAAAAAATAAATAAATTTCATTAAACTCCCATGTAACAAATATCTACAATGAAGTGTTTTCTGGAGTTTCAAAATAATATCAAGGAAATGTACATTTCACATTATTTCTAAATATATAAAAAGAATTAATAAACTTAAGAATTTGAGTTTTATTTAAACAGTCTCATATACTGTGTTTTATCAGTCCATAAACTAATACTCACATTCAGATTGAAAAAAATGGGTTTGGGTTCACTGAGTTTAAAGGGATGATGATAAAAAGGAGGTTCTTCTTCCTCTTCATCCGAAACATGAGGTTTATTCACTATTACATCATCATCTTCTTTACTTTGTGCAATCTGTTTGCATTTCTTAAAAAGCAAAAAAACAAAAGGTAAATCTTACACATTTATGTAAAATTTCTTAATGTAGCCATGTAAAATCAACATTCAAGAGTAAAAGTTACTAAGTTATAGACAAGTAACTCAGCTTAATAGCTATCATTTAAACACAGTCTTGCTTTTCAGTCAGTCAACAACATTTATTGAGCACCTACTATGTGCAGAGCACTGTACTGGGCACTGTCGAGGGAATACAAAAAGTAGAAGACATGGTCCCTGCTCCCAAAGAGCTTACAATCTAGTCAACAGACAGAATACATACACATGAAATAATTGAAAACATTTTTACAGAGCAACACAATAACAAGTGCAAACTGATATAATACAAACCAAGTACATAAGTGCTAGGAAAAAAGAAAGAAAACCAAAGGCTTAAGAGAATAGCCAGCCAAGATTAGATAATCTAGAGATAATTCTTGAAAGTCTGAGCAAGATTTTCATACTGAGAAACAAATATATTGGTAAAGAAAGGAAATAATAGTCATCCTAGCCAAGTTACGGTAAAAGGGTTAAAAAAATTGTTAAAAAGGACAAAAGAGCTGAAGATTAGGCTAAAACAGTAAAGAACAGAAAAGTGTTCACATGCTAACTTCATATAAGGAGCTTGGATTTGAATGGAAACCTTTATTAACAGGTCATTATGTGTGTTTTTAAGTTGTAACTTGTATTTCAAGAAATCTAAGTGAGGAAATAAATTATAATCCTCAAACTGAGTAGCAAAATAAAAGATTTGAAGCATTCAGAATAGGGTTCAATGGCAAGATGTCTCACCATAAATGTGTTACAGGTTAAGTCTCTTTTAAGAAACAGAACTCAAGAATGGAAAATAAGGCATGATGGAGAAGGTTCAAATGATAACATCTGACAACTGAAGCAAAGTCAAAGTCCATTCCTTCCTGAGAAGGAAAAGACTATTAATTACCTGGCTTTATAAAAAGGTCCAAGTATATCTGGGCAAATTGGTCTCTAAATAGGCTCAATTCATCACATCCATTACCAAATGAAAAACAATACAATTGGATAAAAAGCTCATTTAGAAAAAAAAAAAAAACAAAAACCCCAACTAAATAAACTAGCATGTAGCTGAATGGAACTGAAAGTAATGACAGTGGCAGGCTGCTGTAAGGCTAGCCAATAACAAGTTTCAATATATGAAACAGTATATTTCTGGATCCTAGCAGCAATATTTAGCGTTCCCCGCCCCCCCCAACGATAATACAACAAAGCCCCACCCCCAAAAAAAGCCTCAATTGAAAAGATCAAAGTTTTAAAAACAAAGTATGTTTAAAATACATATGTTACTGCCAAAACCCGAATCGCAGGAAGAACTGATAATGGCCGGCCATTATCGCCAATGGCTGGTACCAAACAGCCAAAACCCGAAATGTTGATGTGAAAGAAGTTCCTTTCAGACAATGGCCAGCTATTCTCATTAATTTCCAAGCTCCGGTGGCAAAAGATCATTTCTGAAGATTGTCTGTGTCTTTGCGTATATGCAGTACACTCGTGGCGATCAGTGAACACGTCGTGAATGGAAACGAAACTGTAGGCGAGCTTCTGCGTGTTGCTCACTCAACACCTCCTCCATTCAAACGAACCGTCCCACTCCTCAGTCAGTTTGGCTTCTAAAACTGGAAAGCAAAAGTAATGGGAAGTAACTTTTAGCTAGCGGAGCTTAGCCATCCCGGATAATGGCCTGCTAAACAGAGCTTCTGCCGCTGCCACATCTGTATTTCGGGTTTTGGCCACTCCGTGCCAGCCATTATCAGTTCAGCCCACAATTCGGGTTTTGGCACGCTCCAGAGTCACTATCACTGGAATAATCCATTTAAGAAGAAAACCAAATCCTATCTAGCTTACCTCTGTCAGTTCTTCTATCGTTGCTCCTCCAGACTTTTTTGCAACTTTCTCTTCTATTGAAGGTGGAGGTGCAGGTTTTAGGTTTGGCGGTAAAGGAACACCAGCCTTAGCACACATGGCCGCTGCATTTGCTTTGGCTATTTCAAGTAATTGAGCCTTATCTAGAAGAAAAATACAAGGCATTTTCCTAAAAGGCTATGCATTTTGTACATTCAAATTTTACCTACTATTACTATTAAAGAAATCAAATTTCTTATGTTTTTTCTTTGATCGTATATTCTAACTCAAACTTATTAAATGAGTGCCCCTATTTAAGAAATTATGTTCACATGGCACTTGCCATTGGAAAATTACATAAAACAGCTAACTTCTATGGTTGTTAATTTATATCCTGACACCCACTGAGACATAACCTCCAAAATGTCTCTTTTCCAAGCATATCATATCCTTAACCTCCATGTCTTTACTAGTATTTTACTACAGGAAATTACTCTTCTAATCAGGACTTCAAATGTGCCCCATTTAGGTATCAACTCTTCCAAGAACATGACCTTAAAGTGTAATTAATTCTAATTTCTACTACACTTCTCTAAAATACCTTACTTATATAAACACTGTAATAATTATCACATTTCACATTCTGCTTCGGTAGTTTCACTATATGGTAAAGGGAGGTAAGCATGCACTTTGAACACAACTCTTTTACACTATTCCTTTGGACAGGCTTTGAAATTAGAAATCTTTAAGATTAAAATGCTCTCCCCCTTGCTCTCTTAAGGATCATTTTCAACAAACTTAACCTGAAAATTATTAAAATTATTCATCTAGAGTTTCACCTCTTTTTCCAAGTCACTGCCCTCCATGTTAGTAACTCCCCTCCTGCAAAGTTTACTTCTTATTAAAACTGCCTTCACGTCTATATTAATAGATGGTTCAAATTCACCAGCTGCTAAGTGGAGAAAAGATAAGCTCTCTCCTCCTCTGCAATTTACTACTTCTGAAAACCTGCTGAAGGGTTAGCTACAGAGAACGGACATTTTAGGCTTTTTCTGCCACTACATATGTTTAAATACATGGAAAAATACTTCAAATATATACTAGCCTAGACTTTCAATTTACTAAATCCTTCTTTTTATTCTTAATTATGCACGAAAACAGGCTTCAGTTAAACAAAGTAGGAAAACATCTTCTTGGCTCTAATTAAATCTATTTCTGCATTCAAGTATTTCTAAACATGGGATATTTCTAAAAATTAAAAAATAAATTTTATCCTACACTAATATTTTACATTTTCTCAAAAAGAAGGGGGGAACCTTCAAGTTACCCTATATTCTCTAATGGATTTTTTAGAAGTACTCACCCAAATCTGTCAAACGTTTAGGCGATCTTCCTCTTTCAGAAGACCTGGATCTTTTACGACGAATAGGAGATCTGCTAAACCTTCTTCTCAAAGGTGTTCGTGACCGCCTCAGTCTGACTGGTGATATACTAAAGCTTCTTCGTCTTATCACAGATCTTGACCTTCTCCGGCGGCTCGGGGTGCGACTCCTCCTGCTTGGAGTGCGGCTGCGCCGGCTCGGAGTGCGACTCCTCCTGCTCGGGGTGCGGCTGCGGCGGCTCGGGGTGCGACTCCTCCTGCTCGGGGTGCGGCTGCGGCGGCTCGGGGTGCGACTCCTCCTGCTCGGGGTGCGGCTGCGGCGGCTCGGGGTGCGACTCCTCCTGCTCGGGGTGCGGCTGCGGCGGCTTGGGGTGCGACTCCTCCTGCTCGGGGTGCGGCTGCGCCGGCTTGGGGTACGGCTGCGCCGACTTGGAGAAATGCTAAAGCTCCTCCTTCTCCCAATAGATCTAGACCTTCTTCGACGACTTGGAGTATGACTTCGACTCCGTCGACTTGGGGTGCGACTGCGAGCTCTGACTGTTTTTCGATTGTCTCTGGAACTTGATCTTTTTCTTTTTCTTTCCCTAGACTTGGATCTGTGCTTTGGAGATCTTTTGCGCTTCTCTTTGGATACAGAACATCTTCCTCTAGACTTTGATCTTGACCTGCTGCTTCTCCTCCTGCGTCTTGAACGTGACCGTGAACGTGTTTGGGAACGATGAGACTTGGACTTAGATGATCTCTTTCTTGCTCTAGAACGAGATTCACTGGTGCGCTTGCGTGATTTGTGCTCAGAAGACTTGGAACGTTTGCTTCGAGATCTTAAGGAAGAGTCTCTCTTCTTCTCTTTTTCACCTTTATCACGGTTCTTATTTTTCTTGCTTTTTTCATGTGTGTCCTTAACTTTTACAAATATTTCATAATCATCTTTTTCCTCTGAAGATGACTCTGAAGCTCTATCTAGTAAACCAGTTACAACTGGACTTGCAGCAGGTTTATCAGCATCACTTGCAAGTAAAGATCCTTCAATACCAGCTCTAAGGTTTGCAAGACGTTCCATGTCTTTGGGAAGTAATGGTCTCACTAAATCTGCTTCATTAATATCTTCAATATTGGCAGAAAGTCCTGAATCAGGTATTACCTCCTTTGTGGGAAGAGATACTTCTTTATCTTCACTACTTTCTTTAGGGCTTAAAGCAACTGCTACTGTCTGGTCACTATCTTTCACAGGTAATGGTCCTGCTGTATGCTCACTAACAGTATTGGATGGTAAATCAAGATGAATGTCTTTAGCAGGTAAAGGTCCCTCTATGTCAGCTTCACTACCACCACTTGGGCTGGTGGAAATTACCATATCATGTTCAGTATCTTGGGTAGTTAAAGATACCTCAACATATTTATTAACTGAACTGAAAGGAGATGCTGTGGCAAGTTCAGTACCTTCACTAGTTCCTTTCGCATCAGGTTCAAGAGAAAGAGGATCAGTAGAAGACAAAGTTCCACCTACATCTGCCTCACTAACACCAGGGCAAGTAACTAATACTGTGCATTGTTCAGTCTCACTGACAGGTAACATTTTCTTGTCCATTTCAACACCTCCATCAGTGCTAGTAGCAGACACTGTATTATGCTCTGTTTCTCTACCAATTAAATGATTATTTACACCAAGGTCTATACTCATACTATGTTCATGTGCATAAGATTCACTCTTCAGGCATCCTTCACCTTGTGGCTCTTCACCTGAATACATGGTAATATCCTGCACACCAATCTCTGGAGCAAGATTAGAATCACCAGGTACTAAATTCATTCCCTTTATGATGTGTGTGGAGGACATAACGCTGGACTCCACTATCACTGATGTAGACTGTAAAACCAGTTCAGTTGAAATTACTTGTGTGTGCTCTGTGACAGTAACTGCAGGCTCTGAAATTGTCAGTGTAGATTCCTGAACAGAAACAGATGGCTCTGAAACAATCATGGTAGGCTGAAGTACTGACGCTGGTGGTTCCCCAATCGGTACAGGAGGCTCCAGGGCAGAAACTACGGGCCCAGGAACACGCTCTGGCTCAGTCACAGTCAGTGGTTCTGAGACAGCTACCACCAGCACCTCAGAGACAGCCAATGGCTCTGGGACAGCCAGTGGCTCTGGGACAGGTACTGCCAACGGCTCTGAGACAGGTACAGCCAAAGGCTCTGGGACAGCCATCACCATTGGCTCCGGGATGACCACTGCTGGCAGCTCTGAGACAGCCATGGATAATCGCTCTGGAGTGCTGTGCACTGATTCTGCAATAGTTACAGCTGGGTTCAAGAAGGACAACGGTACTTCTGCAGCACTATTTCCTGAACCTCTGACGGATTCAAAGGTTTCCGCTGCATCTGACATGCCAGGAGTCTCTGATGGTAATGTAGTAGATTCAGCCATCATGGGCATTTCAGGTACTTGTGGCATATTTTCATGTTCTAATACAGCAGACTGCACAGGTGCTGACAGAACTGAAGACTCTGGCTCTGGGAGTGGTTCTGGAACAGTTACAACAGCCTCTGATGCTACCACTGAAGGCTCTGATGCTGACAATGAAAAATCAGCAGGCACGGTCAAAGGTTCTGTAATCTCATTTTGACTTGTAGGCGGCTCAGGAAGCGGTACTGATTCTTCAGGAGGCAAAGTTGAGACATCAGTAGGCCATGCATTTTCAGTTGTTAACTCTGACTGCTCAGCAGGTAATGCAGGACCCTCTGGTGGTTCCTCAGGTGGCAATGGCGGTGTCATTGGTGGCTCCTCAGGTGGCAATGGTGGCATTGTTGGAGGTTCTTCCGGAGGCAAAGGTGGCACCATATACGCCTCCGTGTATGTATCAGTATAAGAATCGGTGTAAGAATCACCTGCCATAGACATCATTGAACGATCAGCTGTATAAGACGACATCATAGATCGGTCAGCTGCAGAGTACGATGACATCATAGACCGATCAGCAGCAGAGTATGACGACATCATGGACCGGTCGGCACCCATGGACATCATAGATCGGTCAGCCATTGGGGACATCATGGAGCGTTCATAAGCTGACATCATAGAGCGTTCATAAGCTGACATCATAGAGCGTTCAGCCATAGGGGACATCATCGAGCGCTCGTAGGCTGACATCATCGAGCGCTCATAGGCTGACATCATCGAGCGCTCAGCCATAGGGGACATCATAGACCGCTCATAAGACATCATAGAGCGTTCATAAGATGACATCATGGAACGTTCTGCAGCATAGGACATCATCATAGAACGTCTAGAAGCTAACATCAGGGGTCTAGGTGCTAGCCTATATGGTCTAGGTGCTATCCTGTAAGACCTAGGTGCTATCCTATAGGGCCTAGGTGACATCCTATAGGGATCAGGAGTTAGTCTATAAGGATCATGGCCTAATCTGTAAGGGTCCTGTCCTAACCTGTAAGCATCATGACCTAATCTATACGGGTCATGACCTAATCTGTAGGGATCCTGGGCTAGTCTGTAGGGATCCTGGGCTAACCTATAAGGATCAGGAGATTTTGAGTCCAACATAGAAGAATCTTGGGAACTAGATGCCAACATCTGGGCATCCATGGTACCAGACGCTAACATCTGAGCATCCATGGTGCCCGAAGCTAACATCTGAGAGTCCATAGTACCAGTTGCTAACATCTGGGAGTCCATGGAGCTAGTTGCTAACATCTGGGAGTCCATAGTACTGGTTGCTAACATCTGGGAGTCCATAGAGCTAGTGGCTAGCATCTGAGAGTCCATGGAACTGGTGGCTAGCATCTGGGAGTCCATGGAACTGGTGGCTAGCATCTGGGAGTCCATGGAACTGGTGGCTAGCATCTGGGAGTC
>NW_006399801.1:12954523-12966136 GCF_000299155.1 Elephantulus edwardii
GGCTAGCATCTGGGAGTCCATGGAACTGGTGGCTAGCATCTGGGAGTCCATGGAACTGGTGGCTAGCATCTGGGAGTCCATGGAACTGGTGGCTAACATCTGGGAGTCCATGGAACTGGTGGCTAACATCTGGGAGTCCATGGAGCTAGTGGCTAACATCTGGGAGTCCATGGAGCTGGTTGCTAACATCTGGGAGTCCATAGTGTTGGATGCTAGCATCTGGGAGTCCATGGTGTTGGACGCTAGCATCTGGGAGTCCATAGTGTTGGACGCTAACATATGGGTCTCCATGGTGTTAGAAGCTAACATATGGGATTCCTGGGCCATCAAGGGGTCCACTCCTACTGTTACAGAAGTCTCCCCCACTAATGTAGTAGGCAGCTCCTGTGCTACCGTATTATAGGATTCCAGCGCTGTCGTCGAGGGCACCTCCAAGGACTGCGACACGGTCATCGTTGACAGCTCCGATGTTGTCACCACAGACTGAACAGAAATCTCCAGCGCCACAGTTGCCACAGGTTGCCCAGGCAACTCTGGCGCCCCAGGCTGCCCTGGCAACTCCAGTACCCCTGTTGCCAGAGGCTGCCCTAAAAGCTCCAGTGCTCCAGCTGCCCCAGACTGCCCCGAGAACTCCAGTGCCCCAGTTGCCATAAGCTGCCCAGACAACTCTAGTGCCCCAGTTGCCACAGGCTGCCCTGACAGCTCCAGTGCCCTAGTTGCCGAAGGAAGCCCTGGCAACTCTGGCACCCCAGTCACCGAAGGCTGCCCCGGCAACTCCAGCGCTGTTGTTGCCACTGGCTGTCCTGGCAACTCCAGCACCATCGCTGCCTCAGGCTGCCCCAGCAACCCTGTTGCCGTTGTCACCTCAGGTTGCCCAGGATGTTCCATCGATGTCATTCCCACGGGCTGCTCCAACTCTGTCGTCGTCACAGGTTGTTCGGTCAACTCCACTGCTGTTACCACAGGCTGCCCAGGTAACTCTGCTGCTGCTGTCACCACAGGCAGCCCTGGTAACTCCTGTGCCATCACAGGTGGCTCTGGGACCTCCTGTGGTGGCTCCAACCCAACGGATGACGCTGGGAGTGCAGGCAATTCCTGCAGCACCTGTGGCACTGGTGTCACAGAGGGCCCCGGCAACTCAGACACTACAGTCCCAGAGGGCCCTGTTAACTCGGGCACTGGGGTAGAAGGGGGCCCTTGCAACTCTGGTACTGGGGTAGCAGAGGGCCCAGGTAACTCCAGCACTGGAGTCACAGGGGGCCCCTGCAACTCCGGCATGGAGGTCGCAGGTGGCCCCGGCAACTCCATCGCTGAGGCCACCGACGACTCCGGCAGCTCCAACGTTGTGGTCTTAGGCAGCTCCGGCAACTCCTGTGGTCTTGTCACAGATGAATCTGCAATCTCCAATGGTACATCTACAGGCTGCTCTGGAAATCTTAGCACTTCAGGTACAGATGACTCTGGAAAATCCACTGTTGATGTGCTTGGCTCACTGTGTACCTCAATAGGTGTCTCTGAAGAATCCACAAGAGTTTCTGTTGGTTCCAGTGATTTTGCAACTGGAGGCTCTTCCAAAAAGATATTTGATGGCTCTGGAGATGAACTCTCCAAAGACTTCATCTGATAATCCACTGGCATTGTTACAACTGGCTCAGATGGCTTTAGCACTAGTGTTGTAGCAGGCACTGGTGCTGTTGCAAAGGAATCCGTAATCTCTGACATGGACGGTTCTAGCATTACTGCCACAGAATGCTCTGACATTACTGATGTAGATGCAACAGACAGGTCTGCAGTTTTTATAGCTGGCTTCAGAGTTTCTAAACTGTGTGGCTCTGATACCTCCATTGCAAGTGGAGGGGGTTCTAGCACAACTGCAGAAGAATCACTGGTTTCAGGTAAGCCAAGCACTCTTAAAGGATGTTCCAGTGCCACTGCTGAAGGTTCAGAATCTAACTTTAAAAAAGAATCAGATTCTCTATCTATGTTCCCATCATGATAAGATTTAGGCTTTAACTCAGATTCTTCTGGTTGCCTTTTATCTTTTTTCTCCTTTTCTTTCTTCTTTTTCTTCTTTTTATTTTTGTGCTTTTTATGTTTCTTTGATTTTTTGGTTGGAATTTCATCATCAGGAGGATCTGTTTGTACAGATACACATCTACTTTTTCTGGAAGCCTCCTTCAAGTCTGAAATTAAGATACATAAATAAATATTGTTAAACAACTCTTCAAATTGATTTTAAAGAAATCATAAACCAAAATTTACATTCCACACTAAAACATCATAGCATGACATCTTACCGTACTCAAAAGCTATGCATTCATATTTACACAGTAATACAATTCTGATGGGCAAGAAAGTACACTGCTAACCCAAATACATGCCTCTCAGGCAGTTTGAACCTGCCAGAAGTTACAAGGGAGAGAGGTGGATAATCTCCTCCCATGTAATTAACAGCTTCTGAAAACTAGCATGACAGCTGTGAATTGATTTTGACTTGGCAACTACGAATTTTCTGAATACACTGTACATATATGCCTTAAAAATGTGTTAATAAGATACAAAACTGCTATATAAACTATTTCTCAATACCTTTTATTGAGAAATAAAATGTAGGTTAAAAAGTAATCTTAAGTTTGTTCCCTAAAACTTAAATTAGAATTACAATAACATGTATTTTACTATATTAAAATTACCCTCTGGCAAGTTATCTTTACACCTATCAATGACTATTTCATATTACTCTTAAAATTCCTAAAGGGTGAAACATACTAACTTTTTAATTTGTGTATACAAAACTACACAAAACACATACCAATAAACAATCTCTGCATATACAACTTGTAACAATTAGTCTTGAAGTTGTGCGACCTTTTTTTGACTAGGATATATGCATGCTTTGGATCCTGAATCAAATTCAACAGTCCTTCCCCAGAAAAATGGTCTAGGCCAAATTATTGACCTTTGATCTCTCATTAAGTGCTATGAAATTAGTAACAACTCACAGCTAACCCTCTAGGGTATTCAGAGGTTGCAAATTACAAGGGAGGAACTTGTCCATCTATATCTCTAGGAGTGGCTGCTAAGTCCCAACCACCTGCCTTTGTGTCGGCAGCAAAACTTCTTAACCAACAAACCACCAGAGCTCACTACAAGATGGTCTAGGCCAAATTACTGAAGCTCCTAGTGCCTTCCAGAGTTTGGAAACTGAGCCAAAGCACAAAATAAGCTGAACAAAGTCTGGTACATACTAAGCATTCAGCAAATGTGGTAGTGGTAGCTTTCATATATGTGTACTATAGTACACAAACATCTGACAAAAGTAATCAAAATAAACCTCAAAATTACCATTCCTATTTTAAAATCTTTACCCAAATATTCTTTTAAACTTACTACATTTTCTCAATGTTTACTTTTTTAAAAAAGTAAAAACAAGTTATTTTGCTAAATGAACTTATTCTTCTAAGGACAAATACAGCTTAAGAACATTATTGTTAAGAGAAGAATAACTAGTAAGATGTGTATAAATATCCAAAAAGAAAGGGGAGGAGGTAGGTAGGCAGGGCGGAGAATCACTGTCAACCATTCCCCTCAGCCCACCTACCTCCTCTCCTCCTCTCTCTTTGGACATTTATACACATCTTACTTGTGGAGGGAGTGGCGAAGGAATTAAGAAAGAACCAGAGGGGATCTGAAAACACAGGGTAGTAGCAGGCATAGATCAGCGGTAATTAACGTTATAAGGAAGAATGGTAAAAAAAAAGTTCATTATTCGGCATGAAATGTAATATAAATCAAAGACTGTATAAAACACAGTATTTTTAAAAAGTGAATTTTTGGATAAAACCTAATTGCCTTTAGCATGTGATATAACAAGAGTATTTTGTATTTGCATATTGTTAACAACTTTAGTCGGCTTGGCTCCACGGTCAACACTCTTGGTACCAGCAGGCAGGAAATAAAAAAAACATATTGCGATGCCAAAGTCGGCTGTTAGGACCTCTCCAAAGTACTGAAGAGCCTTGGTGTCACTCTGGAGACTAAGGTGCGTATGATACAGGTCATGGTCTTTGCTATCACTTGTTATGCATCAGAGAGTTGGACAATGACTAGGAAAGATAGGAGAATTGATGCCTTTAAGCTGTGGTGCTGGAGAAGAGTATTGAATGTACCATGGACTGCTAAGAAAACAAACAGATTCATCCTAGAGAGTGTTAAACCAGGCTGCTCCTTAGAGGCAAGGACTCTGGGGCTTCGTCTGACATACTTTGGACATGTTGTAAGGAGGGAGGGGTCCTTGGAGAAGGACATCAGAAGAGGGGAAGACCCTCTATGAGGTGGACTGATTCAGTGACTGGGGTAATCAGGATGGCTGTGTCAGAGGCAGTGCGATTGGCACAGTATAGAGCAGGGTTTAGGGCTGTTGTACATAGGATGGCTATAAGTCGCAACGGCACATAACAACAACAGCAATGCTAAAAGAGAATTCTTAACTCAGTTTACAATCAGTTGGGACTTAATCTAATATTAAGTATCAAATTTGATAAATTTATTTTGCGGGAAAGAGGGAAATCCAATGAGAGGTCCAGGTCATTACAGAGGGAGGGAAAATTGTTACAACATTAATCAGTTATTAATAAACAATATTTACTTTATAACACCAAATGCAAATTTAGCTATTATAAAACTTCCAGTCATAATTCTAACCACAAATGAAATACAGATTTTCAAACTATATTCTAACTCCAAAAAACTGATAAAGTTCATTTTAGTTCCAAGATGATATAAAAATCCTATTATTTTTATGCCTGATTATAAGTCCACTGCTTGTATCAATTACCTTATCTATTTTGAAAAATTCAAACATCCAAACAATGATTCCCTTTCTATTTCATTACACTTTTAAGAAGTGTAAAATAAAAAACAAAGTCTAAATTTAGGCTTTAAACAACATTCAAAGGTTTTTTAAAAAAAAAAAACCACAACTACTATAGATCTGAACAAGGCCTCTGTTGTCTTCTACATCAGTACTTATGAAGTATCAAAATAAGAATCCATACTTAAAATCCTGGCACTAAAGTACTACAAGACTGACTTAAAATAAAAGGTATATTCCACCAGTAAAACAATTAAGTGCATTAATTTTCACCTTTCAGTATAATTGCATTTCCAAAGACCGATTTAAACAAAATAAGCAATGAATGCACAAAAGTTATAGAGCTTATGAACCTTTTAAATACCCTGTAGTTTAAAAGCAACAATTTTAACATCAAAATTAAGGGGAGAAAACACTAACAAAAAGTGTTTTAGACAGTTGATTATCTCGCACTTACCAGGTTTATATCGTAGTTCGGTATCTAAAACTCCAGAAAGTACTTCTTCTATCTTTTCCACTATTTCTTCATTTGGTAGGCTCCTAGCAGAAGCAGCTGAATCACCTGCTTGGTTTCCTTCAATAGGCGTACTGGTTTCACCATTCAGCTGGCCTTCGTTCCTTCCACTTGACAAAAATTATCAAAATTCATTAATATTTTAATAGACGAATGATAAAATATTGACAGTATAATGAATAAATTAATCTTAAATCAAAGTGTCCACTTTTTTTAAATGTACTATTCCAAATAATAGTGCTGCTTTGACTCTGGACATAACTCTTGTTGTTTTCAGAAGCATGAATATAAACTTATTTTATTCTTCTAAAAATACTCCCCAAATTCTAGATTGAAGCTTTGGAATCACCTAGCTAATTCTCTCAGAGAAGAAAAATTGCCACGTCAAAAACCACTACCCAAAAAATATATGTAGTATATAAATTGATAGAAACTAAGGTCACACTAAAGCCATGCCTGTCAAAGATCAGAATATCTCAGCAATATACTAGAAGACACAAGTTATTCACAAACATACTGATTTAATAAAACTAATGTGCAGCCTCGGTTCAATTTTCAATTGATAATGGAATGCTATAAAATGTAAATTTTATATATATTTTTTTATTTTGGTGTGTAACATCAAATCAGATCTGACTGGTACAGGAGAAGAGTGTCCCTCCTTCTCCAGCAGAGCATCTGGTGTATTCAAACTGCATACCTCTGGGATTGGGAATGCTACAAAATTTAAAAATATACACACACTTTTATGAAAACAGAACCATTTATAAAAACCCTAGACTAGAACTAAAAAGATTTCTGGGTTTTTTTTTTTAGATTTCTGTTTTTTAACAGCGTCACTTAACTGTAAAAATATTTTCAATGCAAAGAGCCTAAAAATATTGATAAAAGTTTATGAATAGCTGTATTATTTCTATGTAGGCAAACAAAATACAAGAAACATGTTCCATTAAATGGTAACAATCTCAATAATCAAAAACAACAAAAGAGTGAGTATATAGATACATACTAAAGGCGCTTTAGGGTTTCTTTTCTTTTTTTTTTTTTTTAATTGTTTTTGTGTGAGTGTACCGTCAAATCAGATCTGACTGGTACAGGAGATTGTCCCTCCTTCCCGGCAGAGCATCTGGTGGATTCGAACCGTGAGCCTCTGGGATTGTAGTTGCAGCTCCTTGCCACTAGGCCACCAGAGCTCCCCTTGGGTTTCTATTACAATGATCCACAGAATTCACACGGACTAGGTTTCATACTATACATACTAACAAATCTCTATGATCATACTATTATAATTTGATTACGTGAGAAAAACAAGGCAAAGGACAAGAAACCTGTGAATGTCACAGCTTATTGAGAGATTAAGTTGCTACTATTCAATATCTGAGCATCCTATTAACTACGAATTACAACGTAATGGTTTCAGATGTTGGTAGCACTGTGGTTCAAGCACCAAACTGCTAGACAAAAAGGTCAGAGGTTGAAATCCAACTAATGTTCCATGGCAGAAAATACATGGTAACCTGCTCTTATCAAGATTACAGCCTTGGAAATTCTAAAGGGCTTGTTATTCTGTCCTATAAGATCAGTATGAGTTGTAACTGACTAGGTATCATCAGTGGGATGATTTGGCTATACATGATTTGGGTGTTATCTCCTCCTGTGCAATTAACTGCCTCTGAAAACCCACCAGAGAGTCAGCTACAGAATTGGTTCTGACTCTAGGCTACACATTACTTCTTGTATACACTTAATGCTAGCTTCATTACCTATAATATCATATCTAAAAAGGTCAGGGGAGAGTATCTGGGAAAGGAGTGGAATTCATTTAAATGCAAATAATCTAAAATTTGGTTTTGGAAGAATAACATTAGAAGGAAGTTGCATATTCCCCCAGTAAGAAATTACTTTCTTTTGTTGTATTAACACTGACTCTGAACTGATCCACAGTTGATCCTCTGGTGGGTTTCCAGCGGCACAAAACTGCACAGAAGGAGACTGCCCATTTTTTCTCCTGCAGAGAAGCTGGTGATTCAAACTTTATGTCTTTGGCCAGCAGCTCAGCTCCTTATCACTAAGTGCCTAGGACTCCTTTGGCCTTTCTAGATAGAGCACTTCATTTCATTTTTCCCAAACACCTAAAATTACATTTCTAAAGGATCCCAGCCTGGGGAAAACAAAAGCAAAAAAACTTTTAAAAATAAAAATTCACTCTTAAACAAATGCAAATCAAAATTACTAAAAAGCAATAAAAATTCCAGACAATCTAAAAATCGAACAATACATTTCGATATTAGAATTTGTGCAGCCAAGAAAAATGTTGCAAGACTAATGAGAATGCACTGTTGTTCACAAAACAGATGAGAAAAAAAATACCCCCCCAAAAAAATCAACGACAAATTACGTATCACACAAGATGCACAAAAGGAGCTCTGATGGCCTACAGTTTCTGAAAAACTTATTAAGGATTAGCCATGAGTTGATTCTGACTCAGTGGCACAATATAACATATATGAACAGGAAGACTAAAAATTTAACTGGGAGAGGGGAGTTCTTGTTCTCTGAATTTTAGCCTACATTTCTGCATTTAAAACCGGTGTTTTTTTAAATCGTTCTATACCAAGCAAACACTATATATTACATACAACTACCAGAAAGTTATCAGCTAAATTCCACTTTACTAGTATATCATACAATTTCTTTTTAAAAAATGGAATATATTTCTTACTTGGAAATATAATATTCCATGTAAAACTAAGCCGTTTGGGAAATCAGTAATATTACTCATTGCTCAAATAAGCATGTTCATTTGGTTGCTCAATTTACAACTGTGTTTCAGACAAATTTTCAAATTTTACGTACTGGTGTTGGTCTCCACCATAAAAGTGCTACTAACAAAAACATTTTCAACTGTTGCACTTCAAAAAATACCTTAAATAAAGGAAAAGTAATATGGCAAGCCCTGAACAACACAAGAACCATTTCGTTATAGATACCCCTTCCCTTTCTATATGCGCAAATCTCCTTAAGGTGTACCAGTGACAGTAGAGTGTTGGTCAAGTACGTCAAATGAGACAGGCAGCAGTGGCAAGGGGGGGGGGGGAAATCATACAAACTACAAATTTCACTTTGTTTGCAAAAATTTAAAAATTATTACGATCCCAAACTCTTCCATTACCACTCACTCCAAATGCTTTTGCCTCTCATCTAACACTGTTGCCAGGTGGAATTCACAAGGCAGTAGGGCCCAAATAATCTAATTAATGAATGCTGACTCCCAAATTATGTGAAGCTTACAAATAACAAAGCGGATTTGAGATTACCCAAGAAACGGCCGTTAGAGACCCTTTCCGGTTACCGGCACCGGCCGGCGAAATCCGCCAAAGCTGAGAGGGGGAGGGGAGACGCGGCGGCGGAGGAGGAGCCGAGGAAGGAAGTAGGCCCCGCGCCGGTGGATAACCAGGCCTACAAGTAGCTCTGGCCTAGGGGGTGATCGAGCATAAGGGATGGGCAAACCTACCGACTGTTATATATGCAAGAGTCTCAGGTTACGTGAGAAAAGGGACAAGTTCCTCGCACATATGAGAAAAGCGGATGGGGGATGGGAAGCGGAAAATGGATCCCAGGCCCAGGCGGGGCTGTAGCGGGGCCTGAGCCGAGGAACGACAGAGTTTCTGAAGAAAGGCGTCATGTGAAGCTGTATCAGGCTCCAACTCTTCTTTGAAAGCAGAAAGGCTTGGAAAAAGCTTACCTGGAAAGCTCTTGTTGGAATTCCCGAAATTTACTGACCACGAAAGACCTAAAAATCTGCTCGATGTTGGTCGCCATGGCGTCTGCTCCGTTCTCTCAACTACTCCTCGCTAGTCCTCCAGGCTCCCAGCATACCTCGGGAGGCGGCGCTGCGACCAGTTCCGTCTTTCGTCTTCTTGATTGGCTGCTGTAGGAACGCCTGTACGCGCACGCTTCTCCTTCCAACCAATGAGAGAGCGCATCTCTGCTTTCCTGTTCTGTTCCTGTGCGGATGGGGTAGAGCTGCTGACGTTTGCGTCGCGCACGATTATGTCCGCCATGTTAGTGTCTGACGCAGGCGCCATTACAGGAGAAACCAGTCTTGAAATAACTATGTCAGTTTCAGTTCTCAACAGTGTTTTTGATTTTGGGGTAGTTTTCCTTTTGGAAGGTGTCATACTTAAAGACTAAGTACTCGAAATCAACTACAGTGAAGAAAGGGAGTAAAAACTGACAGTATGTTTTGATACAGGGCCTAAGGGGATACATGCATGTCATCAAGATGCTTCTGTGGGAGATAAGTGTAGGAAAGAAGTAGTCGGGCCTGGCTCTATTGTGTAAACAACAGAGCTTCACCTCATGTATCTCTGGGTGTATCCTATTATCTGCCTCAGTTTCTTAGCTACTTAGCCGGACATCCTGAGTGACGTGGTTTTGACATTTGACATCAGAAACCAAGCCCCTGTCACCTTGGGCAATTCATTTGGGAATCCTCATTAAGACAGCTAAACCTCAGTTAAGGATGTAGGAGCATTCCCTCCTCGGAGGTCCGAAGACTCGACAGAGACGTTACGCGGCATCTAGTGTTGCAGTGCTACATTTTAAGTATACAGTGCTAGGTGGCTTTGGTGGCTCTTACGGGGCGAGGAGCCATGGCGGGAAAAGGATGCTCCCGAGAGATTAACTGGCCCTGAAAACCCACTGGAGGGGCTTGGATCTGCCTTACTCCAGGGTGCACAACAACAAGGGGGCGGAGAAGAGGGAGACGGGATCCACACAGGACCTCCTCGCCCTCCACGGCCCTATATAACAGACCAATGAGGGCGCTCGGGCGGCCCGTGCGGGAGGAGCGGTGGGCGGTGGCATGATCAATTTCCGGTGCGCTCGGACAGGGCTGAGCGTGCGGGACGGGGCTGAGTGTGCGGCGGGGTTGGTGCGGGGCCGCCCGGAGCTGCCGAGTGGCCGGCAGGCTGGTGTGGTACGTAGTCTAATCCCCCTTCGTGTTTAGATCTTGCACATTGCTCCTTGGTTTGCTTATTTAAAGTCATGAGTTAAGCGCAATTATAGATTTGAATACAATTTTGATTTTATGAATGTGGCGGGAATAGATCGGCCACGTGCTTTATACTTGTGATTAGCTGGAGTTTGGTCATTTCTGCTGTTTACTCATGTATCTTTGCTTTGCCTTTTTTTTTTTTTTTTAAAGTAGGCCATAGAATTAAATTAATCTAACCTTTCTGCCGTATTTTCTTGTCATGCATTCTTTGCATCAGCTTATTAGGTCCATTTATTAACATTGTTTTTTGTTTTGATTATTAAGGACATCCTTTGAAGTAAATTTATCTGTATATCTGGTCTCGTTTATATAATTTTAAATATAAGGCAACTGAAGTCTAATAAATTTGTTACTGATTCCCAGCTAATAAGATACAGTATCAACCTAGAGGCGGGCGTTCTAGGGATGAGTCGATCTTTGATGTAGCTTTCTTAAGGCAAAGTAATGTTACAGTGATCAACAGTGTTGTTCTTAAGTACAAGCAAGTCACTTCCGATTGATCTGGAATCCGCTGCAACCCATCTAAAACTTGCCCCACCATTTTTGCTGTGCCCAAGCGCATTGCTGCAGTCATTGTGTCTATCTTTTGTCAAGGGCTTCCTGTCCTCTGGCCCTCTATGTTTCCAAGTATGATGTCCCTTTCTATGAACGCCCCTCTCGGTGCCATCCCCAAAATAATGTGAACAAAGTCTCACCATCCTTGCCCATAAGAGCACCCTGAATACACAGCATAGATTTGTTTTCACAGTGCATAGTATATTCAGTACTCTTCACTAACACCACAACTCAAAGATATCAATTCAGTTTTCTTTATTGACTACTCAGTTTTCCCAACCATGTAAAGTACTTGAAAATACCATGTTTGGGGTCAGATACACCTTAGTATTTAAAGATAAATCCTTATGCCTTTCTCCTAAGATGGTGCTGAAAACTGAGAAGGAAGCCCCTCCCCTGCCCCTCCCAAAACTAGCTAATAATAAGATTAAATACTTGGGAATAAATTTAACCAGAAGTACAAAGGACCTTTTCCAAGAAAATTACAAAACATTACTATAAGAAACAAAAAGAGATGTTGAAAAGTGGAAGAATATCCCTTGCTCATGGATAGGAAGACTCAATGTTGTGAAAATGGCAATACTACCAAAAGCAATTTACACATTTAATGCA
>NW_006399801.1:12968216-12970818 GCF_000299155.1 Elephantulus edwardii
AAGATAATAACATACTTGTGGTCATTGTGGATGTCAATTCCAGCAAACAACAAATCAAACAGGCTGTAAAGAAGCTCTATAACATTGATGTGACCAAGGTCAACACCTTGATTAGATCTGATAGAAGAAGGCCTATGTTTGACTTGCTTCTATGATGCTTTAGATGTTGCCAACAAAATTGGGATCATCTAAACTGAGTCCAGATCACTAATTCTAAATACAAATTTATCTCATGGAAAAATAAAAAGATCCTTACTCAAACACTTTATAAAGGTCCTTGATGCCCATGTAGATAGATAACCTGTTTTGGTCTCTTTTCTGCTTCTTCCATAAATGTCAATCAGCTGTACTAACTAGAAAATTACTTCTTCACAATCATTCTTATTTTAGGTGAATGCAATATTTTATCTGGATTTTAAATCATTTCTTTTAGAAATCTTAGTAAATACTTCCCTTGCCCTTGTAGATAGGATCATTTCATGAATTCCAACTTTTTATTCAAACATGGACCCCTGGACACATTTAAAAATGATTTAGGGAAGATATGCTTTCTGAAATATCAACTATGGTTTTCTTTCTGTAATAGTCATTTTAGATTCCCGCTTTGCAGTTGGCAATGGCAGCCCGAGTGCTTGTAATTGGCAGTGGAGGAAGAGAACATACTTTGGCCTGGAAACTTGCACAGTCTCATCATGTGAAGCAAGTGTTGGTCGCCCCAGGAAATGCAGGCACTGCCTGCTCTGCAAAGATTTCAAATGCTGGTAATCCATGTTTTAAATCAGGAAATAGTAGTTATTAATTTTTCATGATAACCTGTTAACCCTATTTGTCCTTTGTAATATAAAAGATAGGCAGCCATCTAGATTTTTGTTTTGTTTCCTTCTACATTATATGTTAATCAAAAGTTGCCTATGTCGTATACTTATTCATTTAAATTCTTTTAAATCTGTGGTAGAAAGGGTTAAGTTTTGACCTACTAACTGAAAGATGGACTATTTGAATCTGCCAGCTGCTTCTCGAGACATAGATGAAGCCATCAATTCCCATAAATATATACAGCCTTAAGAATACTGTTCTGTTCTTTAGGGCCATGCTATCCTGGCCCATAGTGTCTCTATGAGTCAGTAGCAGAGGGTTGTCATGGTATACTTTATAAAGCACATTCATTGAATACATAACAAGTGCCTGACAAAAGTTAGAGACATTTAGATGTATGTTTTTAGAAATGAAAAGTTGAATAGTACTCCCAAAATGTAAATTCTGGTAATTTTCGCTCCATGATAGATCTCAAATCTTACCTCCCTTCTCTCACAAAAATAATCCATTTATATTCTACATGAATGTTTTGTGGTTTCCCAGGGTAATTAAGGGAGCTCTGGTGGCCTAGTGGTAAAAACCTATCTCTAAGCCCAAAGGCACATGCTTCAAATCTTACCAGCTGCTCTTTGAGAGAAGAATGGACAGTCTCCTCCCATGTGATTTTTACTACCTTTGAAAACCAACTGGACAGTCAGCTGTGAGTAGGTTCCTTCTTAACCGCATACAACAGCACAGTACTTAAATTAAATGCATACTCTGTTGAATCTGAATTTCTCTTGGTGAAACTGTAACTGTAAAATCAAAAGTTAACTTACACACTGAAATACCGTACTTCCTGTTCATCATGGCATTTAGTTACTGAGGAGATCAGGTTAGTGTATTGATATGTTGTGCAACTTACCAAAAGGTCGGTAGTTTAAACCCACCAGCTGTTCCACAAGAAAGATGGTCAGTTTCCTATAAGTATTTAGATTTCTAGCCTCAAAAACCTGACTAGAGGATCACTGTGAGTTGGTTTGGTTTTTTAGTTACTAAATCCAGTGTCATTACATCAGTTCTGACTGGTTGTGGCCCTGTGTTTCCAAGGTTGTAATCTTCGTGGAAGAGACCATTTCATCCTTCTCAGTTTCCAAATCACATAGAAATCCTCTATTGGGTTTCAGAGGCTTTTAGTCTTCATGAAAGGAGACTGTCATCTCTCCCTAGGAGCAGCTGGTGGGCGCAAGCCCCTCAGCCTTTGGTTAGCATCACTGAGCTTCATGCCTCACATCACTGGGGTTCCTTTCACTTTGTGTAAACAGAAATGTTTGTTACTTACATTCTGATATTTTATTTGCTTCCTGGACAGCCATCTCAGTCAGCGATCACACTGCCCTTGCCAGGTTCTGCAGAGAAGAGAAAATTGAATTCGTAGTTGTCGGACCAGAAGCACCCCTGGCAGCTGGTAAAGTTCGTTTGCTTTTTGTTACCATTGATACAATCAGAGCTTAAAGATCATCTGATTGAGCACATTCTTACAGAGCAGGGCTTTAAATGTTGCTTTGGAAAAGGAAACATAGCTTTCTTTAAGAAACAATGATATAACTGCTTCAGTTTCATTTTGTTCTGACTTAATAATACACTCACTAATTCCACTTAATAGACTATATAATTCTAGTTAGCAAATAACATTTATGAGATTTTAATAGCATTAGTAACGATTTTCTTTTTTTAGTTGTTGTTGTTGTTTGTTGTTATGTGCCGTCGAGTCGTTTGCGACTCATAGTGACCCTATGTACAACAG
>NW_006399801.1:12972003-13001648 GCF_000299155.1 Elephantulus edwardii
ACTCAGTTGGGTCGCCCTTCTTTGGGATGGGAACAAATATAGACCTCTTCCAGTTAGTTGGCCAAGTGGTTGCTCTCCAGATTTCTTGGCACAACTTGGTGAGCACATCCACGGCAGCATCTGTTAGCTGAAATATGTCCATTTTTTTAGTAGACAACTTAAAAAACACAATTCTTCTTTGCTATCAGACATTTGCTTTGTTTAGCTTAAGTCTTGAAAAAGAGACTAAACTATATTTCTTATGCTATTACTTATCTGTTTGTTTTACCCTTGTATGTTTGGGTATATTATTTACATTAATACCTTTTATGTGGGAAAATAAAGTAGCCTAGTTTAAAATCATTTTCATTGTTAAAAGACCATTGAGAGAGCTTGATTCACTTAAGTGTCCTCATTTCCTCAATAGGAATTGTTGGAAACCTGACAGCCGCAGGTGTGCGATGCTTTGGCCCTACATCAGAAGCAGCTCAGTTAGAATCCAGCAAAAGATTTGCCAAAGAGTTTATGGATAGACATGGAATACCAACTGCCAAATGGAGAGCTTTCACCAAACCTGAGGAAGCCTGCAGCTTCATCATGAGGTAGGTTGAAGTCTTGCCTGTTGTTTTTGTGTACTTTAGAGTCAGCTGGCCTGCAGCAGTTTTCAGAGGCAGTAAATCACATGGGAGGAGATTGCCCATCTTTCTTCCACAGAGCAGCTGGTGGATTCAAACCATGTGCCTTTGATTTTGCAGCATAATGCCTTACCACTAAGCCACCAGTGCTCTCAGAAGCCTTTCTACATAATGCATTATTTTATCATGTATTTAGACACATGGATTGTGTTTATGTTCAAACGTAAATGACAGATTCTTAGGGTAAATAACATTTGGGAGGACCCCAGGAATAGGCCTCAAAGGGAGGTTGGGGTAGGATAGAAATACCAACGAAAATGAGAATTATAGGGACGAAATGGGGTGAGTGTAGTTAAACTGGGAGTAAATGTAATAGATGTTAGAAAGCAAAATGTATGAAAGGTTGTATAGGAAATTAATCTACTTTGTAAACTTTTGACTCCTTTAAAAAAAAAATAAGAAAACAAATCAATGTTAAGTAAGTTGCCCTTTTGTGGTTCCTGAATACTGCCGTTTTTTCCACAGTCAAGTCATCAAATACAGGGACATCTTAAAATACAAGCAGTGAAAAAAAAAAATACAAGCAGTGTTGGATTTTGGCATAAATAATTAACAAGAGTAAATAATTATCTGTTTGCTCTTTTGCTGCTACAACTATAAGCTTAAATCTTAAAAATTCTGCATAAATGAATGAACAGAAATCTAAGTTTTTTATGAACTTTAAGTAAAATATAAAAAAATTTAAAATGTTTGTTTTCTAATATTAAAAACATTGAACAAAGTAAATTGTTGTTTTGGGTCTTCCCCCCTCCAACCCCGCCCCACCCCATACTTTATTTGAATCAACTCCTTTCTTTTGAGGAGTCTACATTATATCTATTATATCTACATGCCCTGGGTTTCACTCTCTAGATCCCCAGTCTGACTAGAAGAGAAATTAAGTAGCAGCTTGAGGATTTCAACAGGTGTTCTGTGTCTATAAGCTTGTATATTTGTCAATACATTTTCTGAGCTAATAGAAATTACTAGTTTGTATTTTAACGCTCTTTCCAGATTCAGTTTGTACATCTACTTTACTCTTAACAAAGATATTTTTTCCATGATAGAAAAGTTCAGTATAATAACATAATAAGTGAAAAAAGCAAATGTAGTATTTCGTTCTTAACTATGAAGAAATGCATAGGGGAAAAAAAATCCTGGTGGGAAAATATATCAGTATTATACTAGAGTTGTTGCTATTACATACCATTATAAGCACCCCAAAGCATTTTTTAAATTATCATTGTCAAGATCTCTTAACTTTAACCTGTCCCCACAGTGCAGACTTCCCTGCTTTGGTTGTGAAAGCTAGTGGTCTTGCTGCTGGGAAAGGGGTGATTGTTGCAAAGAGCAAAGAAGAGGCGTGCAGAGCTGTACGGGAGATCATGCAGGTGTGTTGGTTCTTCTGGAAGTTTCACGGTTGTTGGTTTTATTTAATTCACCCTGCATAAATACATTTTTCTTGTATACATAATAATACATTTGCTGTTTTAATAATTGTTATGTGTACAATTCAGGAATATGTCTGCTAAGCAATGACTAATGTGTTCTTCCCCCCTTCCCTTTCACATGTCCCTAGTAACTACTTTTCTACTTTAAAACTTTGGTTTCTAAACACTTAAGTATTCTACATAACCCATATCCTTTTTTGTTTGTTTGTTTTTAATAACCCATACATTAATAAGTAAATACTGTAAATGTTCTTCAGCAGAATAGAGCAAAGTTCCTATCTATACTTCATAAAATCACTGTGGGTCGTAGTCACCCTGACAGCATCTAACAAAAAAAAGTATTTCTCAGGATGGTGATGGGTGGGTTAGTGACCACTTAATAAAAACACAAGTAACTTTTCATTACAATAGGTCTTCTAATCTGTTCTGCATGGATCTACATTGGTGACTAACTCTGTCTCAATTCTTTGAAATATCTTCTAACATCCTTTATTGTCTGCTGCTAAAGGACAGAAGATGCTCAAAGGAGAGAGCATTTATTTAAGTACATTTTCAGATCAGCCATGAGGAAAAAACTGTTTGTCCTATGTTTCCCAGTCTAAGGGATGTAAAAGGAGCTGTCCCTGGTGGCCTACCGAGTGGGATGTTGTGAAGATTTGCTTTTCTTTTATAGTCCGTGGGGGGTGGGGAGGGGGTGTTCCCTCGTGCAAATCTATTTTCCAAGGCCTGTTAATGTGCTGTCAAGTCAGCACCAACTCACGGCCGACCTTCTTGTGGGCTTTCAGAAACTGTAAATCATACAAGAGGAGATTGCCCATCTGTTTTTTGTAGAGCAGCTGGTATATTTGAAGCACCTCCCTTTTGTTGGCAGGGCAGCTCCTTTCTACTGGGCCCAATTATTAATAACAAACAAGTACCAGTGCCTTGTTTTCATAATGCCAATGGTAGAGAATGACAAAATTAAGCTACTAAATAATCAGTGCTTAGAAATTGGCCATTTATTCTTAAAATGTTCAACTAGGACAAAGCTTTTGGAGCAGCTGGAGAAACAGTTGTCATTGAAGAACTTCTTGAAGGAGAAGAAGTATCTGTATGTATAGTCCTCTTTTTCATTTTCTTCTATCTCCCCTTGAGTACCTAAATAAACTACGCCCTTAATCTTTCCTCCTATGCAGTTGTGACAAATATACCTAGATCATACGTTATTTCAAGTTTCGGATTAATTCAAACATTCATGATTTTTTGCTTCACGTAGTGTCCTACTCAGTGAGTAGTGAAATAAACGTACCCGCCATAAAATTGTAATGCCAAGAAGCTTAAAATTGAAGTATTTTATTTTAAAACTAGCTTAGTTTTTCCCTTATTCTTGGCATAGAGATTTTTGTTGTTGTTGTTAAGAAAAGTTCCTGTAAATAGTTTGTCTTTGTAACTGTCGTATTTATTTATTGCTGCTGTAACATATCCCAAGTGAATGGCTTTAACAAAGATAAATTTGTTGTTTTATGCTTAGAGAGGTTAGAGGTCTCAGTTCAGGAAACCAGCTCTGAGAAAAAAGCCTGAGTCCTAAAGGACTCACCTCCACTCCTGTCTAATCTCTCTGCTGGTGCTGAGGGTCTTCTCTGGGCTAGCTTTTCTCCTATTTTTTTATCTGTGGAGATAAAAAGTGTTAAATTAGAAGCAGGAGTGGTATCCATTTCCCAAACAACATGCCTCTGGAAACTATGAACTTTGAGAAATAATAGTTCTAGAAAGGCTTCAGGTCTTTTGTTCATAGGATCACTTGGAGTCCTGAGTGCTCCACTGGAGAGCAATCAACAATAACAAAAGGTGTTAAAAGTGACACCCTTTATCAGAGAGCTTTGGTGGCTGATTATGAAGCTTGTTGCACCTCTGTACTGCTCATTTGCTCATTTTAGTGGGCAGTTCAGATCCACCTGGGAAAAGGATGAGTTTCCTCATCCTAGTCTACTTTTAAGCTTTAGGATTGCTTTGAATCAGCAGTCAACTCAATGACATTGAGTTTAGTTTTTTGATGAGGCCACACCTAAGGAAACATTCCTTATAGCTTCTTAATCAAACTCCATATAATCCACCTCTAATCCTCTTTGAGGATTGATTTACTGATTTATCAGATTATGGGAGATCAATACATAGCTTCTAAATTACATTGTTTGTGTTTGTTGGGTTTTTGGGGGTTTGTAGGTTGGTTTGTTTTAGGAGAAACGATTTTGTTAATCTATAAAAGTTTTGTTTTAGTTTTTTCTGGTGTTTTACCTAATCAAGTATTTTATTTTCTCTGTAGTGTCTGTGTTTCACAGATGGAAGAACTGTGGCCCCGATGCCCCCAGCTCAGGACCATAAGCGATTGCTGGAGGGAGATCTCGGCCCTAATACAGGGGGCATGGGAGCCTATTGTCCAGCACCTCAGGTACTTCTCAGAGAGCTCCTAGTTCATGCTTTTTTTTCCTGCATGTTTATAAAGTATATAAAAGCTTTTGATAGAGTTTAGTTCTTTCTTACTTTGGTTTAAGAGATCCTCTTAATCCCTCTTTCCTAAACTGCATTTAATCCATAGGAGCCTGTTACAGTCTAAAACTATCATTTGTCAATCTGTAAGTAATCTCTTAATAGCTACTAAATATAGAGCCAAATCTTGAGTGTTTAATAAGCCTGTGCGTGTGAGGAAGAAGTATGAATTGAAAAATAAGCCCGATGGAACTTACTCTTCTGCTCTGTTACTCAAAAAGGCTATTTGTTGCTGTTTTGTACCTTCTAGTGGGAACCAACCCACAGCTGACCCCCTCAGCGTGTTTTCAGAGGTGGTTTAACCACATAGACAGATTACCCATTATTCCCCCACTGAGCCCCTGGTCGGTTTTAGTCACTACCTTTAGGCTGGCACTTACCACTAAGCCCCTAGAGCTGCTTAATGGACGTATACTTCTAAACATTTCCAAAGCAGAAACACCTGCATTGCTTAGTCATATTAGGATTTTGAAATGTACCCTTTCTTTTCATTAATCATGTACTATGCTCATTTATGCTAATAACATTTAGATAATTTTAAGGTAATGGTTATTAATGAAAAAGTTAAAAACAAGACCTTACATAACTGGTTTGAGTTTGTTTTTTTTAAGACTTTAAATATTGAAAGTACCAATTACTAGTAATAGCTTTAACACGAGAACTATCGATGAGTTTCATTTTGGCAGTTAGATTTGTAAACTCAGATTCTTGAATAGATACACGTTTGAGCTATATATAGAACATATTGGATGTATATAAAGAATACACTGAATTGAGGTAAGAGGGAACTCCCCAACCCTTCGCTGCCAAAGTTTGTTCATTTGAAGTGCTCAGCTTAGCTCAGGGAGTCAGTAAATGATGGACAGTCTATTTCATTGCAGCTTCTGAAAGCTCGTTGAAGGTCAGATCCAGCTGGGTGGCAGAGTTTTCATTTTGGCTTCCCCTTTGATTGTTCCATAGGATACTATTTAAGATGGGTTGTTGCTTGTTCTGTTTTCAAATGTCTGTTTCGTTTACATGTTTTCTATGTTCCCAGGTTTCTAAAGATTTGTTACTAAAAATTAAGAATACCATTCTTCAGAGAACAGTGGATGGCATGCAGCAGGAGGATATTCCATACAGAGGTGACTACTTTGATATTATGGGCATTCTTTATAGAGTAAATTACATGCCTCTTAACATTTTCCCTTTTCATCATCTTTTAACTGACCATTGTTAAAATATTTGTTGTGGTGGCTTTGCGGGTAAGGATTCAACACTGTCAACCCAAAGACGGTTCAGATCCACCAGGTGAAAGATGAGCTACCTTACCCATGCGGTTTACAGCCTCTGAAAACATCCTGGAGGGTCAACAGTGATTTACTTCTGAATTAATGGCAGTGATGGGCAGGGGTATTTCTGTGGGACTTAATGTTTTGTTGTCAATTGTTTTTAATTCTAGGCTTCATAGTCAAATACATTGTCTTTATCATACATTTCCTTTTATTTTTTTACTTAAGGTGTTCTCTATGCTGGTATAATGCTGACCCAGGATGGCCCCAAGGTTCTGGAGTTTAATTGTCGTTTTGGTGACCCAGAGTGCCAAGTGGGTAACACTCATGTTGTATTTAATTAAAAGGGCAGAATATAATAAAAGGTTTATAGAATGGGGGCAGAAGCTTGCTTTTATTTCAGAATTTATTTACTTGAAAATAATTACTTTGAGAAGTATGTGTAATTTCTGCTAGTACTTCAGTAAATATATTATTTAAGGAAAATTGACCTTCTTCTCCAGTACCATGTTGATTTTCATTACCCAGGTCATCCTTCCACTTCTTAAAAGCGATCTCTATGACGTGATCCAGTCCACCTTAGATAGCCAGCTGTGCACAGCACTGCCTGTTTGGCTAGAAAACCATGCTGCCGTCACTGTGGTCATGGCAAGTAAAGGTTATCCTGGGGACTACACTACAGGCGTGGAGATCACAGGTGAGCAAGAATAGCCAGGAGGCAAAGGGGATAAACGAAGCCTGCTCCCCTCCTCCTGCCCCTCCCCAGGGCTCTCGCTGTGTTCTGCTATGAGGGTGTGAAGTGAAGCCAGCCAGGCCTTTTAAGGATACTTACAAAATATCCAAGATTACTGCTTTGTAGCTATCTGTTTCCTTTTTTGCACATAGAAGGCCTGAGGGAGCTTCACCATTCTTTGACAAAAATCACTCTGTGTGGCCTTCTACCTCCTCCCACACAGAACTGGGGAGTTAATAGCAGTGGATGATAGCCAGAGGAGTATGAATGTAACATTCATAAAAAATATCTCAACCCTCCTTCTCCATTCTGCTCCTCAATTTGCAATGCACACAATAGTCACTTGAATGACAGAATTAATCATTACCTTGTTGTGGTGCTGTTGAGTCCATTTTTACTCATCGTAACCCTTCAGAATAGAGTGGACTACCTTTAGAGTTCCCCTGGCATAATCTTTGCAGGAGCAGATCACCAGGTCTTTGGGTATGCACACAGAGCTACAGGTGTGTTCGAACTGCCAATGTTTGATTACAGCCAAGCACTGTACCATTGTTCCACTAGAGCTTGTTGTGGGGGTGGTAGTTTTTATTGTTGTTTTTGGTGGTATTTTTTTCTTCCTTTGCCTCAGGAATAGCCATCTCTTTATGATGATGGTAAATGATGAGGAATCTAGGTAGATCATGTCAAATTAGTCTCTGGCTTTGAATGCCAATCAAATTCCAAAAGGAGACCTTAATGTATGAACCTAACAGGCTGAAGCGTAATCTCCATTGTTAGCAAATGCATTACTTGCCAAGACATCAAATATTATCTTAGGAATCCCACACATGGACACTGGCAATATTTAGATGGCTTTTAAAAGCAGACAACAGAAGAAGGGATAGAACCAGCATCCTTTCCAGTCAGGCAAGGCTTCATGTTGCATGACTTTGAATGTAGTTGATGTTGTTCTATACTGTCGAGTCAGAAACCAACTCATGTATAAAAAAAGAAGGGGGTTTTTTCCTTATATTTTTGTGAGGAAAAAATAACTCATGTTTTTAAGTGTCAGATTTCCTAGGCCTTAATTTGTTCATATTTTTTCTCCTTCATTGAAACCATCATTTTCATGTTGGAATTGGTTATAAATTTTTAGAAGTTATCACCGTAGAGCAGAAAGCTGTTATTGCCTTAAAGCAGAACAGAGTTTGAACATGTGCTGCTATCCCAGCATCTCCAGCAGTTGTAACCCAGTGGCAGAGAGACGGATAGCCTCATCTAGAGTCTCAGAAACCCAAGGAAGCTTTACTCTAGTGGAATGGAGTCTATTCATTCCAAGAACCCTGGTGGTGCAATGGTTAAATGCTTGGCCACTGACTGATCACAGGAATCAGCTGCTCCTCAGGAGAAAGGTGTAGCGGTTTACTACCCTGAAAGCCCTGTGGGGCAGGTCTTCACTGCTCTGTGAGTTGGATTTCGACAAATAGGTTTGGTTTGGATTTTACATTAACTCATGGTTTATCAGTTTCCTATGAAGGTAGGCTTAAATGAGAAAAGATTTTTAAAAGGAACTTCAAAAAAGTTAAAAGTCACAAGTGTAAAATACTGAGATTTGGAATTACAGGTCAAATATGCTCTCTTAACAGGGGTTCCTGAGGCTCAGGGTTTGGGATTGGAGGTCTTCCAAGCAGGCACTGCCCTGAAAGATGGCAAAGTGGTGACTAGTGGAGGTAGAGTCCTTACAGTAACAGCCATCAGGGAAAATCTCTTGTCAGCACTCGAAGAAGCCAAGAAGGGGCTGGCTGCAATAAAATTTGAAGGAGCCATTTATAGGAAGGACATTGGCCATCGTGCCATCACTTTCTTCCAGCAGTCCAGGTAAAGTTCTCTTCCTGACCTAATGAAAGCACAATTGTTGAGCTGATCTAAATGGTCATATAGAAAACTCTATATTGATACTATCTTTTCCTGTTTTACTTTCTTTATTTTTATTTTGAACCAAAACTGCTTTAAGTATTCAAGTAAAATAGAATGTTTCGTGGTATCTGAAAAGTTTAGCTAAATCACATTATTAAGGGTTTTTATTTCTCTCGTGATACTATTGAAGTTTAAATTGTGCTTCCTGGATATTGTCTAAAGAATTCAAGATGATCATTTTGTTCATTTAACATTTGTAACTTGGTTGTTTTATATTATGGTGGCTTAGTTTGGGGACTACCTATTTTAGATGTATTTTTTTGACCCTTTATTGATTCATTTATTCGTATGTATAGTTATTTTCTTGTGAAAATCAATAAAAGTTGTTCATTCCAAATGTGCTGTTTTTAATTTTTCTTTTTCAGAAGAAATCTCATTTACTGTTACTCATTAAGAACATCTTGAGTAGTATTTACATTGATAAGACATTTTCTTTATCCATGCATCCTAGTAAACTAAAATTGTTCTTTTTTACAAGACCAAATTGAATTCATAGTTATTTATGAACTTGACCACCATTCACATGTGATGACTCTGTAATATCAAGTGGAATAATGCATTGGATAGCAATAACTGATCATAATTTTCTACTATCACCAGCTATATGGAAATGTATATTAATAGATATTCTATAATCCTAATTTTCACTTTTTATCTTGATTTTGTCACTTTTTTGTCCCCTTCATGTCACATTTGATGAGAGAAGATTGTGGCAAAATACTAGCTTATTTAACTGTCAGTGGTACATTCTTTAGAAAACATTAGTTGAGTAAGTTAATTTTTGTTTTTCATGATGGTACAATGCAACCAATGGGACAATTTTTTTTTATTATTGTTATTTTTTTAGCTAGCTAATGTCTAATATTTTAGTTTTGGTTTGTTTTTTTGTTTTTGTTTCTTGGACCAATAGTTTTAATCATGTTTCAGATCCCAGGACCTGCCCTTCAACAATTAAATCTCTGCCAATATTAAAAGTATTACTTGTATCTTGGTGGTTTTATGACTCATAAGAAATTTGAAAACCACTTGGATTATCTTCTACTTTAAGTACTGTATTAGAATAGTTTTCCCCTGATACTTAAGTGATAGTAGGGTGTTTTTTTTTTTGTTTGTGTCTTTAGAGGTCTGACCTACAAGGAAGCTGGTGTGGATATTGCAGCTGGCAATATGCTGGTCAAGAAAATTAAACCTCTAGCAAAAGCCACCTCCAGACTGGGTAATGAAGAGACTTTGTATTGAAAGGAAATTTTCCAAATATAAATTCTAGCTTAGTCATCTAATGCTAACATAATAGAAACATCACACATGTATAACATAAAATTCAAGACATCAACTTTAGGGAAAGCTTTCTCTGTCACTCTGAGGGAAAGTCCTTGGTCTCACTTCAACTTCTGTGGACTAAGCACCAGAGATCCCCATGTATCTTGAAATCAGTAATTTCCTAAGTCTAGAAGATTCTCCTTGCAAAAACTGAGGGTCCAAAAGAATGGACCTAAAAATGCCTCCTAATCTTACATATTGTACCTTATCACATTAGTATAATTGGTCTTGGAAAAGATTTTTGTCTTCTGCAGAGGATACAGACCCTCACAGTCATGAGTAAATGAAATTGTGTATATTTCCTTTGTAGCCAATAAAGCAGTATAAAAATAATTTTTAAGTTTTTGGTTTTATTTCCAAAGAAATGAGGAATAGTTACTCAGCATATATAGACTCAATATACAATTTTCTTCCCTGACTTCTTCAAGTGGTGCAAATAAGATGGTGGTAAATTAGAAAAGTAAAGATTACTAGTAGAAGGCACAGTGATAATGTTTACTGAGTGTCTCCTGGGATGGGATTTTATAGACAGCCCAAAAGGTGGTATAGCACTGGTCTGTGCGTTGCTGTACAGAGGTAACTCGTGGTTGCTGTGATGCTGAAGCCTGTGACAGTGATGTGCCATTCGTGGTAATGGGCACCCATAGTGGACAGTGTTGGCTGGAGCTTCCCGACTAAATCAAGCCTGGAAGCAGGAGCGGCATCCACTTCCGAAATGGCTTGCCTCCGGAAACTCTATGTACAAACAGTGCTCAGGCTGTTCGTTCATAGGGTCGCTATGAGTTGTCTATGACTCGACGGCATTAAACAACAACAACAATCTTTCCTCATTAGAGGTATAATGGCATTTGGTCAACTATAACTCAGCAACACTGAACAAGATTGAAATCTTACCCTAGTTTTAGTGTCTACCCATTGTTTCACTCTCTCAATCCACCTAGATGGAGGTCTTGTCTTCTCTTTTGCTGACCCTCAGCTTTTGTAAGCAATAAACTCATAGAAGTTAAGATTTATCACAAAATGTGGATGTATTCACACAATACTGGAAATCATAGCCTACCCATGCTAGCATGTATTTGGGGAGAACACAGTTTGAGCTGTTGTCATTCCATCCTTTGACCCACCAAAATTTATATCCTTGCCACATTATCAAAAATATTTATCACCTCATATCCCCTAAAGTTTGAATTCCATCCCAGGGCAAAGTTTCTATTCTTTGACTCTAGAATGAAAGTTACCTGCTTGCAGAGTACAGTGGTAGAACCAAGCACACAGTGGACATTTCATTTTCAAATAGGATAAACTGGAATGCAGGAAGTGAGATTAAGTGCCAGACAAGTGAAAGATCTACCAAGACCATTTATACTGGCTCTCAAAAATAATCCTATGTTCTCAGAGACCATCTTGGCAGTGTCACTTAGTTCTAGACTCCGAATGTACAATGCCTTCCCAATTCCAGGTGCAGGCTCCTCAGCCCTGGATTTGAGCTCTGCCTTGAAGGATATGGCCTCACCCTTTGAGACCTCAGGAGCTTTGTAGTAACTCTCCTATTCCTGTCTCCAGCTTCTGGCTCTTGACCTCTCAACCCCTCTGCAATACTTGGGAAAGTGTTAGGAGACCTTTGAGTTTTTCTTATCCCTACTGCCATTAAGCCTACATATGCTCAGCTCTCTCACCAATAAGTATCCAGTGACCCCATTGTCATGATGCCTGCTTGAAGACATTCCACTTTCTTTGCTCCATGCACTCTGGGTTGTCTATTTCCTGTGCAAACTTAAACCAGTCTTCTGGTTCTGCTCTACCTGTGTCTTTTCTGTACCACAGTACTGTTTCTATTATTAGGGCTCTCTTCTTTTGGAGCCCATTCCAGAATTGGTTTTGACATCCAGTTTTACCAACATATCTTCAAGGCAATCTGTTAAGTACTATTTCATCTTTTATCCAGTTATTGTTGTAGTTATGTGCCATCGTGTCACTTGCAATTCGTAGCAACCCTATGTACAATAGCCCTGAAACCTGCTTTTTATTCAATAGTCAATTCAAAAGCACTTTTATGTCTTAGGTATCTGTTTTTATGTTTTAGGTATCTGTTAGAGGAGTACCCTACTCTCCCAGTACCAGTAAATTAACTGTGACGTACTTAAGTCAAACTCAGTCTTGCTTTCTAGTCTCTAAGATTATTTTGTGCCATCAAGTTGCCCATGACTCATAGCAACCCTGTGTACAGCAGCTTGGAACCCTGACTCACTTAACCCTATTACCCCAGTCACTGAATCTATCTCATCTACAATCTTCGTCTTTTGCATTGTCCCTCCACTCTCCCAAGCATAATGTTCCTCTCAAAGGACTGCTCCCTCCATGAAACATGCCAAATGTGTGTCAGAGCTTCAGAATCCTTGCCTCCAAGGAGCAACCTGGTTTCACCTCTTCAGGAGGAACCTAGGGTTTTTTCCTAGCAGTCCATGGTACATTCTCCAGCACCACAGCTTAGAGGCATCAATTCTCCTGTCATCCCCAGTCACTGTCTAGATTTCTGATGCAGAGCACATAATTGAGAAGACCATGGCTTGGGCCAGGCACACCTTAGTCTCTAGACAGACATCATTGCTCTTCAGTACTCTGGAGATGTCCTTAACAGCAGACTTTCCCAGTGCAATTCATCTTTTGATTTGCTGGCTCTGTACCAAGAGTGTTGACTGTGGAACCAAGCAAGCTAAAGCTTTTAGCAGTCTCAATCTCTTCACCATCTATCATGATACTGCCAGTCGGCCCAGTCGTGAGAATCTTTGTTTCTGTAATATTAACGATAATATTTAATAATGATTTCTCACTTACTTAGGCCAAGCCAGCAGTCTTCCATTCTTGTCCATAATAATGAAAATATTTATTACTCATGTTAAATTCAAAGAAATACTCTCTTGATCAATTCTATTTCATTTCTCCCTTCATCAGTTCTTAAGTGATGCTTTTTTTTTAGCCCTTGTCAAGAACAACACACTTTGTTTTAATCGATCTTAACAAGTATTATATTTGCATTTAACTATTCTGCTAACATGTAACTAATTTCCTCTCCAATAGGCTGTGAAGTTGATCTTGGTGGTTTTGCTGGTCTTTTTGATTTGAAAGCAGCTGGTTTCAAAGATCCTCTTCTGGCCTCAGGGACAGATGGTGTTGGAACTAAACTAAAGGTAATATATCTTTGTGAAAAATAAAGAGAGAACTGTCTATCAAATAGATACCAAATAACAATGTAATGCCATTGAAATAACTTGTGTACATTTCTGCCAACCATATTATTACTGAATGGAGGGATGTTTTAGAGCCAAGTAGATTGTCAGGATTTAACATTCTTTGTAATATTGCTGTGTGACAAACAGTTACGACAATTCAAGCCTTCTCAGAATTGCCTTGAATGAAAAGATATAGTGATAGCCTTTTGAAAGGACACATTCCTGATAATCCTGTTGAGAATTTTCGACACAAAAGTTCTTGGGTTCACCGTGAGTCAGAATCGACTCGTCAGCACCTGGCTTTATTTTTCATGTTCTTTGGTCTTTTGATACTAAAACTACTAACCAAAAGTGACAGATGTTCTTAAGACTCCGTTGAGAAATTTTTCATGGTACAATTTGGAGCTTATTCTCTTGTGTGACAGTTTCTATTGTTCTCCTATAGATTGCCCAGTTGTGCAATAAACATGATACTGTTGGTCAAGATCTGGTTGCAATGTGTGTAAATGACATTCTGGCACAAGGAGCAGAGCCCCTCTTCTTCCTTGACTACTTTTCCTGTGGAAAACTCAACCTCGATGTAACGGAGGCAGTTGTTGCTGGTATCGCTAAAGCTTGTGGAAAAGCTGGATGTGCTCTCCTTGGTACTTTCACCTGTTTTATAATCACATGCCCTTCTTTTTAATGTATTTTGCATAGATATGAGACTGCATTATAAGATGAGGCACTAAAAAGTAGATTTTGTTACTACTTATTGTTGTACCAGAAGCAACTCATAGTTTATTCTCAAGCAAGTTTTCAGAGGCAGTAAATCACATGAAAAAAGTTTGCTCAGCTTTCTTCCCAAAGCAGCTGGTGGATTTGAACCGGGTGCCTTTGAGTTGGCAGTGCAGCTTAATACTCAGCCACCAGAGTTCTCAAAATGTAGATCATAATAGCTATACAAAACTTAGAACTTCATGTCCTCAAACCCCTTCTTGAGGCCTAGTCTCTTGACCAATAAACTCTTACTGTCAGATTAATTTTTTTCTTATCTTCGGCAAGAATGCTTACTCAAGCTTTACTCCTTAAGTCATATATGGCATTATTAATCTGTAGGTTGGCCAAGAAATTTACTTAAATTTGGGGAGCAGGGAGTTTCAGCATTCATACTGTAGAACATATACCAATTCAATTTGTACATATGTTGATTATGTTCTTCTGTTGTGCCATGATTCTCACCTTTTTTCTGCCTTATTCCTCTCCCATTACCATATATGCCCTCGTAGTTTCCTCTCAGAGCATTCAAGGCACTTTGGTCAGTTTGATTCCATATAAATAGGAAATATCTCTTTATTACCATTTCTGTGGACAAGTCTGCCCAAAATAAAATAGTACCTTCTCATCTCTTTTCTAGAACATAATTTCTAATTTGAAATCTATCTGCCCATATCTTTATAATGTGTTTACCCTTTAGAATTATCTGGGAACTAGAGTGAGTGTAAAGATCAACTATATATGAACCTAAATTGCTATAGAAGACATCATGTTTAACTCTGTTCCTCCTGTGAAAGTGGTGATGTTTAGTGGCTAGTGATGTCATGTTCTGCTCAGTATTCCTCTTAAGACAGTAATGTTGTTTGGCAGCTATCCATATACTTGCAGAAATACTACTTTATCTTATGCTTTATAGAAATTGATGCTGTTTTCCCTGAAATTATATATACTTGTTCATCAGAACTCCAGTTAGATGGCTAGTAGTTTCATTAGCTTTTTTAAAGAATGTATTATATATACTTTGTAATGTTTATGTTGAGAATAGTCAGTGTCACAATTTCCACGCAAGTTTGTAAGTATTACACCATATCTTTGTGCTCGTCCTCTTAACAGGCGGTGAAACTGCCGAGATGCCTGACATGTATCCTCCTGGAGAGTATGACTTAGCTGGTTTTGCTGTCGGTGCTGTGGAACGGGATCAGAAACTTCCTCACTTGGACAAAATCATGGAAGGGGATGTGGTTATCGGGGTAGCTTCGTCTGGTCTCCATAGTAATGGATTTAGTCTTGTGAGAAAAATTGTGGAAAAATCTTCCCTCCATTATTCCTCTCCAGCACCTGATGGATGTGGTGACCAGACTTTAGGTAAACTCTCCTGCTTGGAAATGTCTGAGAGACAACTTAGTGGAGTATTGTTGTTGTTCTTGTTCTTCTTGTTGTTAGGCTCCATTGAGTCGAGTACAACTCGTAGTGTCATATTTGATGTTCAGGTTATTTAAAACTGCAGTGCAATGACTTAACCAGTGATATTGTTGCCTATACTACTATTTCTGTGGAAGATACGATATATCTTCATTTCGGAACTCTTATATGTTGGGGCTTAATTTTACACTGTTTCTGTGGAAGATACAATATATCTTCATTTCAGAACTGTTTTGTATGTTAGGGCTTAATTTTACAGTCATCTTTGTTTCATCTCCTACAGGGCAATTACTTCTAACTCCAACCAGAATCTATAGCCAGACACTATTACCTGTCCTACGTTCAGGACATGTCAAGGCCTATGCCCACATTACTGGAGGTGGATTGCTAGAAAACATTCCCAGGGTCCTCCCTCAGAAATTTGGAGTGGATTTAGGTAAGATCATTAAAAGGAACTTTGGTTCAGAAAATTGTTAGACAAAAAATGCATTGTGTGCTAAAATCTAATTGACTTCACTGAAGATGAAGTAAGTTGGACAAGGCAAAAGTATATATATGGTAACAGAATTGAGAATGATTGTACACATGAGTATCAAGAAAAAGAAAGCTAACTCATTTGACCAAGATAGATGGCATAAGAAAAATACATTGGCAATTACAAATTAGAGTACTGTTTTAACTTAAATTCTTTATTCCCAGTTGTCTGTGAGCAGAAGTAAAATTCAGCCTGAAAAATCCTTAAATAATCATAGATACAGATAAATAGGTGCAGCAAGAACATGGTGGGGACCAGAAGGCTGTTCTTGTGTAATCTGTCAACCTTAAGGTGTAGAAAGAAGTACAACTATAGATAAGAACAGTCAAAATCGAGGGGAAGATTTCAAGATGGCACAGGTTAGCAATGCAGAACCAAGGTAAGTTTGAGGTCAGTTAACTTGAAAAAATCTATGAAGAGATGAATTAACGTGGGGGAGAAAAAAAACCAAACATGGTATGAGGCAGATAGCACCCACCACATGATTGTGAGGGAGAATGGCTGGCAGAGTTGTAAAGACAGGAGTATGCAGTTTTGTTATACAAAACTTAGTGGGAAGAGGGAAAGGAAAATTATAAGCATGTGGCAAAGGTAAAGGTCAGGTCCTTCCCAGTTGCTTTTATAAAGCTGAAGAAAGACTGAGATACTCCAGGTATCAGACTCAATCAGTGTACAAAAACTGAGGCATTTTACCTGAAGTACGTTTTCTCGGTAAGCAGATACTGGGGGAGGAACAGTTAGGTGTAGGTGTGTAGATCTGAATGGCCTAACCACAGAGTCCTGGAAATGTAGTATATAACATACTGCACTGCTAAGTAAAACCAGTGGTTTAAATCCACTAGACTCTTCTCAGGAAAAGAGATGAACAAAATCCTCCTGTTGAAGATCTGGAAACTTGAAAGTGTGGCACACTTAGTCAGTGGTGTTGAGGAAACGGACAAGGTAGTCTGAGCAGATGGGAGCCTGACTGATAGAACGGGGGGGAGGGGGGACACTCTGGGTTGATCTAACTGCAGATGGGAGGAGACACTTGGCTGGTTAGAAAAGTATGTTAAGCATAAAAACCTTTAAGAATCTTTATCGCTTTAAAAATACTATAAAAAATCTTGAAGTACTTTTTAAAAAATACTAGCATAATGATAAATAAGAGGCAAAGACTTTTTTTATAGCATTACCAATTCTTGTGGAGTAAGTGCACACCAGCCTCAGCCAGTTGAATAATAGCTGTTACTGGCTCGCTCCAGCACACAGCTACGTCACCAGGATCACTTTGTAAGGAGGTTGAGACCTGATAAAGTCATATTCCCAAAAGCCACTTTTGGAGGTTTTTGTTACTATTTTATTGAATCTTTAACCCTACTCTAATCACATGATACAGTCTTGCTATCTGAAAATAAGACTTGAAGCACTTCAAAGACTATTACAACTGGACCTATAAGCAGCATTACATAAACAGAGAAATGTATGAACTTGTCATGGATTTTATTTTACCTGGATGCACAAACACCCATGGAAGGCAGGAGTCAGGAAATCAAATGACATGTTGCATTGGGCAAGTCTACTGTTAAAGTGTTAAGAAGCAAAAATAATCACTGTGATATTTAAATTGTGCCTGACCCCAAACCATGATATTTCCAGTTGCGTCATGGGTGTGAAAAAAGTGGACATTGAGGAAAAACCAGCAAAGAATTGATGCTTTTGACTTATTTCATTGACGAAAAATATTAACTATCCCATAGGCTATCAGAAGAACGATCAAATCTCTCTAGAAAGAAGTACAGCCATTATATTCTTCAGAAGCAAAGATAGTTAGATCCTCCTACATACATACCTTGGACATAAAATCAAGAGGCCCCAGTCCATGGAGTAAAAACATCATGCTTGGTAAAGTAGGTCAGTGAGAAAGAAGCAAGTCCTTGCTGATGGTGTTTGATGTTCAGGTTGATAACACAGAGAAAATTGGAGTAGCCAAATCATTTGACCTAATCTTTTAAGAATGAACATTTTTTTTTAGCTAGTAAAAATGGAGTTAAATCTGGTGGTGGAAAATATTATTTAATTGGCCTAAAGATTTAAGAAAATTGTTTCAACTCCAGAGCTTTACAAAACAGATTATTTTTGAGGTGAGCGAACTGGTGGGGAAACGTGGACAGGGAGGAAAGTGCGGCAGTGAATGAATGGAAATCCGTAACCTCTGTAAATGTCTATTAAAATTAATAAAAAAAGAAGAAAAAAAAAGACCATTAAAAAAAAAACAGATTATTTTGCAGATATGCCAAATAAGGTAACCGATTATCAAGCTTACTTAATAAACTACTTGCAAAAGTCAGCTAATAAATCGTTCATGGGTCACAGCAGTTTAATCCATAACTGGTCATCTGGATAGCCTCAAACTAGTCAGTATTTCTTTCTGTTGTACATTGAGTCACTGTGAGTCAGAAGGTCACAGGTGAGTAATAACACTTGTCTTGCACCAGACTTGGGATGCGTTTTGGACATTGCTTAAGACTCAACTAAAAATTGATAAAAGAGTGATGTATGTACTTAAGTCACTCTTATTCTCCTTTTCTGCTGGCATTGTGCTGTAAGATCTGCTTTGACCCAGTCTTTCCAGGAGTTCTTCCCACTCTTCCCTCTTCCTTCTTTTCAACTTAACTTTTTTGCATGGCCCACCTATCCTCCTACTGCCTTAAGCCTTTTTCCCTTGTTTTCCTTAAAAAAACAGCGAGAGATGTACCATTGCTGGAATTCAGCTACGGGTAGGCACATCTGATTCTTTAGGGAGAATACTAAGAAGTTTCTATGCACCTAGAGCTAATGAATACAGCACAAAATTTTTGTGAATACAAAATTTTATACTACTTAACATAGTAGTTCCCAGTTACAGTATCTCCAGCTTTATATATGTGACTGTTTTTATACCCTGAGACAGCAGTTAGTCAAACAGCTCATACCTATTTGCAGATGCCCGGGCCTGGAAGATCCCCCGGATCTTCTCATGGTTGCAGCATCAAGGGAATCTTTCTGAAGAAGAGATGGCCAGAACATTTAACTGTGGGATAGGGGCCGCCCTCGTGGTATCCAAGGATCTAGCAGAGCAGATTCTTGAGAGTATTCAGCGGCACAAGGAAGAAGCCTGGGTGATTGGCAGTGTGGTTGAATGTCTTGCAGGTAATCAGTGCTTTATTGTTTGCTTTTAGTTATGTAGTGGTGCTCTAACCATTTGTTCTAGCATTGTTTTAATAACCATATTTGCACAGGTTTCATTTTAAATCACTCACACCACTTACCTTATGTACTTCTTAATTTCTCTCTCAAAACTCCCTGGCTCCTCTCTTTCATTTATTCATTCACTTCCACCACAACCTGAAAGGACAGGGTGTTATGCTCCACGGGTCTGCTCTTCACCAGAGAGTGAAAGCCGGTCAGTCACTACTCACTTTAGAGACAGAAGAGAAGAGTCCTTGAGGCATGGTTCCTGGAAGGGTCTGAGTGGGATTGAGCCTCCCTTACCTACAGTGGGAACCCGTGTAATCACACCCTTTTGTTTTGACTCTCTACATTGTTCTTCTGCACCCTGAATAATTCCTTGCCATCAGTTTTCAGAGTCTGCCTGTGTGTGCAGCACCTTGTCTCAGACTTTGTGATTCCTCTCAATTCAGGATATTTAGTCGGCACCCTGACAAGAACTGTGTATTAAGTGAGACTCTTACTAGAAAGTGGCAGAAAAACAGCTCAGGTTAATTTAAAAGAATATCAGACCTGTTAATGTTGTATATTCTCTACATTTGTTTTCTTTACTACATGGATTTCTTCTCCCAGTGCTAGAGATGTGCCTTGAATCTGTTTCTTTAGCCCATAATGGCCTTGTTGGGTCACATGCATATTTGGAGAAAGTAGTCAGGGCATTAGCATATACAGGCCTACAAGGATAAAAGGGAACGCAGAGAACTCATTTCATGTTCACCGTAAGAGTCAAATGTAACACATAGTGACCCTGAAGACTAGAGTAAAACTGCCCCATCAGGTTTCTAAGGCCATAAATTTTAACAGTAGCAAGCTCTCCATGGTTCTCCCTTGGAGCAGCTGGTGGATTTGAACTACCAACCTTTCAATTAGCAACCCAGCCCTAAACGCCAAAGGGCTTCTTTAGGATGCTGGTATATAGTAATATATTCACTATATACACGTCAGCTACCAACAAGCCAGGCCAGTAGGCGATGACTATACTAGTGTTACTTCCTTAAGTATGATGGTATATTTTTAAAGTTTGCCTGAAAATTATTTTTCTATTATTGTTAATTAACAAATGTTCTTATGTATGCTTGTGTTTGAAATGAAGATTCCTCTCGTGTGAGAGTCCAACATCTGATTGAAAGCATACACATAAATGGATCAGTGTTCAAGAATGGCTTCTTGGAAAATCATTTTTCTGTCCAACCAAAAAGGGCTAGAGTGGCCGTCTTAATATCTGGAACAGGTGAGCTCAGACTTCCTCCAAATAAGAGAGCCATGGAAATGCTCTTGGCAGAATTGCATGGGGAAATCATCAAGCATTGGTGTCTTTTCCACATCCTTAGTCTTGCCATGTTTCATATGCATTTGAAGCAACTCTTAACAATTAAAATAAAACTGTCAATTAGGTGGTATCAAGAATAGGAACTTGGAAGGAGAGAGAGAAAGAGTGGAAATTTATGGGTAAAAATGCTCAAATGATACAGTATATTTATTTTTAAGAAGAAAATATGTCCTTAACCTTTATGAGTAAAAGGATAAATAACTGTTTTCTCTCAAATGGATATAAATTATTTTCTCTCTCTTTCAGTAACATCAGTATGGATGTCATTCTAAATATATGTAACACATTTCTAACATACATATTTTGTTGTTTAGGATATGTCTCAAAAGTGTAATTGCTTACCGAGTCCATTTTGAGGTTTTCATACATGTTAGGCCAAATTTAATAACATATGCCCATAGTTGTTTATGGGAGACTTCATTTTTTTTACTCAGTTAAGCAACAGATTTCCTCACCAGTCAGCTTAAAAATCATGCTAGATCCAGTATTGTTATTTTGCAAAAGCAATTATGTATCCTAAAGCCAGGAATGTCTTGTATATTTATCTTGAGAGGGGCAAAGTAAAATCTCACATAATTAGCCAGTCTTTGAATATCTTGGCCATTCCCTATTCAAATTGCTGTGTGTCTGTTTGCAGGATCAAATCTTCAAGCACTCATCGACAGTACTCGCGACCCAAACAGCTCTGCTCGTATTGTTGTTGTCATCTCCAACAAAGCTGCAGTGGCTGGCTTGGATAAAGCAGAAAGAGCAGACATTCCCACCCGAGTAAGTTACTGTGACACCTTTCCTGTAGGCTATAATCTGCGCTGCTCTGTGGGGCACTGTCCTTTTAGACTTAGAAAGGACATTTTAGTTGGAACCTAGTTTTGTCTAGGCTCTTTGTGCTTCATCCTGTTCTTCTACAACAATTCTTTGGTTTGTTTGTAGAAGAACATATCATGAAAGTTCAGTCTTTGTGTAGTTCATTGAAAAATTGAACCTACCTTTTCTATTACAGGTAATAAACCATAAACTATATAAAAAGCGTGAAGAATTTGACAATGCAGTCGACCAAATCCTTGAAGAGTTCACCGTAGACATAGTCTGTCTTGCAGGATTCATGAGAATTTTGTCTGGCCCTTTTGTCAGAAAATGGAATGGTAAGCAAAAATCGTTTGACTTCACATTTTATAATCAATTTCAAGTGAACTGCAGAGTAGTTAACTCGCCAAACAATGTCAGTGATCTTGATTGTGGCATTTTATTATTTCATTTCCTTTGCTTTTGTCCAAAGAACCCAATTATTAAAGTACTCTTTGAATTTTCTTTGGCCTGTTGTGGTTACTTTTTCCAGTTCAACTTCAGGAGAAGGTTTGTTTCATACTATTGTAAACACTGTTGGTGTTTTAGCAGCTAGAGAAAATGCTTCCCTGTGCTCGGCAATGAAGAGCCCACCTTCTCGTCAGGAGGTAGGACCACAACAGGGAAGCTGTCATTGCAGATCTCACATGCTGTTTTGTGCTACTGCCTTTTTCACAAAAATTTGTGCCAGCCTCCTGTTTCCTTTGGTTGCGTGTGCATTTAGGCAGGGAACCCAATTTAAGAGTTGGTATTTTCTTGAATGGATCCAGTTAGGGTGGTTATGGTGTGATATAAAATAGGCAGTGCCTTGTGACACACGCACACACTATATCCAGACCAGTTGCCATCAAGTTGATTTGACTCAGGTCACTCCCCTAAGTTGTTTGATGACCTTTTGAAAGTATATTGCCTGTGCTTGCTTCCAAGGTGTATGTGAATGGACTTAAAAACCACCATTCTTTTGACTGTCACCATCCAGGGACTAGTGAGTGATTGAAAGTGAAATTTGTAGGCAGTTTTCTAGAACTGCCCCCCTTTAACAGTATGTGCCAACAACAGCTGGATTTTCTTCAAGGACCTCACCACCTAGAATTGGCCATCCAACAGGCAGTGAGTGCCTGTTCAGAGCCCTCTATTGGTGTCCTATACTCAGAATAGTCACCTATTAACCCCAGAGCCTACATGGATGACAGCCCATGTTTCCCTTTATACCTCATCTCCATCTTTGACAAGAAAACATCCATCCTAGAGAAATCTTGCTTCTGTAGATTCCTCGCTCAACACGAAAGCCCTTGGCAGAATATACAGGATTCGGACATTCTAACCACTGCTTTTTTTTTTCTTTTTTCTTTTTTCATTTCTAGGGAAAATGCTCAACATCCATCCATCGTTACTGCCTTCTTTTAAGGGTGCAAATGCCCATGAACAAGCCCTAGAATCTGGCGTCACAGTCACTGGCTGCACTGTACACTTTGTGGCTGTGAGTTTGCATTTTCTGCAGATACTTTTACCATTTGACTCTGGGTTGTACTGACTAGAAGGTAATGTTCAAAATATTCTCTTATTTTTCCAGGAAGACGTAGATGCTGGACAGATTATATTACAAGAAGCTGTCTCAGTGAAGAGGGGTGATACTGTTGCAACACTGTCTGAAAGAGTGAAAGTGGCAGAACATAAAATATTTCCTGCAGCCCTCCAGCTGTTGGCCAGTGGAGCTATCCAGCTTGGAGAAAATGGCAAGATCTGTTGGATCAAAGAGGAATGATGTCTCCTAATTATTCAGTACTGGAGCCAGTATTGAAAGAACTAAGCCAAAGAAGATAAAGCCTTTTCTTTCCAAAAGAATTATGACTTTTTGCATCTTAACTTTTTATCATGGACTAAAGAAAAACAGGCCATTTTTTTAGGAACAAAAATTCCAGAAACTAGGTCAGTCATTCAGAATTTCTTTCCTTCTCAAACAGGATAGCAAAACTCTTGGTCTGGTTTATCCTGTATGTGATCAGTCACCTCCATTTTTTTTTAATTATTAAATTTTATTAGTTTTAATGAACATTTACAGAGATTTTGGGTTTTCATTCATTCATTGTTGCACTGTTTTCTCCACCCTCCTCCCCAGTTCGTTCTTCTTTCCCCCCCCATGTCTGTTTTAATTGTCCAGTTGTCACAGTGCTTGTCAAAGCCAGTTCTGATTAATAATCTTCTTTGTCAGTGTGTCCTTTGCCATTCCCTATCACTCCTCCCTGAGAGAGACTTCACCCTGATTCATAAGGAAAAGGGGATGGCGTATTCTCTTAGCTACTTCCTGCTGAAAAGGGACGCTGTAGGTTTCAGGGTGAATGTCTTCTCTCACTACTCTAAAGGACCCCCTTGGCAGTAGGAAACATATAGACTATTATGGAGATTGATTTTGGAATTTAGATGCACTGTTATCAATTGTGCTTAGCCGTACATGTTCATATCGAGGTAAGGTGGTTCCATTGCCATCCTTACTCTAACTTCTTTTTTTTTTTATTTTATTTAAATTTGTTATTAATTTCAGTGAAAATTTACAGAGGCTTTAGATTTCCATTCATTCATTGTTGTAGATTTGTCCCCTCCCCAGGCTCCCCCCCACCAGACATTACCCTCTTGGAAAAGTAAAAGAAAAGATTCTTTCATTATTTTACAAACCCTCTCCCAGGTCCCCTCCACCATGTAGCCATCGCTCTAGACTCCTGTCATGACAGAAATACCTAATCACATATCTCTTTTAAACAGTTTTCTCCCTTCTCTGTTTCAGAGCAGCATACATTATTGAACCCATCTTACTCAGTCTCTCCCCAACCCCAAGGACAGTCCCATTCTACAACAGTGGCGCCTCCATTTTTGTGTTACAGGTGCTCACATGAAGAGTAAACCACAAGGCTGATAGGTTACTGTCTCATTGTGCTATTGTATATCTGTATTGATTTGAATTGAGACCTCCCAGATTATCCTGATCATAATTTGCTGTTAAGAAATTTCTAGGTTGCTCTCATTTGAGGCAGTGACATTATTCCTCTAATGATTGAAAGGTTTTTTTAATACACAAATTGTTAGATTCTGATGTAAATATTATGAACATCCGTACTTACATATAATTAGAGAGTGGTAGCTAGTGGCTTCTAGATTCAAACAGAACTTTAGCCATGTTCTTCAGTGTTACTCCAACTGGAATAGTTAAGTGCCTCCCAGACAGTTGTTAGGGGAAATCATGTAATACATGCCATGTACTAAAGACAGTGATACAGAGTAGATACTTAAAAGCTAGCTTCATTTTAATTGGTCATTCAGACATACGTCTTAAGCATAAGTCTGAAAGGTTGAAAAATAACTGTTAGAATTGTGCTAAATCTTATTTGGAGGAAAGATCTTCCCAGGTGGAAAGGGGCACAACAGGCAGCACACAGGTTTTTTCTTTCCAGCCAGTCTTTTCCAGTCCAGACAACCATGATCCAGTCTGGATATCTTATGGAACACAAAGCTTGGCTCCACTTTTCTCTATAGGCTGTTAAGTAGCCTTTAGGTGGTGTGGCATAAAGACATGCCCTCCCAGTGTTTGTACTTTATTGAAGAGCACTTGTTCCAATTATCTGGAGAGATGGGAGGGTCAGGGGTTTAAATCAGGGAGTTTCAAGTTAAAAACACGACAGTGAATGTGGTAGGCAACTCCACACCAGACACAAAATCCAGGTGCATCATTTCATTTCACACAGACCTCTTTGCTATTTGTTCTGCAAAACTCATTCGGTGTACTTGAGGACCTGTAATGAATATGCCATTTGCTGTTCTATAAATTTATAGACAGGGTAGAGAGATTAAAAAGAAAAACAGTTCTTAATAAACACATAATTGCAAAAAGTAGAAACTGGTAGCCAGAAGGTAAATTGGAAAAATCAGTCGAGCATGTGACCTTAAAAAGGTAGTTTTTTGCCCTTTCTTTGATAGCTAATAGTTACTAAGTGACCTGGATTTCATGTAAGATAGTTGTCTATAGTAGTAGGAAGAATGAAAACATAAGAAATCACCTTAAAGGGGTGTCTCCTGGCTATGTTACTGAATTGAGTACCATTATTTGGACATGTTGAGTGTGTGAGCAGGAATTAGTATTACTTGGGTCATGTAAATTATAAAAAGGTCATAAGGAAAAAGTGAACTCTGCTGATGTTAATAAAATAAATGTGGATTTTATCTTTTCTTACAAATGCCTCTTTGTGTTTGTGTCCACAGAAATGAAACATAATTAATCACATAGGTAGACAGATGATAGTGGTGGAAACATGTCCAAGTGTTAATCTACCTTGCTGGTTACTTACAATCTAAGAGAAAGGGTAAAACTGCATTCTAAAACAGTCATTCTACAGAAGAATGATAAGAATTTTAAGAGATATTTTATGCTAAATAATGATTTTAGAGAACTCTTCATTCCTTAAAGGGAACTCTAGTGGCCTAGTGGGAAAGGAGTTGTGCTGCCAACCCAAAAGCAGACAGATCAAATCCTCCAGCATGTCCTTTCATGCAATCTACACCCTTTACCATGTTGGCAATTTGTGTTTCCCAGTTAGGCAGAGGCTTTTCTGCATGTATTTGGTCTTTTTTTCCCAAATCTGTATCATCTTTTCATTTGCCATGGAGTGAATTCCAACTCATAAAAACTCTGTAGGACAAAAAAGGAACAGTAAACAGCCCCATTATAAAAACAGGTTGTAGGATTTTCCCTCTGCAGAGCCACTCATGGGTTCAGACTTCTGTCTGACCTATTAACTGTCATTTAATTCGTTTAACTGTTGCTTTTCCAGCTCTCATGTCATCAGTACCCCTTTCAGAGTGTTCCAGTGTTATGTGTCTGCCAACTTAGGAAGAACACACAATAGGATCTTGGCTGGATTTTGGAAGTAGATCTCCAGGCCTGGCTTCCTAGCCGGTCATAGATGCACTGAAATCTGCTCACCATTGGCCACACACTAGGTTCTGCTGACAGATATGGTAGCTGTCTAGGAGCTTCATGGGAATCAAATGTGGGCCTCTCACACTGACATGAAAACTCTGAACAACCACTACTCACACCATCTCAGCCCCCTTCAGTTTTGAGATTTACAACACTAAAAGTTATCTTCCCTTCCCCCACTGAAATTCCCAGATCTCATCTTCCCTATCAGTCCCCTCCCTAAATTAATTTGCTTTGAAAACTTTCCCTCAAATCACAAATAATATTTTCCTACTTATAAGCTATCAAAACATTCTGATTCCAAAGTATTTCACGTATTGCTGTCTCATCAGAATTAACTCAGCTGACCCTCCAGTTGAGTTCAGAGGCTGTAACCGCAGGAAGAGGCCAATCCTACTGGTGAAATGCCTGGTAAATTTGAGCTGTTACTAGAGAGATGTATTTAAAGCCAGGCCCTTGTCTTCATTTTGGAGACTGGGTGACAGCTGGAATCAAGCTAGGTGCTCTTTGTTGTGGTTGAGAGTTGTATGGAATGTTTCATTTTTTAAGCTTCTTGTTTAGAGTCAACAAGGCCTCCTGGAGGTCTAGTGTTACTATATTTTGGAGGAACATTCTTCTAAGTTGTATAGCACTGTTCTGTCAATTTGCTGTACTGGGTTTGCTGTGATGCTGAACCATGTGCCATTGGAGGGTCAAATGCCATAGTGGCTGACCATGGTGGACAGTGTTTGGTGGAGTTCCCAGTTTAAGACAAGTTTGGAAGCAGAAGTGGCATCTACTTCCTAAACAACATGCCTTTGGAAACTGAACTTGGAAAACCAACGTTAGTTCTAGAAGGACTTCGTGTCTTCTGTTCATAAGGTCGCCATGAGTCGTGCTGGATTTGATGGCAATCAACAACAACAAACAACAAGAAGAGAGATTTGGCTTTTTAACTAGCAGTGCAGGGCTCTCTGAATTATGCCCATTATGTAAGTTAAAGTCTTTTTTCTTTTTAAAACTTATCTCACTTTTAAACAAGAGTGTTAATAAATGCATAAAACTACATAGCAACAATGGTAGCACAACATGGAAAAAAATGTAATCCATTTAATGAAATTATAGATGTGAAAACTGTATTGACAAATGTTTTGGTGTACATGTTATGTGCCATTGAGTCGACAGTGATAAATCAACAATTAATAGTAAACCAAAAATGATAATGGCAATTCCTGAGGCATTCAAGATAATGGCAGGAGGGAGTTTTTGGCTAACACTTTTTAAAAATAATTTCTTCAGTACTCAGTACTTAATAGGGTCATGGCACTTAACAACATAGAGACCAGTTGGCCTAGTGGACCAAAAGTGATGCTACCAAGCCAAAGGTGGGTGACTATCCACAGCCCTAAGGCCTGTGGTTAATTGTTTTTGGTGAAACATTCTTCTAGGTCATATAGCCCTGGTGTGTCCACTTGCTGTACAGGGGTAACTTGTAGTAGCTGTGAAGGTGAACACTGTGACACTAACGTGTCAACTACGATAATGGTTACCCACAGTGAACAGTGTTTGGTGGCGCTCCCTGGTTGAAACAAGCTTGGAAGCTGGAGTGGCATCTACTTCCGTAAACAGCTTGCCTCTGGAAACCCTATGAACCTGGAGAAAGGATGAAAGTCACACAAGTGTCAAGGACTTTAATTCATAGGGTCGCTATGAGTCACCTACGACTTGACTGCACTTAACAACAACTCAGTACTTAACATCAAATGTGTTTGTTCCCTGAATTAAAGAGCAAGCTCATTTTGTAAAACAAAACAAACCCAAAGACTCTCTTAGCTCACAACTTCCTTAAACCTCACTTAGCTGAGGGACAAAAATGGAAATGTCATCTAAAATTAGAATTAATGAAAAGGTAAATTACAAGCTGGAATAAAGGTATCAGAGCATGAATTTAAAGGGTGAAGAAAGGCCAGATGTAAAGTCCAAGCCCCACAAAATCAAAAGCTTCCCTAGAAATACCTCCAAATCTCCCACCAAACTCCACACCCTGGTGCTCCCCATTTCCCAGCTCCAGCCACAGGGTCCTCTGCCAAATAAAATTACCTCCCCCAGCCCACTTCAACATGCCCAAAGTATATATTTCATTCTGTTTTACATCAGGTTACTTGGAATCAGAGCCAACATCATGGTACCTAACAGCAAACACAATGCCAGGCATTTAGCAGAAATCCAATAAATTGTTTAATGATTCAACAGGCCCAAGAGAACTTGAGACTAAAGTGAGTCTGAGCAGAGGGAGGGCCTTTGTCCAGACTTGGTAAAGAGGGAGACATTCAGAAAGATTAACAAGCTTTAGAAGGCAGGGCCCAGCAAAAAAAAAAAAAGTGAAGAGCTTGTGGGTGCAACTAAGAATCAGTTTTGACTAAAGAATTGGATCCTGAATGTTTCCTACTTGAACGATAAAACAGCTACCCCATAATCCTGAAAAATAAGTACACTTAACAAACAGGTTTACACAAAGGCTCAGTGAAGATGAAGAGAGAAGCAGTTATGGTATATACATACAATAAAGAGCACAAATGTGTTTGGTTAACATATGTATATGAAATATTTAGAAAAGGGTAGAGACCAGAGTTTATTTAATAATAATTCTCTGGTATTTATTATTACCAGTAGCAGGAAGGAGTGGCAACACTGCTTCTTTAGGAAAAGTTTAGTAAGAGTTCTTGTTGCTAGTAGAACAACATGTTCTTTAGTTCTTTCAGCTTAAGAAATGCTGAGCAGGTTTGGTCCTTTTAATTTTCTGACTCCAGCCCTTGCACATTTTATTATAATAATTTGCCTTATCTTCCCCAGCTGCCCTTTGAAATCTATTCAGCTCCTTAACTTTGTGATTTCTTCCCTTTGCTTTTGGCTTCTCGGTGCTCCAGGGCAATATTCAGAGACTCTCCTGACATCCATTTGGGTCTTTTCTTCTTCCTTCTTTGTAATGATTTTTTTTGAATTCTTCATGAACGATATTCTTGATATCTTCCCATAGCTCATCTGGTCTTTGTTCATAAATGTTCAAGGCCTCAAACCTATTCCTGAGCTGGTTTTTAAATTCAGGGGAGAGAAACTCAAGATCAGATTTTTGATCCCTGTGTATATGATTTAACCTTCTTTAGCTTTAATTTGAACTTGCATATGAGTAATTGAATAACATATTATGACAGGTTTGGAAGCAGGAGTGTCATCCACTTCCTAAATAACATGCCTATGGAAACTCTATGAACTTTGATAAATGTCAAAGTTGTACTCATGGTCTCTACTGACTCATGGTCTCTGCTGACTCATGGTCTCTGCTGACTCATGGTCTCTGCTGACTCATGGTCTCTCCTGCACTCATGGTCTCTCCTGCACTCATGGTCTTTCCTGCACTCATG
>NW_006399801.1:13001748-13007369 GCF_000299155.1 Elephantulus edwardii
ATGGTCTCTGCTGACTCATGGTCTCTCCTGCACTCATGGTCTCTCCTGCACTCATGGTCTTTCCTGCACTCATGGTCTCTGCTGACTCATGGTCTTTAAAAAAAAAAGTTGTAGAGGGACTTCAAGTCTTTTGTTCAAGGGTTGCTATGAGTCGTACACAACTTGAAGGTAATCAACAATAACATGAGTAATTGATGGTCTGTTCCACAATCAGCACCCTGGCCTAGATTTCACTGCTGATACTGAACTTCTCCAGTGATTCCGTCCACAGATGTAATTGGTCCGATTCCTGTGCATCCCATCAGGTGAAATCCATGTGTGTAGCCTGAGCTTGTTTCTTATAAATGGTATTTGCTATGAATAAATAATTGCTTGTACAGAATTCTATCATTCTATCCCCAGCCTTATTTCTGTCAACAAGTCCATATTTTCCGACAACTGATCCTTCTTCCTGGTACCCAACTTGCACATTCCAATCACTCGATATTGTTAATGCATCTTGATTACATGTTCGATCGATTTCTAATTGCAACTGTTGGTAGAAATCATCTATTTCTTCCTTTTTGGCTATGGTTGTTGGTGAATAAATTTGAATGACAGTGGTATTGAGATCTTAATTATATGCATATGGATATTATCCCATCATTCAAAATATTGTATTTTAAGATGAATCTAGAAATGGCCTTTTTAACTATGAAAGCAACCTCATTTTTTCTCACCTTTTCATCTCCAACGCAGTAGATCATATGATTGTCTGATTCAAAATGTCCCACGCCAATCCATCTCATTTTGTTAATATCTAATATGTCAATATTTATGTGTTCCATTTCTTAACAAGGTCTAGTTTCCCTACATTCATGCTTCTCACATTCCACATTCCAATCATTAGCTTCGTCTTACAACAGTTCCTCTTCCTTTGTGTTTCCAAATTTGAGGGCTCAGCCTCAGTTGCCATATCTGTTAGTCTACTCTAACAGTGCTCTACTGTCCATAGGGTTTTTGAAAGCCTGTTATATTTCTGAATTAGATGGCCAATCCTTCTTCCTAGTCTGTCTTAAATTGGATTAAGAGTTGTAATGCTTAAGGACACTATAGGCAGAATATTGAATTATTCAGAAAGCATTAAAAGAAGGAAGGAAGGAATATACAGAGTCATTGTACCAAAAAGAAGTGTCTGACACAGAAGAATTTCAAGAACAAAACATATGATCAAGAGGCAATGGTGATGGAGGCAGTTCAGTCTGCTCTGAAGGACTTCACAAAAAATAAAGACGCAAGAATTGATGGAATATGAATTTATGTATTTCAACACACAGATGCTGCCCTGGCTGTGCTCACCAAGTTGTGCCAAGAAATCTGGAGGACAACTAGTTATCCAACTGTCTGGAAGAGATCTATATTTAATCCCATTCCATAGAAAGGTGACCCAACAGAATGTGGAAATTATCAAACAATATCACTAATATCACACACTAGCAAGATCCTGCTGAATATTATCCAGAAACAACTGGAACAGTACATTGACACAGAACTACCAGAAATACAAGCTGGGTTTAGAAGAGGTCATGGCACTAGATATATTATTACCAATGTTACATAGATCTTGGCAGAAAGCAAAGAATATAAGATGAATGCCTATTTGTATTTTCTTGATTATGCAAAGGCATTTGACTGTGTGGATCACAACAAATTGTGACTAAACTTGAGGAGAATGGTAATCCCAGAACACTTGATTATGCTTATGCGAAATCTATACTTGGATCAGGAAGCAGTCCTCAGAACAGAGTAGGGAAACACTGTATAGATGGTTCAAAACCAGGAAAGTAGTGTGTCAGAGATGTATCCTGTCACCATACCTTTTCAATCTATGTGCAGATCAGATCATTTTGGAAGCAGGGATTTATGAGGAGAAATGTGGCATCAAGATTGGTGGAAAACTCATCAACAACCTATATTATGCAGATGACACAACCTTGCTTGCTGAAACTGAAGAAGACCTGAAGCCCTTGCTGCAGAAGGTCCAGGACTAGTCTTCAATATGGATTAAAACTCAACATCAAGAAGACAAAGATTCTCACCACTGGGCCAGTTGGCAGCACCATGACAGATGGAGAAGAGATTGAGGTTGTTAACAATTACAGCTTGCTCAGATCCACAAACATCTTAACACTAGCAGTCAGGAAATCAAAAGACAAATTGCACTGGGAATATCTGCTGTCAGGAATCTCTCCAGAATGTTGAAAAGCAACAATGTCAGTCTAGAAACTAAGATGCACCTAATCCAGGCCATGGTCTTCTCAATTACTTGTTATGCTTTAGAGAGCTGGACAATGACAAAGGATGACAGAAGAAGAATCGATGCCTTTGAGTTGTAGTGCTGGAGAAGAGTCTATGTCTGTCTTGGTGAGGGTGAAACCAAGTTTCTCCTTGGGAGCTAGGATTTTGAAGCTCCATCTCACATATTTGGGCACATGGCCAGGAGAGATAGGTCCTTGGAGAAGGATATCCTGCTCGGAAGGGTGGAGGGACAGCGTAGGAGAGGAAAACCCTGGATGAGATGGATTGATGCAGTAATTGGGGCAATGGGGGTTGGTGTGTCAGAATTAATGAGACTGGCTCAGGACAAGTCAGGGTTCAGAGCTACTACACCAAAGGTTGCTATGGGTCGCAAGTGATTGGACGGCACATAACAACAACAAAAACAACATGATAAACTTAACGTAACTAAATTGTACATTTAAGAATGTTAAAATACCAGTTTTTTACATATTTATTGTTGGATGCCATCAAGTCAGCTCCAACTTCCAATAATCCCTCCTGATTCTGAATGATTGATTCTGAATGAAACTCCAGATTCTGTACCTTAACAATCTCTGCTGTACTTAAACCCATTGTTACAGCCTCTGTGTCAATTCCACTCCTTGAGGGGCTTCATCTCTGTTATGGTAATTCAAATGTATTAATTTTTCATTGCTCTTCCTTATTCATGGCCCAACTTTCACATGCATATGAAGCAATTCCATTCCAACGATTTCATTACTAGGGCCAGATATATCTTAGTCTTTAAAGTGACATCCCTACTCTTAACATTTTAAGAAGATGTATTTTGCAGCAGATTTGCACAATGCAATACATTTCATTTTTACACAGGCTGAGTTCGAGATGCCCTAGGACCCACAAGTGAAGTCCACAAGCTTTATTGGGCACTTACTATTCCAGTTACCCTGGCCTCCTGGGAATCCTAAGAGCACCTCATCCTCTCAGTGTTCTGGATTGAATTGTCCTCTAATAATCTGTATGGATGTCTAGTGGAGGTGATCATGTTTGGAATTTTGTCAGTTAAATCATTGCCAAGTAAATTGAAACTCAATGCTGTAGAGTTGATTCTGACCCATGTGGATCCTTCATCAGGTTTCTGAGGGTATCAATCTTCACAGGAGGACACTGACTCATCTCTCCCACACCGGGCAACAGGTGGATGGAGGACTTTTTATTAATAGCATGAATAAGAAAAAAGAAATACATCCGGATTTTCGTCATAGCCCCTTCTTCTATCGTGATATAGACAACTTATGGAGAGTAAAAAGACATAACCTGTTAAAAGTAAAAAGATTTGCTGGAGAATATTATAACTGCCCCTCTTGCTGATATCATCTGGATCTTGACATAAAACAGAGAATAAAAGAAAGATATGTACTTGTTTTATTGGCATTTGACTGTGTGGATCACAGTACATTATGGATAGTACTGTGAAAAATGGGAATTCCAGAACACTTGATTGTGTTCATGTGGCATCTTTTTTTAATTTTTATTGTATTATTTTTACATGTACCATCAAATCAGATCTGACTGGTACAGGAGGAGATTGCCCCCTCCTTCTCCAGCAAAGTATCTGGTGGATTTGAACCGCGTACCTCTGGGATTGCATTGCGGTGTCTTCATGTGGCATCTTTACAGAGACCAAGCAACAGGCATTCAAACACAGCAAGGGAATTCTGCCTGCTTTAAAAGCAGGAAAAGCATACATGAGAATTATTTTCTTACATCGTATCCATTCGATTTGTATGCTGATCAAATAATCTGAGAAACTTGGACAAAATGAAGAAGAATGTGACTTCAGGATCAGAGGAAGATTCATTGAACCTCTGAAGTATGAGGATGACATAACCTTGCTTGAAGCATACAAAGACACCTGAAGCACTTATTGATGAAGTTCAAAGACAAAATCTTTCAGTATCAATTACATTTAAATATAAAGAAAAAATATCTCAAAAACTGGACCAATAAAGGAAATCATAATCAGTAGGGAAAAGATTGAAGGTGTCCAGAATTTCTTTTTATTGAATCCAAAATTACATCCATGGAAACAGCAGTCAAGACATGAAATGATGTCTTACAATGGGTGTGTCTACAACCAAGGATTTCTCTAAAGTGCTAAAGAGCACTGATGTGAGTTTGAAGACTAAAGTGCAACTGACCCAATGTTGGTATTTTCAGTTGGACAACTGAGAAAGGTCAAGAAATGATATTTTTGAATTGTGGCAAAAACATTGACTGTCCTATTGATTTCCAAAAGAATAAATAAATCTCTCTTGGAAGACATGAAGGCAGGATAAGTCTCAGAAGAAAGGATGGTGAGACTGTGTCTTATATACTGTGAGCATGTTATCAGAAAGGGCCAGTCCCTAGAGAGAGATATTACAGTTGAAAAATGTAAAGTCTGACAAACAGAAGAATCTCCCCAATGAGAGAGGCTGACACAGTGACCTGAATGATGGGCATAAGCACAGCAGAGACTGAGAATAGCATGTGGTTGTGAAGGGTTTCTGCTGTATGTAGGGTCACAGAGAGCACCAACTCCATGGCATCCGGCACACTGTAACTGCAGACAGGCAACAGTATGAAGAGTTATCACTTACTCTCACATACAGAAAATGGGAAAGGACTCTATGAGGGCATATAGGGAAACAGTATTCATTATTCATACATTGGTTAACTATCTTAGGCTGAGTTCTCTAGACAGCAAAACTAAACCTACTACCATCAAGTCTGTGTCTGGCTCATAGCAGATTTCCATGTTTCCAAAACTGTAAATCTTTCCAGGAGGAAGTCATGCATCTCTCTTCTTCACAAAGCTGGTGGATTTAAAACTTATTTTCTGTTAGGAAAAAAAAACAAGTTACATATTTTAAAATATAATATATATATATATATAATCTCCTTATCTACAGAAATAAACCTTTAAAGCATATATCAGTTATCATATATGTTGTTGTTGTTATGTGCCATTGAGTCACCTGTGATTCATAGTGACCCTATCTATCTATGTACAACAGCCCTAAACCCTGTTCTATCCTGTGCCAATCTTATTGTCTCTGACACATCTACTCCCATAACCCGTCACTGAGTCAATCCATCTCACTGAAGGTCTTCCTCTCCTGCACTGTCCCTCCAATTTCCCAAGCATGACATCCCTCTCCAAGGACTGGTCCTACCTTGCAACACGTCCAAAGTAAGTCAGACAAAGCTTCAGAATCCTTGTCTCCAGGGGAGCTCTGGTGGCCTAGTGGCAAGAAGCTGCACTGCAATCCCAGAGGAACACGGTTCGAATCCACCAGATG
>NW_006399801.1:13007644-13009119 GCF_000299155.1 Elephantulus edwardii
AAAGACTATGGCCTGGATCAGCCACACCTTAGTCTCCAAACTGACATCATTGTTCTTCAGTACTTTGGAGAGCTCTCTGACAGCAGACTTTCCCAATGCAATTCATCTTTTAATTTTACCTTCCTGCTGCTGAAACCAAGAGTATTGATTGTGCAGCTAAGCAAACTAAAGATGTTAACAATCTCAGACTCTTCACCATTTATCATGATGCTTCCAATAAGCCCAGTGGTGAGAATCTTTGTTTTCTTGATGTTGTGCATCAATCTATATTGAAGGCTGCAGTCCTTGACATTCTGTAGCAAGCACTTCAGGTCCTTCTTAGTTTCAGCAAGCAGCATTGTGTCATCTGTGTAACTCACATTGTTGATGAGTCTTCTTCCAATTCTGATGCCACATTTCTTTCATAGAGCCCAGCCTCCCGAGTAATCTGTTCTATATATAGATTGAAAAGGTTTGGAGATACACATATCCCTGGCAGACACCCTTCCCAATTTTGAACCATGCAGTGTTTCACTGCTCTGTTCTGATGACTACCTCCTGGCCCAAGTATAGGTTTCACATAAACATAATCCAGTGTTCTGAGATTCCAATTCTTCTCAGAGTCAGCCACAGTTTGTAGTGGTCTACAAAGTCAAATGTCTTTGCATAGTCAATGAAACACAACATTCCTCTGGTACTCTCTGCTTTCAGCCAAGATCCATCTAACATTAGCTCTAATATCCCTAGTACCACAGCCTCTTCTAAGCCCAGGCTGCACATCAGGCAGGTCTCTGTTGATGTGCTGTTCCAGTCGTTTTTGGATAATCTTCAGCAGAATCTTGCTTGCATGTGAAATCAGTGAGATTGTTCTATAGTTTCCACACTCAGCTGGGTCACCCATCTTTGGGATGGGAACAAATATAGACCTCTTCCAGTCAGTTAGCCAAGAGGTTGTTCTCCAGATTTCTTGGCACAACTTGGTGAGCACATCCATGGCAGCATCTGTTAGCAATGAGGAATGACTATTATTTTTTTTTAAAGTGAACTGGCAAAGACCAACAACCAGGTGGATTGACACAGTGACTACTACAATGGGCTCTTGTGTGTCAAGAAGTGTGAGGATGGTGCAGGACAGAACAGGGTTCAGATCTTTTATTCATAGGGTCACTATGAGTTGTATTCGGCTTGACTGCATCTAACAACAATAATGCCTACAGTGCTATTACACTTAATTTTTTACAACTTCCAATTTTCCTAGGTTCAAACTTTGTATATTCTATGTACTGATTGGTAATGGATGTTTGCAGCTGTGTTGCCTCATTTTTTAGTGCCTTTTAACCTCAGGGGTTCATCTTGTAGTACTACATCTAACACTGTTCTCCTGATATTTATAGGAGAGGGTGTTTTTTTTAAAATAAAATTTTTATTTTACACTGGAAAAAAAAGTGAAATGGGTGGGGGTAGGGAGGAAAATATGAAACAAGGAATTAATTAAA
>NW_006399801.1:13011305-13012681 GCF_000299155.1 Elephantulus edwardii
TTTTTTCAGAATCTTTCATTAAAATCACAATTTTTAAAAGTCAACTAAAGATCTTAATATTGAGATCTTAAGATAAAGTCTTCAGTGTCCACAAATATATCAGATCATGAAATTTTTATGGATGTAATTAATTCAGAAATCTAAACTCTTCACTACATTGTTTAGAAATATAGGTTGGAAGTGATCAGAATTTTTCAATTTTAGTAAGCTTACCCTCAAGATGTAACAGGTTAACAGATCAAGGATTTGAAGATTAGGCTCAGATGTTCTTATGTCTATTCCAAATCAGAGTGACCCTGTGTGAGGGAACAGAAACATCCCAGGAGGCTTCTAGGTTGTGGTCTTTAAAGTAGGAGCCAGCCAGGTCTTTTCTAGAGCTGCAGGCTGAGTTTAAACTGCCAACCTTTCCGTTAGTAGGTGAACAATTAACAATTGTGCCTTCAGGGCACAATATGATACCCATCATAAAGTGTGGAATCCTGTCTGCTCATTTAAAGTGATATTATGATTATAAAGTGTTTTAAATAAGTTTGATCCATTTATCCAAGTAACACTAAATGTAATTTTTATCTATTTCTAGGGTTTTGCTTATTTTTACTGTCAGAGTAGTCTCTCTTTTATGGTTTCATTGAGCTAGAATTAACGTTAGACCTTTCACTCACATAAAGTGCATAATCTGATGATGTTTGGTATGACAGGATTATTCAACCAATGTTGGTGTTGATTGCTGTCAAGTCGCACACGACTCATAGTGACTGTATGAACACAGGACCTGAACCCTGTTCTATAACTATTGTAGTTTCCCTAAGTTCATAGTTTCCAGAGGCATGTTGTTTAGGAAGTAGATGCCACTCCTGCTACCTACCATTACTACAAATTTTACCAAATCATTTCTCAAAAAACATACCCTGCACCACTTAGCCATCACTCTCAAGTCTGTATATCACCTTCGGCCCTAAGCAACCAAAAGTCCATTTTCTGCCTGTGTAGATTTGCCTACTATTCTACCTAAACATTTTCTAAAGATTGAATTACACAATACGTGATCCTTTATGATTGGCTCATGTCAACACTGTATAATATTTTCAAGGTTCATCCATGTTATCAATACTGCATTCTTTTTTTTATGGTTGAGTATTAGTCCATTGTATTGGAGATACAACATGAATGCAATCATTCATAAGTTCATAGATATTTGGGTTAATTCCATTACTGAATTAATTTTTAGGTTTTAAATCATAACTGGCTCCAAGTGGAGGGACACATAAGCAGAGCTGAAGAGATGGGACACAGAACCAGTGAAACTGAAGACAGAATTGTCACCACTGATCTGCTAGAGCAAAAAAGCAGACTCAAAAAAGAAGAAAACCTAAGAA
>NW_006399801.1:13025941-13028337 GCF_000299155.1 Elephantulus edwardii
CCTCCCTGAGAGAGACTTCACCCTGAGTCATAAGGAAAAGGGGATGGCGTATTCTCTTAGCTACTTCCTGCTGAAAAGGGATGCTGTGGGTTTCAGGGTAGAATTTTTCTTTTAGTTTTCCAAGAGGGTAGTGTACTAGTGGGGAGGGTTGGGAGTGGAGAAAAGTGCAACAAATGAATGAATGGAAATCCAAAGTCTTTGTAAATTTTTAGTGATATTAATAAAAATTTAAATAAAACAAAAACATTTTTATGAAAAATCATAATTGGCTCTGAGTAAAGGAGTGTAGGTTTATCCTGAAGTAAACAATTCCAAACTATGGAAAAGAAGTGGGTTTTTCTGTGCATATTTTCAGCAAAAGTAAAATTAAATATTAAAAACAACAAACAAAACCTACAGAGTAGTTCTACTCTGTAATACATGGGGTTTTCATGCATCAGCATTGATTTGGTAACTGATCTTGCTTTTCTTTACACTTGGAAAGCTGACAAAGAGCAAATAAGAAAGTAAACAATTAAAGAAAAAGGTCAATACTGCATCATAAGTGAAGCATGTGTCAAATTCTAATTCAAGAACTCTGATGGACTGGGGATAATTTTTTTTTTTCTGGCTTGAAATTTGGCTTATCAAACAAGCGACCTGTTTTATATTAGTGAGTGAATCAGCTGTTAACAAGACGAATCTATAACACAGTTTGATTATCTCCAACCCCAATACTTTAAAAAAATCAAACTTTTATTTAGGTAGTTAGGCAAAAATATGTTGATTCCATTACTACAGATAGTTGTTTATACAATATGCCATTGGATAATCATTAAGTAGCTTTATTAATGTAGACAACATTTTCAAGTATAAAGTGCATTGTGTTAAAATTATTTACCACCATTTTCAATAACTTACAGTCAATGTAAATGAAAACTAGCTGATTATCAAATAAAATTATAAAACCACAGGAAAAAAAGTAAGTATTTTCTGTAACTTTATCTTCCCATTATTTATAAAAATAGTTACTTTTTAATAGGTATCTGTAGTTCAATTAGATATGGGATATCTAATTTCCATTTTTAACAAGATTCACAGAATAATAGTTTTTTTTAAAGTTTTGGTACTTATTTTAAAGTTGTATTTCCTTCTGTTCTGATTTTTTTTTTAGTCATATTATAGGGAGCCCTAGTCCTTAGAAGCTGCGCTGCAATCTCAAAAGCACGTGGTTCAAATCCACTAGCTGCTGTGTGGGAGAAGGATGGACAATCTCCTCCCGAGTGATTAACTGCTTCTGAAAACCTGCAGGAGGGTCAGCTATGTTGACCCTCATGGCAAACAACACTGTTGGAAAAGCCAAATTTTAACTCATTCACTCAAATAATAACATACAATAACAATTAATCCCCACCATGTAAACAGAAAGGCTCAGCATTTCTGATTTAAAATGTAGTTTTGTTTCAGCTATCACACACTTCACAAAAACCCACCTCTCCCTAAATCAGAGTGGCAAAGGCCATGCTCCTGAACCACATCTCTAACAGCATTATGGATTCAGTATGGAAACAGATCTTTCAACCACTTATATCAGACTTGCTGAAAGTAGATGAGACACACAAATCTCACACATACCATCATTTGCCAAAAATACTAATTGGCAAAAACATTATGATATCTCAATTACAGGGTTCCTAAAACAGGAAATTGGGATTTTCATATGGTTGAGAATGCCTCACAGGATGCTGAAACATGACATAGGAGGCCAAAAGCAGTTTTACGGGAACCTGTCATTTCAATCGCTTATTAAAGATGTAGCTTGAAATGAAAGCACCAATTTCCATCAAACCTTCGGATTCCCCACTCCTCCTCCCCCTCCCTGCCAACTCTCCCATCTTTTGGAAAGTCAGAAAGTCCATTCAAACTCTTTGAACATGGCAATGACATTTACTTCTAGTTTGGCTGGTCAATTTTTACAATGACCTAAGAAGTGAGAAAGGTAAAGTATAACTTGGCTGCTGAGTGACTTTCCCATTTAGTATTCATAGAAAATGTTCATTCAGGAAAGATGAGAACCATAAAACTCCCAAAGACAAATATCCTAAAATTCCTCCCCACATAGAGAGTATCCCCAAAAGACAACAGTTTAAGCTTTAATAACCTCAGAAGCATAAATGCTGCAAACTGAAAGAAAAAGACACATCATTTGGAAGTTTAGTTGATTAGGTTTCATTACACTTCTTTAAGTCTGACTTTTGACAATTTTTTCGTCTTTGTGTGTTTGTTCTTTGCTTAAGTACTTGTGTTTGGAGATGGCAAACAGTAACTGATGTTAATTAGAACTAAAAACTGCACAAAGCTTTTACAGGTGTCCGGTACAACTGATTTCCAAGTTGAAAAACCCATTCTAGTTCGTT
>NW_006399801.1:13028647-13046312 GCF_000299155.1 Elephantulus edwardii
GACTTCTTTTGTTTCTGTAACAGTCTCATATATTTTCTGGGCCTTGATAATTTCCTTCTGTGCATTAAAATGGACTTTCTGTCTGGTCAGGAGGGGGACAATTAAATTAAAATCATCGATACGTTTGTTTAGTTTCCTGATGTCTTCTTGAAATTGCTCACAGACTTGGTTCCACTGTTTCTGCTCAGTTGCTGTCATTGGATTCCCAAGTTTTTTCCTCGACACTAGGATTGCTTCTCTGAGTTGCTCAATAGTATCTCTTATTTCCTTTTGCATGAGGATCCATTCCGGTTGATAGCCATTATCTATCAGTATTCTGTTCAGGTTGTGTGTCATGGGATCAATATACGAACAGCCAGAAAATTTTTTTAGAGGTTTGCCTTTCCCACTGAGATTGTCAAAGTCTCCTTTTGCCATTGATTCTTGAATGAGATCCTCCACTAAACGCTCCATCACTTGTGTGATCTTTTGTTTTTTACTCTCTCTGACATCTTTGACAATTAAACTATCAGCAAAATATTGGCTATAAAGTTTATGTCTTTGATATTCCATCACTTGTTCAGTGGCACGGTCTGCCCTAAATTGCCTATATTGCCTCTCTCGTTGGCTTGGAGTACCCAAACCAACACCTTCAAAACTTAGATAATGCCGGTGTTGGGGTGTTTTATATTTGAATTTGTCGTCTTCTTCTGAGTCCTCAGTTTTATTCTGTCTGGCATTTGTTCGTTCTATCACATGGGAAAGCACATTCCTATAAGCCTCTTCAATCCTTATAAAAGTGGCAGCATCAGCTGTAGTTGAGCCACTGTCTGGATGGTATTGCTTGGCAAGTTTACGAAAAGATTCTCTGACATCATCAGCAGAGCATTCTTCACTAAGATTCAAGAGACTATAATACTCTCTGATTTTCTTATTGGTTTTATGGGTTGACATCATTCTATGCCTACTGACACCAAGATAGGCAAGCATTTTCATTCGATTAGGAATCCTTATTCTTAAGACTCGAGCCATCATCAAATACATTGAGTTCGTTGTATCCAAGGTTCTTCCTAGCAATGATCTATAAAACAACAACAAATACATGTTGAACAAAGCAGCATTATAATTTCCTAGCTTCAGTAAAAGGGAAGAAGACAATATATTAAAGAAATATTAATAAGGGGTATTTCTTTATGTCCACAGTGTACTTCTATAGCCTTCAGTGTACATTATACATCATCATAAAAAACAAAAAAATCCTTACAACTTAAAAAAAAATAAACAATAACATGATAAACAGAGAAGATTAAGTTTTTCAAGGATTTTTTTACTTGAATTTATAATCAACATCCATAGAAGTATCAATAATTAAGAAATGAGATAATACAGCAAACATCATATGCTGGCGAGGTTGCAGAGAATCTGGAACCTTTATACACTGTTGGCGGGAGTGTAAAGTGGTGCAACCACTCTGGAAGGTAGTATGGAACTTTCTCAAAAAGTTGCAAATAGGAAATATCATTTGACCCAGCAATTCCACTACTGGGAATATACCCTAAAGAAACCATAACTACCACCCAAGCTGATATATGCACACCCATGTTTATTGTGGCTTTGTTCACAATAGCAAAGAGTTGGAAACAACCCAAGTGTCCATCAACAAACGAATGGATAGAGAAGCTGTGGTATGTCCACACAATGGAATACTATGCTGCACAGAAAAACAAGGAACTCATGAAATATAATACAAAATGGGTGACCCTGGAGGACATTATGCTGAGTGAAAAATCTCAGTCACAAAAGGACAAATATTGCATAGGGCCACTGTTGTATAACAGGACTGACATCGGGGTTGAGGGGAGACTGAGAATGAGGGGATAAATAATGTATGCTGCATTGAAACAGATGAGGGAGAAAACTGTTTAAAAGGGATATATGATTAGGTATTATTGTCATGACAGGGGTCCAGAATGAAGGCTGCATAGTGGAGCGGACTTGGGCGAAGGCATTGTATAACAGTGAAAGAATTTTTTTTTACTTTTCAAAAAGAAGGGTGAATTGGGGGTGGGTGGGCAAGGATAAAAGTGCAACAACGAATGAATGGAAATTTTAAGTCTTTGTAAACTTTCATTGAATTTAAAAAAAAATGAGCTAATGCATTGCATTGGTGAAATCTGCTGCCAGTGACCTCTTTAAAGTACTAGAAAGCAAGGATGTCCCTTTGTGGGCTAAGATGTGCCTGCCTCATCTATGCCAAGGTATTTTCAGTTGCCTCATATTCATGTGAAGGGTGGAAAATAAATATGGAAGACTGAAGAAGAACTGATGCTTATGAATTGTGGTGCTGGCAAAGAATACTGAATATATCATGGACTTCCAAAAGACTAAGCAAGTTTATTTTTCAAGAAGTGCAACCAGAATGCTTCTTAGATGTGAGGATAGTGAGACTTGACCTCTTATGCTTTGGGCATGTTATCCTGAGGAAGCATTCCCTGACATGTTTACTGAAGTAGAGGGTCAGTAAGAAGAGAAAGTTTCTTATTGAGATGCATTGACATACTGGCTACTAGCTGCCGCAAAAGGCTGCATAAAGCACAACAGAGATTGTGAAGATGGCACAGGATCCATCAGTGTTTCCTGCTGTTGTACATAGAGTTGCTATGAGTTGTAGCTGATTCGATAGCTTCTAACAACATGGTATGTTCTCATGATGTTTGCTCAGAAATATTTAGTATTAAGCTGTGGAGTAATCTGATTCTGGAGCTCAAGGAATTTGGTGGCCTATTGGTGAGAAGCTGTTATGCAATTCCAAAGGCACGCTGTTTGAACCCACCAGCTGCTGGGGGGGGCGGGGAGAAGGAAGGGCAATCTCTTCCCTTTCGATTAACTGTCTCCTGAAAACCCACATGAGGGTCACCTAGGTATCCATTCCGACTCAACAGTACACAACAACAATACAATTCTACTCCTCACAAACTATAGGTTTATAGAGCTAGAAAGCTCTTAGAGATAATCTGATCTACTCTCATTTTATAAGAAAGCATAACACCAAAAGGTTACAGCACAAACAGGCATAATTAAAGTATATGCTCAATTGTCTGTAACTCAACAATTTACAAAAGCTATGCGGGAAGGGCCCATAATTGCTTTGTTCACAGGTGTAACTCCACGATATGGTATTATAGTCCAGACTTGTAAGTAGACAGCTGCAATAAAAGACTAAAAATAGTTTATTTGGAGGTAGATTCTGACCTATGAAAACTAAAATTGAGTTCCCATTGCTGTTGCGGGTGTAACAACAGTCCCGACTCACAGCCACCACCTTAGGTACAAACGGAAGGATACACGTGCCTGATCCTGCGCCAGCCTCACACGCACTGCTCTTCTGAAACTCGTTGCTGAAGTCGCCATATCAATTTGAGGGATCCCATTTTCTGAACAAAAGGAATCAATAGCATTTCTAATTGGCTGACATGGTGGTGACTGTCCTTAGGGCCACAGCGGAAGAGTGGCCAACGGCAACCCTCGGGACAACCCACTCACCTTTACAGACATCGGGAAGAGGCTCAAGGGCCCCAACCCTCATGCTGTGCTTGTGCGCACGCGTACGCACGCGTGCGCCCTCGCCCCTCTCTACCCTGGCTTCACAGCCGCCTCTAGTGTCACCGCTGGACTAAACCATCTACTGCCTCACATTGAAGGGGGGCTCCAGAAGATGCGGAGGGCAGAATCCTACCTGACAGGAACAAGTGTCTAGGAAACGAAAAACAAAAATCTCTTTAAAAATGAACTCTACCTAGAAGAAAATAGGCATAACATTTCAGAGAACGCTGGCTCGCCCCCACCTCCAGCTGGAAGTGGTTCGGCCGATTTGGATTATGGGGATTGTAGTTCACAGCGAAGTACAGCCAGCTCTGGACCTGGCTACTGGAGCCACTTTGTGGCTATGTCGGGGATCGGCTGGAAAGACCAGGCTGTGGAAGATAACACTCGCATCCAGACTCAGACGTGTGGAATTATCATTATCCAGTAGAGGCAGGTCTGGAATTCTTGGACGTTTTTTGCAGTTCTTTGGGCGACGTCCCTTTGCAGTTCAGGGAGACGCATTTAGGGAGATTACGCTGTTTACCTGAGCTTCTTCCGGGTTTGCAGATGAAGATACTTGCATGGGTGACTTTGCTCCTGGTCACAGAACAGGGACCAACCCTGGCTAGAATCCTTATTTTTCGTTAACCCACAAAATCCAAACACAGTGCCATCCTGTAGACGCTGACTCATGGCAACTCTAGTTCTAGTTTGTGAAGCTCATTATTTTCAGGGGCAGAGTCTCCCTCTCTTTCTTAGTACCTAGTGGCTCCAAACTCCTGACCAACACTCAATGCGCAACATTGGTTGCACTTTTTTTTCTCCTTGCAAATAGCCAGTTTTATAAGCACTCTTTGTTAAAGAAGCCGTCTTTGTCCAGATTTAATATCTTTGTCAAATATTAGTTGTCCTTATGTGAACAGATTTATATCTCAATTCTGTTCCATTGATCCGTGTATTTGCTATTACACCAGTACCAAGCTGCTTTGACTAGTGTGACTGTGGAGTAGATGTTGAGGTTGGGAATAAAGGCTTCCTCCTTTGTTTTCTTCTTCAGTATCACTTTGCCTATTTTGGGGGCCCTCTTGCCTTTCCATATAAAGTTGATTCCATCTCTTTGAAGAATGAAGAATGATGATAGAATCTTAATTGTTGTTGTTGTTGTTAAGTGCCATCGAGTCGCAGGCGACTCATAGTGACCCTATGAAGGAGAGTCCTCGACGCTTGGGTGCCTTTCATCCTCTCTCCAGGTTCTTAGGGTTTCCGGAGGCAAGCTGTTATGGAAGTGGACGCCACTCCTCCTTCCACGCTTGTTTAATCAGGGAGCTCCACCCCACTCTCAGTCCTCACTGGGTAGTCAACCATTAACGCATCTGACACATCGTGTCACAGTGTTCAGCCTCACAGCAACCACAAGTGACCGCGGGACGGCAACTTGTACACCAGGGTTATACGACCTAGAGGAATGTCTGAACAAAAACAATGAAAGACTGGCCGGAGGGCCACAAACTAAAAGTCACCCACCTTTGTCTTGGTCACACCGTTTTCTCTTCGCTGGGCCAGCTGATCTCTGTCTCTGTCTCTCTCTCTCTCTCTGTTGATGTTATTGTTGTTAAGTGCTGTGAAGTCGTCAAAGGATCACAGCCACCCTGGGTGGGGCAAACCTGGGCGATTATGGCCGTCTCCTCCCTCCTCCTCTTCTCCTTTAGGGCTTGAAGCCGCTGGTGCCTTCAACCCAAGGCCAAGCATGGCTTTCCTGGCTCTTGGAGGCAGAGTCGCCTTTCTCCAGAGACCTCCACAACACAACACAACTCCCATGTACACAGCATCATGCTCTCTGGCCAAAGGATCACCGAATCTGAATTAGTATTGCATTATATCTGTAGATTGTTTTTGGTAGTATTGACAGCATGATATAGTAATTTATGATGGTCCCTTGTAGCTCCTTATAATAGTGCTAACCCATCCTAGAGAGGGTTAAACCAGTCTACTCCTTGGAGGCAAGGATTCTGGGGCTTCGACTGATGTACTTTGGACATGTTATAAGGAGAGACAGGTCCTTAGAGAAGGACATCATGCTGGGGAGGGTGGAGGGACAGCGCAGGAGGGGAAGACCCTCTATGAGGTGGATTGATTCAGTGACTGGGGTAATCGGGATGGGTGTGTCAGAGGCAATGCGATTGGCACAGGATAGAGCAGGGTTTAGAGCTGTTGTACATAGGGTCGCTATGAGTCACAAATGACTCGACGGGCACATAACAACAACAACAACAACAGGTCTTTTGTAAGAGTCTTTGTTTTCTTGATATTAAGACACAATCCATACTGAATTGAGACACAATCCATACTGAAGGCTGCATTCCTTGATCTTGTGCAACAAGTGCTTCAAGTCCTCCTTACTTTCGATAAGTAAGGTTGTGTCATCTGCATAACACAGGTTATTGATGAGTCTCTCTCCAATCCTGATGCAGCATTCCTCCTCATAGAATCCAGCTTCTCATATAATTTGCTCAGCATATATATTGAACAGGTATGGAGACAGAATACAACTCTGACACACTCCCTGCCCATTTCCAAACCATGCAGTGCTCCCCTGCTCCCTTGCACAAGTCTCCTGATCCAGGTATAGGTTCCTCATGAGCACAATCAAGTGCTTTGGGATTCTTATTCTTCTCAATGTCAGCCACAACTTGTCATGATCCACACAGTCAAATGCCTTTGCATAGTCAATAAAGCACAAATAGACATTCTTCTGATATTCTTTACTTTTAGCCAGGATCCATCTGACATCAGCAGTGATATCCCTGATCCCTGATGCCACAGCCTCTTCTAAATCCCACTTGAACTTCTGGCAATTCCCTATCTATGTACTTTTCCAGCCATTTTTTAAATGATCTTTAGCAGTATTTTGCTTGCATGGGATATCAATGATACTGTTTGATAATTTCCACATTCAGTTGGATCACCTTTCTTGGGAATAGGAACAAACACAGAACTCTTCCAATCCATTGGCCAGACAGCCATCCTCCAAATTTCCTGGCATAGACCCGTGAGTGCATCCAGAGCTGCATCTGTTAACTGAAACAAGTCAGTTGGTATCCCATCGATTCCTTGGGCCTTATTTTTTATCAATGCCTTCAATGCAGCTTTCATTTCCTCTTTCATTACCATTTGCTCCTCTTCATATGGAACTTCCTGAAATTTTTCAGTGTTAATCAGTTCTTTTTGGTACAGTGATTCCGTGTATTCCCTCCATCTTTTTTTGATGCTTTCTGGGTCATTCAGTATCTTGCCCATAGCATCTTTCAATATTGCTTTAATTTGTTTTTCAGTTCTTTCAGCTTGAGACATGCAGAGCAAGTTCTTCCCTCTTTATTCCCCAATTCCAGCTCTCTGCACATTCACTTATAATACTTTGTCCTCCCAAGCTGCCTTTGAAATGATCTATTCCGCTCTTTCACTTTGATATAGTTTCCTTTAGATTTGGCTTCTTGATGCTCCAGTGCACTCTGTGGAGTCTCATCTGACATCCATTTTTATTTTTTCTTTCTTCTCTGTTTTTTTGGAATGACCTTTTTCTTTCTTCATAGATGATTTTTTTATATCAATAACAATAAAATAAGGATTCTTATCACTCCAATAGGCAGTGTCATGATGGATGGAGAAGAGATTGAAACTGTCAACAGCTTTATCTTGCTTGGATCCACAATGAACACCCTTGGTATGAGCAGTCAGGAAAGAAGGAGACACACTGCACTGGGAAAATCTACAGTTAAGGACCTTTCCAAATTATTGAGGAGTAGTGATGTGAGTTTGAGGACTAAGGTGTGTTTGATTCAGGCCATCGTCTTTCTGATTACTAGCTATGTATCTGAGACCTGGACAGTGAATAAGGATGACAGAAAAAGAATTCACACCTTTGAGCTGTGGTGTTGGAGAAGAGCACTGAACATCCCAAGGATGGCCAAGAGGGAGACCATGCAGCCAGAGTGCTCATTTGGAGGCTAGAATGATGAGGTTTTACCTCACATATTTTGGGCATGTAGCTAGGAGAGGCTATTAAGGACATGATGCTGGAAAGGGTAAAGGGTCAGCAAAAGGAAGACCTTCAACCAGGTGTATTGACATGGTGACTGCTGCAACGGGCTCTTGTGTATCAGGAAGTGTGAGGATGACGCAGGACAGGACTGGGTTTAGATCTTTTGTTCATAGGGTCACTCTGAGTCTTACTCAACTCAGTGGCACCTAACAACAACAGAAACAACAACAACAACTAGTCCTTTATATTCCATTCATAAGTAGTGCATCTTTTTGGGTACTTAATGTAGATGGTATTCCCCCACTCCCATTGCCTTTTAGTATTTTCTTTGTAACTGTAGAAGACCCTAACTGGTTTTTGTATGTTGACCTTGTACATTATCACTTTGTTGAACTGGTCAATTAAGTCTAGTAAATTTCCTGCTGAGTTTTTTGAATTCTCTGTATAAAGAATTCTATCATATGCAGATAGAGATAATTTTACTTCCTCTTTGTGAGTATAGAGTTATTTTATTTCCTTTTATTACCTGATTGTTTTAGTTAGGATTTCTAGCAGAGAACTGGAAAATGATTAGGGATAACACAAGGAGAACTGATGCCTTTGAGCTGTGGTGTTGGAGAAGAGTATTGAATATACCATAGACAGCTAGGACAATAAACAAGTTTGTCCTAGAGAGGGTATGAACAGGCTGCTCCTTGGGATTAAGGATTTTAAAGCTTCATCTGACATACTTTGGACATGTTTCAAGGAGGGACCAATTCTTTTTTTTTCTATTTTTTAAAATTTTATTATTATTTTGTGTGTCTGTGTACTGTCAAGTCAGATCTGACTGGTACAGGAGGAGATTGTCCCTCCTTTCCCGGCAAAGCATCTGGTGGATTCGAACCATGCGCCTCTGGGATTGCAGTGCAGCTTCTTGCCACTAGGCCACCATAGCTCCCCCCAATTCTTGAAAAGGGATGTCATGCTTGTGAGGAGGATGGATTGATTCAGTGACTAGGGTAATGAGGGTAGGTGTGTCAGAGACAGTGAATTGACCCAAGATAGAGCAGGTTTCAGGGCTGTTGTACATAGGGTCACTATGAGTCTCAGGTGACTCAACCAACACATAACAACAACTATTTCAACAATCATCACATATATGGCTCATTGACACCCAAATTGATGGTTTCACATTACTTCACTCAGAAATACAATACCTCTTGAACAATGACTCCCATTCTCTCCTCTCCCTTGCCCCCAAAACCATCAGAAAACTTAAGCCTTTTCCTGCTCTAGATGTTTCATGTAAATGGAATCATACAATATTTGTTCTTTTGTGTTGAATGTATTTCACTCAGCAAAATGTTCTCAAGTTTAATCCATATTATAACATGCATCATTTCTTTTCTTTGTATGGCTGAGTATTTTATGGGACTACCACATTTTGTTTACCCATTCATATGTTGATGGACATTTGAGTTGTTTCTACTTTTTGGCTATTGTGAGTGGTGATGTATTAATGGATCAGTTGATAAACTAGTATACTCACACAGTGGAATGGTATGCAACATTAAAGAACAACAAAGGATTAACTAAACTCATGGATGAATCTGGACATTATGTTGGGTGAAAGAAGTCAATCACAAAAGGATAAACGTTATATATTGTTGTGTATCGTAGAGTCAGAACCAAACCATTGATGACCCTCTAGTGAGTGTTCAGACAGTTAATCACACATTAGGAGATTTCCCATCCATCTCCCGTGAAGCAGCTCATGGTCCTGAACTGCATGCCTTCAGGATTGCAGCGCAACTTCTTGGCACTAGGCAACCAACCAGAGCTCCCTGTTGTGTAAGACCTCTCTTATAAAAAGTTTAAGAAAGTTTTACATGCCGAATCACTCTTGGATGGTTTCCAGGAATGGGAAGGGAGGAAAGGAAGAAAATAAAGAGATTAATAAATTAATTATTTTTGGTGTTCTTACGTGCCATTGAGTCGCAACCCTACGCACAGCAGCTCTGAAGGCTGTCCTGTCCTGAGCCAGTCTCACTGACACCCACACACCGAATCCCATTGTCCTATTTACTGTGTCAGTCCATTTCATCCGTGATCCTCCTCTCCTTCCGAGTATGATGTCCCTTGTAATTGTTTTTAATATTATTAACAAATAATAAATTCTTAATAAATAATTGGAAGAGAATGTTTTTGTTAAGTGCCGTCGAGTCGCAGGTGACTCATAGCGACCCTATGAAGGAGAGTCCTCGACGCTTGGGTGCCTTTCATCCTCTCTCCAGGTTCATAGGGTTTCCAGAGGCAAACTATTATGGCAGTGATGCCACTCCTCCTTCCAAGTGGAAGAGAATACGAATAAATAAATTATAAACATACTAAGATGGATGAAAGGAAAGGCAACACATTATAAGGGATTGAACAGCGAAGTACCATGAAAGAAAGACAAGACATAGAGAAGTATACAAGAAATAGAGTCAACAACTTGTAGACAGATAGACAGGCAAGATGGATAGAGATGAATAGGTGACAAGAACTACCATCACCATACATAGGTTTGGTAGATGCCATTTATACGTTCGGTAGAAATGAGAATTGCAGGGAGGAAGTGTATGATTATACTGTGGTTTACTGTTGTTGTGTACCATCGAGTAGGAACTGACCCGTAAATGACCTTCCAGGAGGTTTTCAGAGGCAGTTAATCTCATGAGAAGAAATTGCCCATGCTTCTCCCGAGGAGCTGCTGGTGGATTTGAACTGCATTCTTTTTTTATTCATTGTTGCACATTTTCTCTCCCACTCCGCTCCCTTGAGCCACATTTTTTAGGGTTGGCAGCACAACTCTACCACCAAGACACCAGAACTTCCAACTTGGAGGTTAGTAGTCAGAGCCTCATCTACTGTAAGATATTGTAAAACAAAATGTTTGAAATGACTGAATGAAAATCAATTTGCTTTGTAAACTTTTACTCAAAGACAATTTAAGAAAAAATTTACTGATAAACTATATAAAAAAGAATGTAAAGTAGAATGCATATGAATGATTGTATGAAACAATGAAAATGAAAAATTGTCTAAAACACAGTGCATGTGAATGAAACATACTGTAAAAGTATTATATTAAAATAAATAAAAATAATAAAAAAATACTTATTGAATAATTGCAAGAAGCAGATAACCCCAAAACACATCTGATGCCATTGAGTTAATTCCACCTAAAAATAATCCGATAAGACAGAAGAGAAATAGTCTGTAGGATTTCCTAGACTATAATTTTCACAGAAGCACAATATCACATCTTTCTCCTCTGGATTTGAACTCTCAACTTGTAGGTTAGAAGTCCAAACTTTAACTTCACCACCTGGGTTCCTTGCAATAAGCATAGCAGAAAGCCACTCACTTGCCTTGTTTTGAAATTCCTGATCAGCATGACCCCATCAACTGCAAAGTAGACACTTTGACATTAAAACTCTGAATCCACCCAGAGGTGCCTCTGGCAATCTGGTCATAGCCACTGAAAACTCTATGGAGGAGCACAGTCCATCTCTGATACAAACAGCATCACCATGAGTCAGAAATTACTTAATAGCAAATGAGTTTATTTGTTTATTTATTTATTTTGCTTAAAAAAATGACAGTTGTGTTTTAATACATTTGTGTTTCATTTCCCCACTCTCTTCTATTTGCTTGTTCTGTAATAACTGCAAATAAGTTGGCTTGTTTCCAATAAGTTATAATGCCATAGTAACCAAAATCTATTCCTGCCTGCAGATTGTTTGTATTCTACAAACGTATACTGTCCAATGACCTTTTCAAATGTATGTTCTCGAGCTACATTCTGGAACCTACATGAATGTACTTGTTCTCTGGTGGCTGTCACAATTGTCTTTTTTTTTTTTTTTTTGCAAAACAATAGACCAAATCCCACAAAACTCTTATTTGATCAAAAGAATCACTTTTAAAAGAAAGAAGGTCAATAACTTTAGTACAAGAATGCCAAAAACCCAAGGGAGTTGGGAAAAAGAACCAGAGAGGGTTAGCATTCATGTGGGTATCTTGTCTTTTTTCCTTCACTGGCTGGGTTAATTAGTCACTGCACTTCTTTTAGGTAGTTCCATAAGGTCTGTCTAGGATTGAATTGTGTTCCCTCCTTCAAAATATGCATTGACTTGGTTAAATGCATAAGATGATTCCTAGTGTTGTATGATTGTCTGCTATTTTGTGAGTGATGCAGTTATCTTCTGTTTTGTGAAATGGTGTCTTCTTAACCTCCATGTGTTAATGAGGGAAGGTCAGTGTGGGAGGTATCTTGAAAATTACTCCCTTACTCAAATATTACCGTTTCTCAAAGGAACTCTGGTGGTGTAGCATGTTATGTGTTCTGCTTGCTAACCAAAAGGTCAGGGATTCAAAATGCAGTAGCTTCTCTGAAGGAGAATGTTGGGTTGTTTCCTCTCATCAAGATTAACAACCTCTGAAACCAGATGGAAGGACACCATGAGTTGGGACAGACAGTAATTTGTTATTGTTAAGTGCTGTCCAGTCAAGTAGACTCATAGCCACCCTAAACAACAGATCTGAATGCTATCCTTGCCTATGTTGTCCTTATAATCTTCTACACACTTGAGTCCATTGCTGCAGATGTTTTCTCACCCCATCTTGTTGAGGGTCTTCCTCTTTTTTGCTGACTCTCCACCTTTCCAAGTATGATATTCCTTTCCAAGGAATAACATCTCCTAACATGTCCAAAATAGGTGAGATGAAGCTTCACCATCTTTGCCTCCAAGGAGCATTCTGGTTGCATTCAAGGCACCATTCTTATTAAATCCACCACCCTTGCTTAAGTAAGTCATACCATTAGCTGAGTTATACCGTTTTTTTTAAAAAAAAATTTTTTTTAACTAATGTGTTCTGAGCCTGGAGCACACACTTCACACTCTGAATATTAACTGCTGGGGAGATGGGGTGAGTCATACCTTTTACTTGCAAGGGAACAGGAGAGGAATTCAAGCAGAGGGGTAGAGACCTGATTGCTACTACTTAAGGAGAACCAGGAGTGGAACACATCCTTTCTCTGAGAACCTTCTATTTGCTGTTGTATGCTGTTGAGTTGGAACAGACTCATAGCTGATCCTCCAGAGGGTTTTGAGAAGCTTTTAATCACATAGGAGGAGACTGATTGCTCATCCTTCTACTGCAGGGCAGTTGGTAGATTTGAACTGAGTACCTTTGAGATTACTGTGCAGCTTCTTATCACGAGACTGCCAGAGCTAGACCTACAGAAAAACTGCTGTGAAGACACATAGAGATCTCCAGAGAACAGCAGGCTTGTAGATGTTGAAAAGAGAAAACAAGTTTGTCCTGAAGTTTGTTCCCTAAATTTAGACTTCTAGCTTCCTAAACTGTGAGAAAGTAAATTTCTGTTTATTAAAGGCATCTATCTGCTTGTGGAGTTTCTGTTGTAACAGCCTGGCTAAGACAGTTCCACACATAAAATGTCTAGTGCTTTGCTAATGGTAAAAATGCCCTCCCCAACGTAGTGTAAGTCTCATTTCTAGCTTTGACCTAGTATCAGAGTTTTTTGTTTGTGGTTTTTGTTTTTTTTCAGTTAGTGTCATTTTATTGTCACTTGTATCTGAATTCTCTGTAGTCAACAAGAGCTGAACAAGTGCACTTTTTGTTCCTTGCAATTATGAATATTGTATGTACCTCTATCTAATTGCAGATTGCTAGTGGGGAATGATCATACCCATCAGCTGCTTGAGGATCAAGATTTGAAGAGTTTCCAACACTTTTGCCCAAGCTGTCTACTGAAATCATTGCTTTACACCATGACCACTCTATGCTTTTTCTCACTCTTCAGAATGTTTTGATAAATTAAAAAGATCAGGACATGGAAGGTTTGCCTCTTTTCTCTCACTGCTTACTGCTTGTCAAACATTTTTAGCAACAAAACAGTAAATACATTAAAAGCTGTCACTTAACACCACTTGCTAGAGAGCCATTCAAGATGCTTTAGCAGAGATAATTTGTTTCTAAGCAAATCTGACTTCAGAGACAGCTTTGTAATGAGATGCTAAAGAGCTTTGGTTCAAAAAGTCCACCCTCAAAGGATGACTTCCTGTTAGTTCCTGTCCTAGCAGATCACAGCTTTGGCGAGATGACCCTGGAGCATGTGGTCCTGCTAGTCTCGGTGGAAATGTGTAGAAAATAAGCATGTAAATCCAATTTTCTACTCAAGATCCCCTTTGAAGGGGCTCTTGCTAACTCAATAACAATTCCTGGATTAAATAAAATTGAGGAGTCACATAGTTTCTGGTTTTGACATTGATCTTTAATTACATGCCCTGGGAAATAGCCACAGTGACAATTTGGTTCTTGCTTTGTGCTTAGAAAATGACCATTGAAAATAGTTCTGGATGAAAGAATATGAAAGCCACTAATTTCTCTGCAGTGATTAAGATACAAATGTATGCAGGAATAAGTGTGCACACATAGTGAAATGGAGAAAATGAGAGAAAGTGGCCAAATGATAAAACATATATATCAAAATGGCAACAATAAATGAAACAGGATATATGATAATGTTGATGTTTTTGTACTGTTTCTCAGTGCCCCAGTGATGCTATGATTAAAGAGCTCTGGAACTAGTAAAAAAATGTCAGTGGTTTGAACCCACAGTCCGCTGTGAGTGTGAAGATGTGGCAGTCTGTTTCTGGAAAGACTTAGGTATTTGGAAACCCTTTGTGGGCAGTTCTTTGAGTTGGAATTAACTTGATGGCAGTGAGTAGTTTTGTACAAGCCTTATAATTTTTTCTTAAAGTCTGAGTAAAAAAATTTATATTAAAAAAAGGAATAAGAAAGAAACAATTGCTTTGTCTACCAGGTATATACACTAAGGATATAGCAGTGGGAAAGTCATACATATTTGCTTACTTGGTAGAATTTATATCCTCTTATGGAGAGCAGCAACAGTCATAGAAGCAATATTGCTTGAGTGTAACAGCTGTTGCAGCAAATCCCAAAGGGGTGACCTTTCTTCTGCCCTTTCATCTCACTAAAAATGCTGCCAGAAACACTGGTGTTCTGGTTGAAACTAGGTCAAATTAACTTACAAGGGCAAACTCCATATCTAATGACATCTCATTGGAAACAAAATCAACTATGATGGGAACACAGTACATGCTATAAATCAGATCTTTTGTAATCCAGGAGAGCTTGGTTTTAAACATTTCCCAGCACAGCCTTGGGTTACAGAGCTCACCAAGTGTTCATGCCATGGTTATAAGGGTGATTATGCTCAGCTAGTCAACTTAGGTCAAGTTTAAAAAAATAAATTAGTCAGTTAATTTATGAACAGAAGTGGAATTCTAACTTCAGGGTGGAAGGCCTTCATTAGCCCTTGGAAACTTGGATCTCCATTTATAGCTAAAGTATTTTTATCTAAAGCCAAGATTCATTCTTTTCCCCCTGTGCATTGAATATGCCTCATTATATCCAAAGGAACTCTGGTTGCCTAGTGGCAGGGAACTGCGCTGTAATCCCAAAAGCACATGGTTCGAGGCCACCAGCTGCTCCGTGGGAGAAGGATGGGCAATCTTCTGCACGATTAACTACCTCTGAAAACTTGCCGGAGGATCACCTATGGTTTGGTTCAGACTCTATGATACACAATGACAACAATGATATCCATGGTTTAAAATCAGAAAAGGTGCCTATCAGAGTTGTATCTTTTCACCACCCTTACTCAGTCTTTATACTGAGCAAATGATCCAGAAGAAGAAAATGGCGTCAGAATTTGCAGAAGATTTATTCACTTGTGATAGGCAGATGACCCAACCTTGCTTGCTAAAATAGAGATAACTTGAAGCACTTGCTGATGAAGACCAAACACTATATACTTCAGTAAAGATTGCTTTTCAATCTCAAGAAAACAAACAAAAATCTCACAAATAGACCAGTAATCAACATCATGATAAATGTAGAAAAGACTGGCGTTGTAAAGGATTTAATTTTACTTGAGTTCACAATAAACATCTATGGAAGCAACAGTGAAGAAACCAAATTATGTATTGCAATGGGTAAATTTGCTGTAAAGAAACTCTTTAAAATGTTAAAGAGCAGGGAGCTCTGGTGGCCTAGTGGCAAGAAGTTGCAACTACAATCCCAGAGGTACACGGTTCGAATCCACCAGATGCTCTGCTGGGGAAGGAGGGGCAATCTCCTCCTGTACCAGTCAGATCTGATTTGACGGTACACGCACACAAAAATAATAATAAAAAAAATGTTAAAGAGCAAGCGTGTTACACTGAGGACTAAGATGCACCTGACCTGTGCTATGGTATTTGTTGTTGTTGTTGTGTACCATTGAATCGGATCTGACTGGCAAAGGAGATTGATTCTCCTCCAGCAGAATATCTGGTAGATTTGAACTGTGGACCTTTGGGATTGCAGTGCAGCTTCTTGTCACTAGGCCACCAGAACTCCCTTGCTATGACACTTTTTATCACCTCATATGCATTTGAAAGTTGGACAATGGATGAGGAAGACTGAACTAAAAATGACACCTTCTAGTTATGCTGTTGGAAGCAGGAGTGGCATCCACTTCCTAAACAACATACCTCTGAAAACTCTATGAACTTTGAGAAACGAAAGTTATAGAAAGGCTTCAGGTCTTTTGTTCACAGGGTCTTATGAGTCATGCTCAACTCGATGCTCAATGGTAATCAACAACAACAATAACAGGTAAGGTGCTGATAAAGAACACTGAATATACTATAGACTTCCATCCAGAAGGACAAAAAAAAATCTGTCTTTTTGAAAAAGTGCAGCCAGAATGTTCCTTAAAAGCAAGAGTGGCTAAATGTCATCTCATCCATTTTGGGCATGTTATCAGGAGAGGTAGGTCTCTGGAGAAAAACATCATGCTTGGTAAGGTAAAGGGTTAGTAATAAAGAGGAGGACCCTCAACAAGATGGCTTGGTGACCACAATGTGGCTCTAACATAGTGGCTACAGCAATGATCTCATGCATAGTAATGATTACGAGGATGACTCAGGACCAGATAGTGTTTCCTTCTGCTGTATACAGGATCATTGTCAGTCGGAATTGACAGAATGGCATGTACCAACAATTAGAACAACAATGATAACAAGTGCATCTATCCTGGTATTTAATGTCAATTGTGTATGTTTAACTTTCAACACTTTTACTATGTATGGTGTGCCTGTTTTATGTCTTATTGTGTTTATCCTACATGGGATGGAGTTCATGGAGATTCTTAGGTGCACAGATTAATGTTTTAATAAAATGTACTAGTTTTGGGACATTTCTATAAATATTTTTCAATCCCTCTCTCTCCTATCCTTGCGCTCCTGTTATACACATGTTGGTATGCATTCTGATGTCCTAGATTTCGCTAACAATCTGTTGATGTTTCTCTTTTTTTCTCTCAGTCATTCAGACTGCAGTGTGTATCTTCAAATTCACTGATTATGCTGGCAGCTTTAATTTACTGTTGAGGTCTTCTAGTAGAGAATTCCTTTTCATAGTATACTTTTCAACTCCAGAATGTCTATATTTCTATTTGGTTCTATCCTCTTTCTCTTTTTATTTCATTGTGTTTTCAATCACTTGCTATGAATGTGAGAGCTGGACATGACTAAGGATGACAGAAAAAATATTTATGCCATTGAACTCCGGTACTGGAGAAGAATATTAAAGATACCATGGGGCGAACTCTGGTGGTCTAGTGGCAGGAAACTGTACTGCAATCCCAGAGGTGTGCGGTTCAAATCCACCAGATGCTCTGCTGAAGAAGGAGGAACAATCGCCTCCTGTACCAGTCAGATCCAATTTGATGGTACACACATAAAAAATAAAAAAGAAAAAAATTATGTTAAAAAAAAAAAAGAGTGGGCTGCCCTCGGCCCCCGGCTCGGGTTGAGCCGTCGCGGCCCTCAGGGTGAACTCCTCAGTCCCCAGATTGTGCCATCTGACCCCTGGGTGGGGAAGGAGAAAAAAAAAAGAATGCCTAGGGTATCCAATGTTACCTAGGCCACCTTCTGCCAC
>NW_006399801.1:13055672-13059995 GCF_000299155.1 Elephantulus edwardii
AGTTCGTGCCATTGAGGCAGGGGATTCTCCCCAAGTGTGGTTGGCAAACTTGAGGTAATAGGCAAAATCAGCTTTCCCCATTTGCTAGGCACGCTAGGGAGGCAGCCAAAGACGGGTAAGCTCATTGATCATCCATGTGCAACCTAAGACAGGGGATTCACGTGTTAGAGGTGGATCTTCTGATGACGGGTAAGCCATGTGATGGGTCAAGACAACCTAAGACAGGCACTCTCTCTGCCATTTTAATAAAACTAAAAGGGGGAATTGTGGAAGGCCGTGTGCGGTCGCCATTACAAGATGGCGCTGATTTCCTGCTTCTCTTTGTTTGCCAAAATCATAAATAAGACCTTATTTGGGCACTGAGTTCTCATTGGTCGATGGCTTGATCTCACGTGGGATTGGTGGTCCTATGGAGGGATGATAGGTGAGACTGATGGGCGGAGTACCAAGAGAGAGATATAAGCCGCGCCCTGGGAGGGTCCGGGGCACTTCATGTTCTTTCACCTAGCTGTAACAAATTCCTGAGTAAACCGCCGTGAGAAGGAATCGCTTGTGGTGTTGTGTCCTTATTCCTGCTGGACAGGCAAGGCACGCATCAACATACTTTGAGCATGTTTCAAGGAGGAACCGATTTTTGGAGAGGGACATCATGCTTGGGAGAGTGGAGGGGACAGCACAGAAGAAGAAGACCCCTCGATGAGATGGATTGATTGAATGACCAGGATAATGGGAGCAGCTGTGTCAGAGATGATGATGTTGGCTCAAGATAGAACTGGGTTCAGAGCTGTAGTACATAGGGTCCCTATGGGTTGCAAGTGACTCAATGGCACATACTAACCACAACCCTCTCCCTTGCCATTTTCTCAGCCCTAGTGCTTTAAACTCTAACTCTAAGCTACTGCCTACGGCTGGACTGGTAGTTTGTTCTTCAGTACAGTAATCCTTCATTGTTCTATTATTCTGGCACATTGTGACACTGTGTATAGAATAGAACTGCTTTTTGAAGGATATAAACTTTTGGAAGCGTATCACCTGGCTTATCTCCTGAGGTCCCTGAAGGTGAGTGCAACATCCAACCCTTGGGCTAGTAGACTGTTTAACTGTTTACACCACCTTAAGGACTTCCTATCTGAATCCCTAAGGGTATGTGAAATTCTACTTCCCTTGGAGCATCATTCTTCATCCATTTTGCAAAAGAAAGGCACATCTTTACTTATATAGAATCTTTCTAGGGTTGTTGTTGTTGTTGTTATGTTCTTTGGCATCATCTGCGACCCATAGCAAACCTATGTACAGTAGCTCTGAATCCTGCCCTATCCTGAGCCAGTCTCACTGACTCCAACACACCAACCCCCATTGATATTCACTGTATCAGTCCATCTAATCTGGGGTCTTCCTCTCCTGCAGTGTCCCTCCACCTTTCAGAGCATGGTGTCCTCCTCCAAGGACCGGTCTCTCCTGGCCATATGCCCAAAGTATGTGAGACGGAGCTTCAAAATTGTAGCCTCCAAGGAGAAACTTGGTTTCACCCTCTCCAGGTGAGACTTGTTTACTTATCCAGCACCATAATTCGAAGGCACCAATTCTTCTTCTGTCATCCATAGTTATTGTCCAACTCTCTGATGCATAACAAGTAATTGTGAAGACCATGGCCTAGATTAGTTGCAACTTAGTCTCTAGACTGACTTAATTCCTTTTCAGTACTCTGGGTATCTTAACCATATTCATGGCACCAAACACAAATACAATTTAAAAAGCAAACTTGCTGACAAAGGGAAATAGATCCTTTACACAACCAGATGGTTTCTAATCCTTTCCTGTCAACAAAGGAAGCCTCTTTAGACTTCTCAGCTGAATATTTCCTTTAACTGATAATTGATGATGTAGCAATGTGACTTGTTTTGCAAAAGTTACTTTTCCTGTAACTTTTTGGAATTTTATTAGCATAAGTGAAATTGACAATGTAGGGTGTAGAGCTGCCACCCAAGTATATATCTACCACCCATCGTTATTGCCACGTTATTCACAATAGTGAAGAGATGGAAGCAACCCAAATACCCATCAACAAATGAATGGATAGAAAAACTATGGTGTATTACTATGCAGCACTGAAAAATAAGGAACTAAAAATATTACACAACTTGGATTACCCTAAAGGCCATTATGCTGAGTGAAATATCTCAGTCACAAAAGGATAAATACTGCATAACACTATTGTTATAAAACACGACTGATATGGGGACTAGGGGAAGCTAAGAAAAGAGGGAATAGTGAACACTGCATTGGAATAGATGAAGGAAAGAACTGTTTAAAAGGAGTATATGGTTACACATTATTTGTATGACAACAGTCCAGAATAAGACGTGCATAGCAATGTTGACTGGGGGAACAGTGCAGAGAAGGGAGGAAATTATGCTACAATGGATGAGTACTTTTTTTAAAAAGTGAACTGGGGGGTAAGGAAGAAAGTGTGCAGCAAAGATAAAAATCCAACCTTTCTGTGAACTTTCATTAAAATCACAGTAAAAATATAGAAAGTTAACTAAAGATCCTCCTTTTGAGATCTTAGTATATATGTTGTTGTTAAGTGCCGTCAAGTCACAAGCAACTCATAGTGACTCTATGAACAAAAGTCCTGGACACCTGTATAATTTTTGTCCTTTCTCCAGGTTCATAAGGTTTCTGGAGGCAAGTTTTTATGGAAGTGGTTGCCACTCCTGCTTCCAAGCTTGTTTTAATCAGGAAGCTCCACCAAACTGTCCACCATGGGTAACCATTCTCGCATTTGACTCATCAGTGTCATGGTGTTCGGCTTCAGAGCAACCGCAAATTATCTCTGTACAGCAAGTGGACATACCAGAATTACACAACTTAGAAGAATGTTTCATCAAAAACAATTAAAGGCAGGTCTAAGGGCCACGAAGTAGAGTCACCCACCTTTGGCTTGGGAACATGGCTTTCTGTCCGCTAGGCCAACTGCTCTCTCTCTCTATTCTGTTGGTGGTGGTGTTGTTAAGTGCAGGTGACTCAATAGTGACACCCGTGTAATATATATATGTTGGTCTTCAATGTCCACAAATATTTCAGAACATTAAATTTTTTTTAAATTATTATACAACAACAACTGTCAAATCGGATCTGATTGGCACAGGAGGCGATTGTTCCTCCTTCTTCAGCAGAGCATCTGGTGGATTTGAACTGCGCACCTCTGGGATTGCAGTGCAGCTTCCTGTCACTAGGCCACCAGAGCTCGCCAGAACATTACATTTTTATACATGAAATTAATTAATAAATCTAAACTCTTCATATCGTTGCTACAATGTATAGGAAACATGGAGAGTACTCAGAAATTTTCATTTTTAATGAGCTTACCCCCAAGAAGTAACAGCTCTGAAGATTAGACTCAGAAGCTATTGCATCTATTCCAACAATAGTGACCCCGTGTGAGAAAGTAGAACCATCCTAGTGGGTTTCTAGGTTGTGATCTTTAAAGGAGCTGACAACCAGGTCTTTTCTCCTACAGAGCTGCTGGCTGAGTTTGAACTGCCAACCTTTCTGTTAGTAGGTGAGCATTTAACCGTTGTGACACCAGGGCACAGTATGATTTCCATCACAAAGTATGGAATCGTGTCTGCTCATTTAAAGGGATCGTATTCTGGTTATAAAGTTTTAAATAAAGTTTGATCTATTTATCCAAGTAACATTAAATGTAATTTTATGTCTTTCTACATTTTTCTTTTTACTATGTCAAGTAGTCTCTCTTTGACAGTTTATTGAGCTACAATCAGTGTCAGACCCTTCACTCACTGAAAGTGCATAATTTGATGATGTTTGGTACAATGATAGGGTTATGCAACTACTACCACAATAAAATTTTACCAAGTCATTACTCAAAAAACAATCCCTGCATCATTTAGCCATCACTCTCAAGTCTGTCTACTGCCTTCAGCCCTAAGCAACCAATAGTCTATTTCTGCCTCTGTAGATTTGCCTTCTAGTTTAGCTAAAAATTTTCTGAAAATGGAATCACACAATACACGAACATATTTGTCCAACATCATAGCAACATGCAGACCAGAATGGTACAGCAAACTGACAGAGGAGGCCAAATCAATGTGTTACAAAGATAATTGCTCAAAAGTAGCTCGGGAAGACAAGTGAAATGGTGAATTTAAAATACCAACTGAGAACTATTAAAACTTTTTTTTAAAGCTGATATTTTGTTACTCTCCCTGAAGTAATTGCAGTTGTGTCTGTTAGTTTCCTGGCTACTGGTACCAAGAGTGTTGATTGTGGAGCAAGCAAACTAAAACTGTTAACAAC
>NW_006399801.1:13060270-13064172 GCF_000299155.1 Elephantulus edwardii
ACGTTGCCAATCCAAAGACAAGTAGCCACACACAAGGTTCTGCTAACAGACATGGTGGCTATCCATGAGCTTCACGGGTGAGGAAATCAAATGTAGGTCTTCCACACTGACACGTGAAAATTCTCTAAACAACCACTACTCACACCATCTCAGAGAGCCCCCTTCAGTTTTGAGATCTACAACACAAAGCCTGGATCAGGTGCACCTTAGTCTCCAGACTGACAACATTGCTCTTCAGTACTCTGGAGAGGTCTCTGACAGCTGACTTTCTCAATGCAATTCATCTTTTTATTTCCTGGGTGATGATACCAAGAGTGTTGATTGTGGAGCCAAGCAAACGAAAGCTGTTAATAATCTCAATCTCTTTACCATCTATCATGATGCTGCCAATTGGTCCAGGGGTGACAATCTTTGTTTTCTTGATGCTGAGCTTCAATTCATATTGAAGGCTGTAGACCTTGATTTTCTTCAGCAAGTGCTTCAGGTCCTCCTCAGTTTCAGCAAGCAGAATGTGTCATCTGCATAACACAGATTGTTGTTGAGTCTTCCTCCAATCTTGATGCCACATTTCTCCTCATAGAGTCTGACTCATAGAGACTCTATAAACCAAAGATCTGAACCCTGTTCTGTCCTGCTCCATCCTCACACTTCCTGACACGTAAGAGACCATTTTAGAAGTTACCATGTCAATCCACTTAGTCTTCCAAGGAAGGAGGGTCTTCCTCTCCTTTGTCAACCCTTCAGCTCTTACCAACACTATGCCCCTCTCCAAGGAATAGCACCTCCTAGCAACATGTCCAAAGTATGTGAGGTGAAGCCTCATCATTCTTGCCTCCAAAGAGCACTCTGGCTGCACCATCTCCAAGACATATCTGTTTGTTCTTTTAGCCATCTATGAGATGTTCAGTGCTCTCATCCAACACCATAGCTCAAAGGCATCAATTCTTTTTCTGTCATCCTTAGTCATTGTCCAGGTCTCAGGATGCATAGCTAATAATCAGAAAGACCATGATCTGAATCAGACTCACCTTAGTCCTCAAATTGACATCACTCCTCCTCAATAATTTGGAAAGATCTCTAATTGCAGAGTTTCCCAGTGCAATGTGTCTCCTTATTTCCCCATCGCTCATACCAAAGGTGTTAGTTGTGGATCCAAGTAAGATGAAGCTGTTGACAGTTTCAATCTCCTCTCTATCCATCATGAGCAACCCTATACACACAGAATTAAGTAGGCCCAGGCCCCACCATCCTCACAATCTCCCCAGTCCTTAAGTGCACTGTTTCAAAACATCTTATTGAGAGTTAACCACTCTATAAATTCTTCTGTACCTCTTTTTTTAACCTCCTTATTAATAAAATTTCAAGATCTTTTTACATCAACACATATAGCTGTTTTTTTCTTAGCTAAGCTTGTATGGTATTCATAAAAAGAGTGTAGACAGCATTAGGATGGTTGTATCTGAACCCTACTAAATCCACAAGATAAAAACTGCCCTTATCAACAATATCCACAGTAAAAAACCAATTCCTGTAAGATCATCTATGGTCTCCCACACTACTGTACCTACTTCTACTAATTCCAGCACTAATCTTACTGCTCTACTGGATCTGAATTCCATTGCAATGACCACATAGATCTCAGAGAACTGTCCTCATGGTTATAGTGTTTATTAGGAAATTAACAGGAAATAATTTTCCTTTTTTTTTTAGATTTTGGGATTTGCCTCTTTATTTGTCATCTTGACTTAAAAGGGTGTTAAGGATCTTTTTAAAAAAATTATTTTTATTTCAAGGAAAATTTACAGAGATTTTGGATTTCCATTCATTCATTGTTGCACTTTTCTCCCCTCCCAACACTCCCACCCAGTACGCTATCCTCTTGGAAAAGTAAAAGAAAAAATTTTTCATTGTTGTAAAATCCCTTCCCCCAGGTCCACTCCACAATGCAGCCTTCGCTCTTGACTCCTGTCATGACAAAAATATCTAATCACATATCCCTCTTAAACAGTTTTCTCCCTCATCTGTTTCAATGCAGTATACATTATTGAACCCATCTTTCTCAGTCTCCCCCCAACCCTTAGGTCAGTCCTGTTTTACAACAGTGGCACCAGGCAGTATTTGTCCTTTTGTGACTGAGATACTTCACTCAGCATAATGTCCTCCAGGGGCACCTGTTTTTAATAATACTGCATGAGTTCCTTGTTTTTCAATGCAGCGTAGTATTCCATTGTGTGATTATACCACAGCTTCTCTATCCATTCGTTTGTTGATGGGCACTTAGGTTGTTTCCAACTCCTTGCTATTGTGAACAAAGCTGCGATAAACATGGGTGTGCATATATCTGCTTGGATGTCAGTTATGGTCTCTTTGGGGTATATTCCCAATAGTGGAATTGCTGGCTCAAATGGTATCTCTATTTGCAATTTTTTAGAGGGTGGCATACCGCCTTCCAAGGTGGTTGCACCATTTTACACTTCCACCAACAGTGAATAAGGGTTCCAGTTTCTCCACAACCTCGCCAGCAGTTTTTGCTTTTTGCTGTTCTGTTAAATTTTGCTATTTTGACTGGGGTGAGATGATATATCATAGTTGTTTTGATTTGCATCTCTCTTAGAGCTAGGGATTTTGAACATTTCTTCATGTGCTTGTTAGCCATCTGAATGTCTTCTTTGGTGAAGTGACTGTTCATGTCCTGTTCCCATTATTCTACTTAATTATTTTCCTAACAAGAAATCAAGAAGTGTATTGTATTAGGTAAATCAGCTGTCAGGGACCTCTCCAGAGTACATAGAACATCAATGTCAATGCAGAGACTAAGGTGCTCCTGATCCAGTCCATGGTCTTCATAATTACCTGCTATGCATCAGAGAGCTGAAAAATGACTAAGAATGACAGAAGAAGAATTGATGCCTTTGAGCTGTGGTGCTGCAGAAGAGTCTTGAATATACCATGGACCAACAAGAAAGCAAAAAAGTCTATCTTGGAGAGGGTAAAACCAATTGTCTCCTTGGAGGCTAGGATTTTGAAGTTTTGTCTCACATACTTTGGGCATGTGGCCAGGAGGGATCAATCCGTGGAGAAGTACATCAGGCTTGGAAGGTTGGAGGGACAGAGAAGGAGAGGAAGACCCCAGATGAGATGGATTGATACAGTAACTAGGGCAATGGGGATAGGTGAATCAGAGTCAGTGAGACTGGCTTTAGGACAGGGCAGTCTTCAGAGTTATTGTACATAAAGTCGCTATGAGACTCAAGCAACTTGACGGCATATAACAACAACAACAGGCTACACTTCAGGTTGACATCAGGATACAATCCTTTGGTCTTGATAGCTTCTTCTCAAGTGTATAATTCCTCAGTCCAGACAGCTTCTCCGTGTGCTCACACCCTCCTTGGCCTTCAGCCTCATGGCTTAGAGTAGTGTTACAAAGTTCTCTCAGTCTTGCCAGCTGTGGTGTCTTTTCTCAGTCCTCCAGCCGGGTTAGGTGAAGGCCCCAGTTCAGCTCTGTGCAGAGCCAGTTCTGTTTCGTGATGGTTGCTGGTTCTCTGTTGTAGTTGTTGTTGTTCTTGTGTAGGTTCCAGTCTGACTTAACTCAGGACCCTCTGGCCCCAAAGGACACGTGTTGCACTCTTTGTTTCCTCTTCCTTCCTGGTAGTGAGATTCCTACTTTTGCTGCTAAATCTGATCAATTTAACTTGGTAGGATTGGAAAAACTGACAAATTCCATAATGATTACTTGATTTGCACATAATGTTTACTTTGTGCTGTCTGACATCCATTTGATTTGTTAATGAGTTCATCTTACTTTTTTTTATAGTTCATTTTACTTTTATGGTTAAAAATCAAAGTCAATGGATACAAAAGTTATTTTGAACAATAAATCCTTGGCACCACAGGATTGT
>NW_006399801.1:13064977-13082462 GCF_000299155.1 Elephantulus edwardii
TGCCAAGGGTGTTAATTACTGATCCAAACAAGATGAAATCATGGACAACTTCAATCTTCTCTCCATCTATCACAATGCTTTCTATTGGCCTGGTGGAAGGGATTTTCGTCTTCTTGATATTGATATTTAATCCATATTGAAGGCTGTAATCTTTGATCTTCTGCTGAGTTTCAAGTCCTCTGTGTTTTTGGTAAGCAAGGATGGATCATTTGCATAACACAGGTTGTTGATGAGTCTTCCTTTGATCCTGATGCAACACTCTTCTTCATGAAGTCCAGCCTATCAAATAATTTGCTCAGCATACAGATTGAATAGATATGGAGAAAGGATATAGCCCTGTCACACACCTTTCTTGATTTTTAAACCATGCAGTCTTCCCTTGCTCTGTGGGGACAACAGCTTCTTGATCTAAGTATAAATTTCACACAAGTCCAATTAAGTGTTCCGGATTCCAATTCTTCTCAATGTTAGCCACAATTTCTTATGATCCACAGTCACATGCCTTTGCAGAGTTAATAAAATACAAATAGACATTCTTCTGGTATTCTCAACTTCCAACCAAAATCCATCTGATGTCAGCAATGATATCCCTGGTTCCCCTGCCTATTTAAAATCCAGATTAAATTTCTAGCAGTTCTTTTTAGATGTACTATTCCAGCCATTTAGAAATATTTTGCTTGCATATAATATTAGTGATATTGTTTCATCATTTCCACATTCTGATGGACCATCTTGTTTTGGGAATAGGAACAAATATTAATTTCTTCCAGTTAGTTGATAAGGCAGCTCTCTGCCAAATTTCTTGGCATTGACTGATGAGTACATTGTGAACAATTTTTAGGAGAGAAAGAAACTGAGCTGCAGTGAGGTTAAATAACTTATTTGAGTCACACAGCTGCAAAATGGTGGTAGAGCTGGAATTTTTTTTTAAAAAGGTAGTTTGGAGTTTATCTAATTGTAGATCTCGGTTCTTACCTGCATATTGTTCTATGCTGTTGACAAATCACACCAGTAGTCTGCTGTGGTGAAGACCAAGAACTATTGCTGAGGTTTTGGGGGCTGTCTTGGAGTCAGTTTGTTTTACAGAAGAATCACTGTTACTCTTTTCATTTGTTGTTGTGAACCATGACTCATAATGATCCTATGAACAGCAGACTGGAACCTTGTTCTAACCTTCCCCACTACTCCATAATAACCATCTCTGCCTTGCTTAAGCCATTGTTGTAGTCCCTAATTGTTCTCATACTAATAAGAGTGAAGGACTATACAGAGTCATTGCACCAGAAGGAATTGGTGGACATAGACGAATTTCATGAAACAACGTATGAACAAGAGCCTGTGGTGATGACGGAGGAAGTTCAAGCTGCTCTGAAGAAAGTGACAAAAAAGCAAGGCCTCAGGAGTTGATGGCATACCAATTGACATATTTTAACAAACAGACCCTGCCCTGGATGTGCTTACCAACTTGTGTCAAGAAATCTGGAGGACAATAACTTGGCCAACAGACTGGAAGAGATCTGCATTTGCTCTCATTCAAAAACAGATGACATAACAGAGTGTAGAAATTATCTAACAATATCATTAATATCACATGCAAGTAAGATCTTGCTGAAAATTATACAAAAAAAAATAGAATAGCACATCAAAAGAGAACTTCCTGAAGTGCACATGGATTTAGAAGAGGTCATGGCACTAGGGATATTATAATCAAAGTCAGATGGATCTTAGCTGAAAACAGAGGAATTTCTATGTTTCGTTGACCATACAAAAACATTTGTGTGTATCACAACAACCTGTGGCTAACTCTAAGAAGAATAGGAATCCCAGAACAAGTGATTGTGCTTATGCAAAACCCATGTTTGGACCAGGAGGCAGTCATCAGAACAAAGCAAGGAAATACTGCATGGTTCCAAATCAGAAAAGGTGTATACAGCCGGGGATGCATCTTACCTCCATACCTTTTCAATCTATATGCAGACCTGTTAATCTGAGAGGTTGGGCTCTATGAAGAGGAAAGTGACATCAGGATTGGAGGAAGACTCATCAACAACCTATGTTAAGCAGAACCCTGCTTGCTGAAACTGAGGAGGACCTGAGGCATTTGCTGCAGAAGGTCAAGGTTTTCAGCCTTCAATACGGATTGAAATTCAATATAAAAAAACAAAGATTCTCATCACTGGGCTGATTAGTAGCATCATGATAGATGGAGAAGAGATTGAGATTATTAACAGTTTCAGCTTGCTTGGCTCTATAATCAACACTCTTGGTACTAGCAGGCAGGAAATCAAAAGATGAATTGTACTATGAAAATCTACTGTCAGGGATCTCTCCAGAGTAGTGAAGAGCAACAATGTCAGTCTAGAGACTAAGGTACACCTGATCCAGGCCATGGTCTTCGCAAGTACTTGCTATGTATCAGAGAAATAGACAATGACTGAACGTGCTAGAAGAACGATCAATGTCTTTGAATTGTGATGCTAGAGAAGAGTATTAGAGTGAAACCAGGCTACTCTTTGGAGGCAAGGATTTTGAAGCTCCGTCTGACATACTTTGGGCGTGTTGCAAGAAGGGACTGGTCCTTGGAGAGGGACATCATGGTAGAGTGAAGACACGGCAGAGGAGAGGAAGACCCTGGTGAGATGGATTGGTTTGGTGACTGGGGTAATGGAGGTAGATGTGTCAGAGACACATGACTCAGGATGGAGCAGGGTTCAGAGCTATTGTATGTGGAGTTGCTGTGAGTTGCAAGTGACTCAACAGCATATAACAATAATAACAACAATGTTGTATAGTAGGAAGGGAATGACCTTTGGAGTGAAGGAGGTTTAAATTAAAAATGCAACTTTTGCCACTCAGTGGCTAACTGGTGTAGTGCAGCTAGCTGTTAACCAAAAAAAGTCAGTGAATTCACTGGCCACTCCAAGGGAGAAAGATATCCTGTAAGGATTTATAGCTGAAAGTCAGATAAAGAGCCAGCATGAGTCAAAACTGACCTGAAGGATAGTAGGTGTATGACCCTGAGCTTCATTACTTCATCTTTTCGGAGGAACGTGATCAGATTCGACTTGCAGGATTGTTGTAAACTTTAGAGATGATGGACTTGAAATGCATAGGTGGAGTTGGAGTTGTTTAATTTTTAACGGTTTAGTTGTTAACAGTTTACTTTAGTTGCTAACTATTTTTAATGCCATTATTGACTATTGATGTTCTGCAGTATACAGAGTGGTTAGTAATGATATGGGATTATTATTCCACATGCTGTCTGACTTTCAAGGGATCACCACACATTGATGTGAGAGAAAAATCTGCTTGTAGTCATCTAAGCCCAAAACTAAATTCCATTTTACACAAAAACAATTCAAATAGTTTGAATATACACTATTTCCCCCCAACACATCCAGCTGTATACATACAGCTATAGCTGGTCCATGGGAAAAAGAGGGGCAATATTCTCTAATGTCATCTACTGCCTCTAAAAACTAACTGTAGCCCTCCCATTCCTCTTGTGGGGACCATACCTTCACTCTGCTGCAAAATGCCAAGGCCTCTGTGAATTGGAGGTCCCAGAATTACCTTCCAGGCAACGATCTTCCAGCATCTTCTAAAGGCTGCAGCCAAGCCCAGGAACACTCGCATCCTGGCTGGCGACAAAACCACTGACTGCCAGGTTAAGAGGCTGCAGTTTTCAATCACAATTCTGCCTTAGAACTAGAACACTGCCCCCACCACCTGGAAACCACACTGCCCTGCTACCTGGAGACCGCCCAGCTGCCACCCCAACTGTCCAGAACCAAGAGCACCAATATCACAAGTACTTTGGGTAAAATACTGCTGCCTAGCTACATCATGTGAGATTTCTTAAGCTCAAGTAGAAGAGGCTGGGTGGAAGTACAATTTCAGAAGGGCTACAGTCATCCAGCTCCTGGTTGACTGTTCTTTCCAAGAGGGGAGTATCAAAACATTCACAAAATGTTATCATAGTGCTCGCTTTGGCAGCACATTTACCAAAACTGGAATGATACAGAGAAGATTAGCATGACCCCTGCTCAAGGATGACACACAAATTCATGAAATGTTTCGTGTTTTTTATATGAAGACTCAATATTGTGAAAATGACAATTCTACCAAAGGCAATCTACAAGTTCAATGCAATCCCAATACAAATACCAATTCCATTCTTCAATGAGATGAAAAAGGCAATTTCCAATTTAATCTCGAATGGAAAGAGACCCCGAATAAGCAAAACACTCCTTAAAAAGAGAAACAAGGTAGTAGGCATCTCACGCCATGCTTTCAAATTTTATTACTGCCGTGGTGGTCAAGACAGCTCAGTACTGGTAAAATGACAAACACATAGATCAATGGAATAGAATTGAAAACCCAGAAATCAGCCTATCTATCTATGGTCAACTGATTTTTGACAGGGAGATGAAATCAGTTAAGTGGGGAAATTATAGCCTTTTTAGCAAATGGTGTTGGCAAATTGGAAAATTATGTGTAGAAAACTCAAGCAAGATCCACACCTCATACCATACACAAAAACCAACTCAAAGTGGATCCAGGAACTAGGACTAAAACCAAGGACTATAAACTTCATCAGAGAAAAGCTTAGAAGAACTCTAGCAACCCTAATCCACAACATGAACAGTCTCCCAAACATCTTGAAAAACCTACAATAAGGAGAGGATAAAATAGATGAATGGGACCTTCTAAGAATCAAATCCCTATGCACATCCAAAAACTCCAACAGGATAAAAAGGAAAGCCACAGACTGGGGGAAAAAGATTTAGTAATGACATGTCTGATAAGAGACTTATATCTAGAATTTATAGAATAATAATCAAGCACCACAACAAGATAAAGGTAAACAACACAATCACAAAATGGGCACAGGATATGAACAGACACTTCACCAAACAAGACATTCAAATGACAAACAAACACACGAAGAAATGCTCAAAATCCCGAGCTCTAAGAGAGATGAAAATCAAAACAACTAGGAGATATCATCTCACCCCAGTAGCAGTAGCAAAATTTATCAGAGCAGCAAACAACAAATGCTGATGAGGTATGGACAAACTGGAACCCTTATTCACTGTTGGGGGGAGTGTAAAATGGTGCAACCACTATGGAAAGTAGTATGGAGCTTTCTCAAAAAATTAGAAATAGAATACCTTTTGACCTAGCAATTCCACTGCTGGGAATATACCCTAAAGAAATAAAAATTGCCACCCAAACAGATATATGCACACCCATGTTTATTACTTTATTGTTCCAATAATGAAGAGATGGAAACAATCCAAGTGCTTATCAACAAATGAATGGATAGAGAAGTTGTGGCATATTCATGCAATAGAATACTATGCAGTATTGAAAACAAAGAACTAATGAAATACAAAATGGTTGACCGTGGAGGACATTATGTTGAGTGAAATATCTCAATCAAAAAAGGACAAATATTGCATAATGCCACTGTTATAAAACAGGACTGATATGGGCATTGAAAGGAAACTAAGAAAAGAGGGGATAAATAATGTATACTGCATTGAAACAAATGAGGAATAGAACAACTTAAAAAGAATATATGGAATTATATGGTATTATGTGCATGACAACAGTCCGGAATAAGAGCTGCATAGTAAAGTGGACTAGAGGTGGGGCGTTGTACAACAATGAACACATACAACAATTAATGAATGGATATTCAAATTCTCTATAAACTTTCATTAAAATCTCAATTTAAAAACCCACAACAAATAACATTACCATACCCTGGGTCACTATATAGTCACAGCAACCTAGTATCTACTAAGAAAAAGCTCACATAATGTCAAGAAAGCAGCAGTCTGCCTCAGTCATCATGAAAAAAAAATCTTCTCCTAAAATGGCAGACACATTGAATATCTCAGATAGAGGGAACCAGAAGAAATATGTTGATGTGGAGGTATTTAAACAGCTACAGAAGAAGATATAAATAATGGAAGAGATAATGGAAGACATTAAAAGAGTAAATACCCCAGAGACAGCAATCCAGAAAAACATATTGATGAGGAGCAACTTGAACAGCTTCAGAAAAAAATGCAAAAAAATGGAAAAAAAGAATTGATAGTATAGACAAAGAGGTATAAAAACTAAAAAAATCATCACCAGACAGAAAGTGTATAGCCAACACAGTACTGAAAATAACAGAATAGTATGGAAATGCAATCCAGAATATTAAGACAGAAATGGCAGAAGTGTCGAACACACTGGTGGGATAAAAATGTAGAACTGAAAAGATGGAACAGAGTCAGTGAGCTGGATGGAATACAAGAGCCTCACAGGAAATATACTAGAAGAAAAAGTAGAGATGAGACATAAAGAAAATGAATAAAACATTAGTATCATTTGGGATGACATCAAAATGAACAACATACATATGACTGGAATTCCAGAACATGGGAGTGACAGGGAAGTCACAGAGAAAATTGTGGAAGAAGTTCTAGAAGAAATTTTTCCTGGTATTTTGAAGAATGAGAAAAATCCACATTCAAGAAGCTCTGTGATCACCAAATAGACTAGATACAAAAAGAAAAACGTCAAGGCATATCATAGTCAAATCCTCCAAATTAAAAGATAAGGATGGAATACTAAAAGCATTGCAAGAAAAACAGAGTTGTCTATTTGATTAGATTAAGTTCTAATTTCTCAGCAGCAACTGTGGGACCTAGAAGATAATGGGATGGCATATACAGAAAGTTGAAAGAAAACAATTGCCAGCCAAGCATCATATATCCAGCAATGAAGAAGAAATTAAAAAAAAAAAAGAAATTAGATACTTGCATAAAAGAAGAAACTTAAGAAATTTGTGAAAACAAGACCAAATCTGCAAGACATTTTAAGTGTAATCTTTCACAGGGAGATGCCAAAGGAAAGTGCACGAACCATAGTAACCATAGAAACAACAGAAAAAGAAACATGGCAAAAAATGGCAACAGTAAAACCTGGCCTGACAACAATCATACTTAATGTGAATGAACTAAATGCTCAAAATAAGAGAAAAAGAGTAGCAGAATGGATAAAAAAAACAACAACAATAGAAACATCTCAAAAATGGAAAGACAGACTCAAATTCAAAGGCTGGGGGGAAAAATACATCAAGCAAATGGCAACCACAAAAAAAGCAGGATTGGCAATACTTATCTCTGATAAAATAGATTTCAGAATGAAAACCGACATAAAAGATAAGGAAGAGCATCAAAACAAGATAAATGTAAACAACCCAACTGAAAAATGGGCAAAGGATAGGAACAGACACTTCACCAAATAAGACATTCAGATGGCAAGGAAACACATGAAGAAATATTCAAAATCCCTAGCTCTAAGAGAGATGCAAATAAAAACAGCTCGGAGATATCATCTCTCCCCAGTAAGAATAGCAAAATTTAACAGAACAGCAAACATCAAATGTTGATGAGGTTGTGTGTAAAATGGTGCAACCACTATTGAAAGTAGTATGGCACTTTCTCAAAAAGTTTGAATAGAAATACCATTTAACCCAGCAATTCCACTACTGAGAATATACCCCAAACAAACCATAGCTGCCACCCAAGCAGATATATGCACAACCATGTTTATCGTGGCTTTTTTCACAATAGCAAAGAGTTGGAAACAACCTAACTACCCATAAGCAAACGAATGGATAGAGAAGCTGTGGTATATTCACACAATGGAATACTACGCTGCATTGAAAAACAAGGAATGCATGCAATATTATTCAAAACAGGTGACCTTGGAGCACATTATGCTGAGTGAAATATCTCAGTCACAAAAAAGACAAATACTGCATAGTGCCACTGTTGTAAAATAGACTGACATCAAGGTTGGGGGGAGACAGAAAGATAGAATAAATTATGTATGCTGCATTGAAACAGATGAAGGCGAGAACTGTTTGAAAGGGATATGTGATTTAGGTATTATTGTCATGACAGGAGTCCAGAATGAAGTGGAGTGGACTTGGGGGGAAGGTTTATATAACAATGAAAGAATTTCTCTTTTACTTTTCAAAGAGAAGAGCGAACTGGTGGGGGGGATGTTGGGCAGGGAGAAAAGTATGACAATGAAGGAATGGGTATCCACAGTCTCTGTAAACTTTCATTGAAATTAATAATAATTAAAAAGGGGGGGGAAGATGAGGAAGAGCATTACGTATAGATTAATGGCCCAATAGATCAAGAAGACATAACCTTGGTCAACATTTATGCACCAAATAATAGACCTGCAAAATACATAAAACAACAGTTCACAGAATTGAAGAAACAAATAGACAGCACCACAATAGTATCACCAAAGGATAGGTCAACTCAAAAGAAACTTAACAAAGATGTCGAAGAGCGAAACTATACAATCAGCCAACTTGACATTTTGGATGTATTCAGGGTACTGCATCCAGCTAAAACTCAATTCACTTTCTTCTCAAATACACATGGTACATTCCCCAGATCCATCACATATTAGAACATAAAGCATGTCTCAACAAATTAAAAAACATTGAAATAATACAAAATATCTTTCTCAGATCACAATGCCTTAAAACTAGAAATTAACCTCTGGAGGGTAAAGCTTACAAAACCACCCAGGTAGAAACTGAATAACTTTCTACAAGATTGTGTTATAAAATAAAGTTTACAGAATCCTACAGAGCCTCCATGAGAAGAAGACTGATAACACAATTATAAACTGGGCAAAAGACATGGAAAGACTTTTCATAGAGGAAGACATTTGTACGGCCAACAGACACATGAAGAAATGCTCAAAATCACTTGCAATAAGAGAGATGCAAATCAATACCACAATGAGACACTAACTCACTCCAGTAAGCCATGGCAAAGTTTAACAGGACAGCAAGTAATAAATGTTGGAGAGGATGTGGTGAGATAAGAATTCTTATACACTGTTGATGGGATTGTAAAATAGTATAATCACTCTGGAAGACAGTTTGGCATTTCCTTAGAAAGCTGAACATAGAAATTCCATATGACTCAGCTATTCCACTGCTTTGAATATATCTAGAGAAAATGAGAAATGTTATTCATCATTGCAAGAACGTGGAAAAACCCCAAATGTTTAACCATAATAGAATGGATTAAGAAATTATGGTACGTTCATACAATGGAATACTACACAGCACCCAGGAGCAGTAATTGTGTAAATCACTTCCTAACTTGGGAGGGACTGGAGAGCATTATGCTAAGTGAACTAACACAGTCCCATAAGGACAAATTCTGTATAAGACTATTATTGTAGATTGAATGTAAATGAGGATCCAATGGGAGAAGAGTAGGAGCAGAGTGGTGAGGATGAGTGGAGGTGGGGGAGTTAATCATAAGGTCATACAATTTGATCGGTGGAGGGAGAGGTAGGTAAAAGAAATAGGAAAGATCTGCTGTGAAAACAATGTATATGAACTTTGGAAGTAAACCAGTACAAAATAAAAATTATATTTAAAAATAAAAAAGAAAGAAAAGAGCTACCCAAGGAAAAGTTCAAGCCCAACGAGGAAGAGGAAGCAGAGCGTGTCCTTTGGGGCCAGGCATTCCTACACCAGGCAGACCAGGATCTGTGCAAGAGGAACAGCAGCCTCAGCAGAGAACCAAAGATGAACCTGAGACAGAGCTGACTTCGGACTGCTGCTCCATGGAGCCGAAGCAAAGATCTTCAGCACAGACTTGCTGGAGAACAGAGGGAAGACACCATAACTGGAGGGCTGTTGTTGTTGTTGTTATGTGCCATCGAGTCATTTGCGACTCATAGCGACCCCATGCACAACAGCCCTAAACCCTGCTCTATCCTGCGCCAACCGCACTGCCTCTGACACACCCATCCCGATTACCCCAGTCACCAAATCAATCCATCTCATAGAGGGTCTTCCCCCACTGCGCTGTCCCTCCACCCTCCCAAGCATGATGTCCCTCTCCAAGGACCCGCCCCTCCTGGCAACATGTCCAAAGTATGTCAGACAAAGCCCCAGAATCCTTGCCTCCAAGGAGCAGCCTGGTTTAATCCTCTCCAAGATGAATCTGTTTGTTTTCCTGGCAGTCCATGGTACATTCAGTACTCTTCTCCAGCACCACAGCTCAAAATCATCCACTCTCCTTCTGTCCTCCCTAGTCATTGTCCAACTCTCTGATGCATAACAAGCGATTGCAAAGACCATGGCCTGTATCAGGCGCACCTTAGTCTCCAGAGAGACACCGTTGCTCTTTAGTACTTTAGAGAGGTCCCTAACAGCAGACTTTCCCATCGTGATACGCTTTTTGATTTCCTGACTGCTGGTGCCAAGAGTGTTGACTGTGGAGCCAAGCAAACTGAAGCTGTGAACAATCTCAATCTCTTCGCCATCCATCCTGACACTGCCAATTGGTCCAGTGGTGAGAATCTTTATCTTCTTGACATTGAGCCTCAGTCCATACTGAAGGCTGCAGTCCTTGACCCTTCGCAGCAAGTGCATGAGGTCCTCCTCAGTTTCAGCAAGCAGGGTTGTGTCATCTGCATAACGCAGATTGTTAATAGATCTTCCACCAATCCTGATGCCACAATTCTCCTCATAGAGCCCAGCCTCTCGGATAATCTGCTCTGCATACAGATTGAAAAGGTATGGAGACAGGATGCATCCCTGGCGCATACCCTTCCCAATTTTGAACCATGCAGTGTTACCCTGCTCTGTTCTGACTACTACCTCTTGGTCCAAGTATAGGTTTCGTATTAGCACAATTAAATGTCCTGGGATTCCCATTCTTCTCAGAGTCAGCCACAGTTTGTTATGATCCACACAGTCAAATGCCTTTGCATAATCAATGAAACACAGACATTCTTCTGGTATTCTCTGCTTTCAGCCAAGATCCGTCTAACATCAGCAACAATATCCCTAGTACCACGACCCCTTCTAAACCCAGCCTGGACTTCTGGAAGTTCTCTGCTGATGTGCTGTTCTAATCGTTTTTGGATAATCTTCAGTAGAATCTTGCTTGCATGTGAAATCAATGACACTGTTCTGTAGTTTCCCCACTCAGTTGGGTCACCTTTCTTTGGAATGGGAACAAATATAGATCTCTTCCAGTCAGTTGGCCAAGTGGTTGTTCTCCAGATTTCTTGGCACAACTTGGTGAGCACATCCAGGGCAAGGGGAACTTTATAACAAGCTGAAGATCAAACAGCCTGTGAGTGTACCTGAGAAGCTGTTTGGACTTGAGGGGTCAGATTTTGTTGCAACCTCAATTATAGCCTGCTAACTTCTCTAATAAAATAATAGTGAAGAAAAGAAAAAAACAAAAACAAAAAACTGACTGTAGAGTCAACTATGAGTTGGTTATGACTCAATGGTTCATAGCAACATACAATTATCTCTTGCGACCTAGATGGTAGAAACTTGCACTGCTAACTTCTAGTAATTCACATCTTCCAGCAGCTCCTCAGAGGAAGAAGGGCAGTCTCCTTTTATGTAATGGGTTGCCTCAGAAACCCAATGTGAGGTCAGCTGTGAGTTGGTTCTAACTGGACAACAATGAGAGAAAAGGAATACAATTAAAATTACAAAGCACAATCATTAATTGAAAAATAATGTACTTCACTATCTTGGAAATTTTACCAAGAGTTTTACCTCATTTCAGATTTTTTTAAAAAACATCAATAATTTTGTGAGTTACCAACAGTACACAACCTTTGCAGTTTGCAATTGTAGTTTTGAGGGCAAATAAACACTGAAATAGAATTTAAATTCCTTTTATTTTATAACCACATATTACTTTAGTACATATGATAACCAGCCTTCAAGATTGACCACAATGATCTCCACCTTCTGGTGTTTATGTTTTCATATTCTTGAGGTATGATGAAACACCACTCCCCCCACCCCTCCTTACGGAACAGACAATTATTGTCTCAAGTTTTGAGATGTTAGCAGTCTAGAAATTATCATATCAGTATTCCAGGGAGCCAGGAAGGTTTACATGTCTCTTTCAGCATTTGGTAGCTGCTAACAATCCTAGGCATTCCTGGATTTGTGATGCATCAAACTCCACCGTAAATTACTTCTGTCTTGTCATCATGCATCTCTGTATAAGCTTATTTTTTAAAATAAAATTTTTCTTTTATACTGGTTTACTTACAAAGTTTGTATGCATTGTTTTACACACCAGATCTTACCCATTTCCACCCCTCCCTCTACCCATTAAATTATGTGATCCTTCCCCCATCCTCACCCCTCTGCTCCTCTTTAACCCCTTTGGATCCTCAAACACTTTTTACTAGTTATCTTTCTATTTCTACAATAATAGTCTTTTATAAGCTAATTTTTATAAAGTCTTTTTTTTCCAAAGTATAATTCCTACCAAATGATTGGGTGGGACCATGCAAATAAGGTATAGGAAACCCTAAGAAGGCACTTCATCTGTTTCGGCTAGGCTTCGAAGAGAGTCCCTCTCAGTGCACAAGGGGACCTCACTGCCACAAAGAACAGAGGAAGTGGATCATGGTCTCTCTGCAGAGAACATCCTCAATAGAGGAGACAGAAAGAGCGGTTAACACTGGAGATGGTGTTGAGATGGTGAGTAGCAGTGGCAACAGATCTAGGAGACAGATTCAAGACAATGTGGTGGGTTTCCTGGCCCACAGACAAGAAAGATGAGCTCCTATAAAAATGGTGGCATAGAGGATCTGAATTTCCTCACCTAATTTCACAAGTGAGAAAATTACTATCAGCATCAATAGCTCAAGGTTCATAGCTATGAATTGGAGGTCAGACATAATTCCACTCTCTTTTTTACCAATTCTGACACAAACCACTCCTCCCTCTCTGCTAGGTTTGATACTTTGTTTTAATGGCTACACAGCATTTATTGATAATATTCATAGAGTTTATTAAGGAAGTAACATTATAATTTGGGATCAGGAACAATTTGGGGTACAGTTCTTCAGTCAGGACAGCTCCTCAGGTAGAAATCTCAGATTCTTGGCCCCTTAACCTCTGAGACTGACCTCTGCCCTGCTTGACAAGTATTAAAAAGCTCTTTGACTTTGTTAATTAATGCCTGGGGGGAATCCCACCCTGCCTGCAGACCGCAGCCTGAAGATGCTCAGATCCCTTGCTTGGTGGATCAGACTGTCTAATTCTATGAACAGTGGTGCCCAGTGGAGCCCTACTCTGCTAAGTAGTTTCCTGCCTGAAAGAATTTTCTCAGCTCACTCATCCTGGGAGTAAGCGTGCCAACTAATATCCCCCCACGTTGTCCCATGACTGCTTTGTCTGATTGATTGGATATAGTCTGAGTGTTAATGGGTCACTTGGCTTGTCTTTGTTGTTGGTATGTACTGTTGAACCAGGTACAACTCACAGAGACCCTATGAACAACCAATGTGAACTCTGTCCTATCGTGTGCTATCCTCATAATCTCTGACACCTCAAGCCTATTGCTGCAGTCACTGTGTAAATCCACCTGGTTGAGGGTCTTCCTCTTCTGTGCCATCTCTCCACTTCCCCAAGCATGATGTCCTTCTCCAAGGAACAGCCTCTCTTAGCAACACGTCCAAAATATGTGAGATGAAACTTTATCATCCTTGCCTTCAAGGAGCACTCTGGCTGCACCTTCTCCAAGACAAGTCTGTTTATTCTTTTGGCAGTCTATGGGACATTCAGGCTCTTCTCCAACATCACAATTCAATTCAAAGGCATCAGTTCTTCATCTGTCATCCTTCGTCATAGTCCAGCTCTCAGATGTATAGCAAGTGTCTGAAATGACCATGGCTTGAATCAGGCATACCGTAGTCCTCAAATTGACATGATAACTCCTAAATAATTTGGAGAGGTCTCTGACTGCAGACTTTTGCAGCGCAATATGTCTTCTGATCTCCTGACTGTTGGTACCAAGGATGTTGATTGTGGATTAAAGTAAGGTGTCATTAACAGTTCTCCATCTAGCCCGATGTTTCATATCAGTCCAGTGGTCGGGACTTTGTTTTCTTGTCATTGAGATTGAAGGTTGCAGTCTTTGATCTTCTAAAGCAAGTGGTTCAAGTCCCTCTCACTTTCAGCAAGCACATTTGTCTCTTGGGTCACTCACTGGGGGTAAACTAGCTACCATGGTTTGAGGCAATCGTATGGGGAAGCTTAAGAAAATGAGACCTCCAGTTAACAGCCATGTGAGTGAGCTTTATTGGTGGTGAGTGAGCTTTGTTTCTTCCAGTCCTAGTCAAGGCTTCCCACGACTACAACCCCTACTGATAACCTGAATACAAGTTCATGAGAGAATGCAATTTCCTGAACCAGAACAAGTCAGTTAAACTCTTTTGGATTCTTAACCCTTAGGAAACTGTGAGAGACAATAAGTTAGTGGTTGATGTTTTTGCTAGGTTTTGAGGTAATTTTTTATATGTTGTTATTGTTATGTGCCGTTGAGTCACCTGTGACTCATAACAATCCTATATACAACAGCCCTAACCCTGCTCTATCCTGTGCCAATCTTATTGTCTCTAACACATCTACCCCCATCACCCCAGTCACTGAATCAATCCATCTCATTGAGGGTCTTCCTCTTTTTGTTGTCCCTCCACCCTCCCAAGCACGATATCCCTCTTCAAGGACTGGTCCCACCTTGCAACATGTCCAAAGTATGTAAAGCAAAGCTTCAGAATCCTTGCCTACAAGGAACAGCCTGGCTTAACTTTCTCTAGATTGAACCTGTTTTTTCTCTTTGTTGTTGTTGTTGTTGTTGTTATGCGCCTTCGAGGTGCTTGCAACTCATAGTGACCCTATGTACAACAGCCCTAAACTCTGCCTTGTCCTGTGCCAAACGCACTGTCTCCAATATACCCATCCTGATTATACCAGTCACTGAATCAATCCACCTCATAGAGGGTCTTCCCCTCCAGCACCATGCCTCCACCCTCCCAAGAATGATGTCCCCCTCCAAGGACCAGTCCCTCCTTACAACATGTCCATGTTGACTGTGGAGCCAAGCAAACTAAAGCTGTGAACAATCTCAATCTCTTCACCCCCCGTCCTGATGCTGCCAATTGGCCCAGTGGTGAGAATCTTTAGCAGTCCATAATATATTCAATACTCTTCTCCAGCAGCACAGCTCAAAGGCATGCATTCTTCGTCTATTCTCCCTAGTCATTGTCCAGCTTTTTGATGCATAGCAAGTAATTGCAAAGACCATGGCCTGGATCTCTTCACTATCTATATCTAATATATTAGCTATCCATGAACCTCAAGGATCTTATGTTGTGTTGTTATGTGCCATTGAGTCGTCTGTGACACATAGCAACCCTATGTATAATAGCTTTGAACTCTGCCCTATCCTGAGCCAGTCTTACTGTCTCCGACCCACCTTCCCTCATTATCACAATTATTGTGTTCATCTATCTGATCCAGCGTCTTCCGCTCCTGTGCTGTGTCTTTATGCTTCCAAGCACGATGTCCTACTCCAAGGACTGGTCCCTTCTGGCAACATGCCCAAAGTATGTCAGACAGAGCTTCAGAATCCTTGCTCCCAAGGAGCAACTTGGTTTCATCCTCTCCAGGACAGAGCTGTTCATTCTCTTGGCAGTCCATAATATTTATACTCAGGACTCTTCTCCAGCATCACAACACAAAGGTATCAATTCTTATTCTATCATCTTTAGTCATTGTCCAGCTCTCTGATGCTTAGCAAGTAATTGAAAAGACCATGGCTTGGATTAGACATACCTTAGTCTTTAATTTGACATTATTGCTCTTTCATACTCTGGAGAGGTCTTTTACAGCAGACTTACCCAATGCAACTCATCTTTTGATTTCCTGACTGCTTGTGCCAAGAGTGTTGATTGTGGAAAGAAGCAAGCTGAAATTGTTAACAATCTCAATCTCTTCTCCATCTATCATGGTGCTACCAGTCGTCCAAGTGGTGAGACTCTTTGTTGTGTTTCAATCCATGTGGAAGACTACAATCCTTGACCTTCTGCAGCAAATGCTTCAAGTCCTCCTCAGTTTCAGCAAGCAAGATTGTGTCATCTGCATAACACCATGTTGTTGATGAGTCTTCTTCTAATCCTGATGTCACATTCCTCCTCATAAAGTCCAGCCTTTCAAATGATCTATTCTGCATACAGATTGAAAAGTTATGGAGACAGGATGCATCCCGAATGCAAGGATCTTATAAATGTCATCAATAACTACTGATTTTGTAGTATTTCTTATTTGTAGTTTATTAGCAAGGGCAGTGGTGGTTCAATGATAGAAGTCTTACCATTAGTGCTAAAGAATTGAGTTTGATTCTTGGCCAGTACACACAGTGGAGGCTTGAGTGTTGTTATGATGATGAAAATGTTTCCAAAGAGTTCCAGATTAAGTTGGACTAGGAAAAAAACTTAGTGATTGATCTACTTTCAAAAATCAGTCAATGAAGTCCTTCCTAATGGGTAATGGTAGTGTGTTTTATTCCCTTGTGCATGAGGTCACCTTGATTTGGGGGCTAACTTAGCAGCTAACAACAAATTAAATTATAATGTATTGCCAACAGGTCAAGTTCAATTCATAACAATTCTGTAGAACAGACTACAACTGGTCTGTAGGGTTCCCAAAGCTATAATCTTCACAAAAGTCTAACAATTAGTCTTTTTCATGCACAACAGGTGATAATTACAACAGTTAGAAAAATAAAAAGACATGTTGCATTGGGATAAAAATTTTGCTGTCGTACTAAAGAGCAAGGACATTAACTCAAAGACTCTTGTTTTTAGGTGCTGTCAAGGCAAGTATGATTCATAGCAAACCAAGGAACCATCCTATCATGCGCCATCCTCATCATCTCTGACACATATGAAACTATTGCTGCCGTCATTGTGTCACTCCATCTCTTGGGGGTCTTCTTTCCCTTTCCAAGGAATAGCCTCTATTAGCAACATGTCCAAAGTATGAGAGACAAAGCTTCACCATCCTTGCCTCCAAGGAGACTCTGACTGCACTTTTCCTGAGATTAGATAAGATGTGCCTAATTCAAGTCTTGGTATTTTAAATTACTTTGTATTAAACTGAAAGTGGGACAGTGAATAAGGAAGACCAAAGAATCAATGAATCAGTGTCTTTGAATTCTTGTTTTGGAAAAGAGTATTTACTATCCCATGGACTGTCAAAAGAACAAACAAATCAGTCTTGGAGGAAGAGGAACTTAAAGGCAAGGATGGAAAAATTTCATCCCATTTACTTTTAGTATCTTGTCAGGAGGAGTTAGCCTTGGAAAAAGACAACATATGGGGAAAATAGAAGGACAGTGAAAGAGGAAGACTCAAAAAGACGGATTGACAGAGTGGCTGTAACAATGGGCTTGGCGTGGCTGTGCTCCTGATGATAGGGCCAGATAGGGCAAGGTTCCAACCTGTTGTTTATGGAGTTGCTGAGAGTTGTAGTCAACTTGATGACATCTAACAACAATAGTAATTATGTATTCATTATACTTTGTCTCCCACATAA